>NC_084504.1:712970-1043803 GCF_024500385.1 Phyllopteryx taeniolatus
GAGCCAGCTTCTGTAGCCGGGGATCGGATCGCCAAGGTCCCTGGCTTCGGCCACCGCCCAGCTCACACTGCACCCGACCCCAATGGCCCCTCCCACAGGTGGTGACCTCATGGGAAGGGGGTCCCACGTTACCCTTTCGGGCAGGCCCGGCCACCAGGCGTTCGCCTTCGAGCCCCACCACCAGGCCTGGCCCCAGAGGGGGGCCCTGGTGATCCGCGTCCGGGCAAGGGAAAACCTAGTCCATCGTTTGTCGTCATCATAAGGGGTGTTTAAGCTGTGCTTTGTCTGGTCCCTCACCTCGGACCTGTTTGTCTATCAATGATCTTTTACTAGCTATGGACTGCAACACCTCATCAATACTATTATTACTCAGTCTCAGCGCTGTCTTTGATACTGTCGGTCATAACCTACTAGTAGATCGCCTCGAAACAATGCAGCCCTATGGGGGGCACAAGCCAGTGCAAACTGTAGGCCGGTCCCAAGCCCGGATAAATGCAGAGGGTTGCGTCAGGAAGGGCATCCGGCTTAAAACTTTGCTAAGCAAATATGAGCATTCATCTAAAGAATTCCATACCGGATCGGTCATGGCCTGAGTTAACGTCTGCCCCCGGTGCCGTTAACCTGCAGGACGCCAGTGGAAATTCAGCTCCTGTAGGTCGAAGACTGAGAGGTGGAAAGCGGGGTCTTAGGCAGAAAGAGAATAGGAAAGCACAGAGCCAAGAATTGAATGTGGGGACTTTGAATCTTGGGACTATGACAGGAACATTTTGGGAGTTGGTTGACATGGTGATTAGGAGAAAGGTTGATATATTGTGTGTCCACGAGACCAGGTGGAAGGGCAGTAAGGCGAGAAGTTTAGGGGTAGGGTTTAAATTATTTTACCATGGTGTAGATGGGAAGATAAATGGAGTAGGGGTTATTTTAAAGGAAGTTTAGAGTTAGCTAAGAATGTCTTGAGGTGAAAAGAGTATTAGATCGAGTGATGAGGCTGACTTGAAATTGAGGGTGTTATGTGTAATGTGATTAGCGTCTATGCCCCACAGGTAGGATGTGACCTAGAGGTGAAAGAGAAATTCTGGAAGGATAGGATGGTGGTGTGTAAAATGACTCTGGTGGTGGGGAGGGAGATTAAGAAGACAAAGGCAGAGCAGAGAACCATGTGGTGGAAGCTGAGAAAGGAAGAGTGTTGTCTGGCTTTTCAGGAAGAGTTGAGACAGGCTCACAGTGGACAGGAGAAGCTTCCAGAAGACTGGACCACTACATCCAAGGTGATCAGAGAGACAGGCAGGAGAGTACTTGGTGTATCTTCTGGCAGGAAAGGAGAGAAAGAGACTTGGTGGTGGAGCCTCACAATACAGGAAATCATACAAGGAAAGAGGTTAGCTAAGAAGAAGTGGGACACTGAGAGGACAGAGGAGATGTGAAAGGAATACGTTGAGATGCGACGTCGGGCAAAGGTAGAGGTAGCAAAGGCCAAACAAGAAACATATGATGACATGTATGCCAGGTTGGACACTAAAGAAGCAGAAAATGATCTATACAGGCTGGTCAGACAGAGGGATAGAGATGGGAAGGATGAGCAGCAGGTTAGGGTGATTAAGGATAGAGATGGAAATGTGTTGACTGGTGCCAGTAGCGTGTACAGTAGTAGTAGTAGTGTACGTTGGCCGACTGGTTAGCACTTCTGCCTCACAGTTCTGAGGACCGGTGTTCAAATCCCGGCCCCACCTGTGTGGAGTTTGCATGTTCTCCCTGTGCCTGCGTGTGTTTTCTCCTGGAACTCCGGTTTCTTCCCACATCCCCAAAAGATTCATGGTAGGTTGATTGGAAACTCTAAATGTGTGTGTCTGAATGTGTGCGGGAATGGTTGTTTGTTTATATGTGTCCTGCGATTGGCTGGCGACCAGTTCAGGGTTTCCCCCGCCTCTCGCCCGAAGATACCTGTGATAGGCTCCAGCACGGCCGTAACCCCTGTGAGGATAAAGTGGTACAGAAAATGGATGGTGCCAGTAGGGTGCTGGACAGAGGGAAAGAATACTTTGAGGAGTTAATGAATGAGGAAAATGAGAGAGAAGGAAGAGCAGAAGAGGCAAGTGTGGTGGACCAGGAGGTGGCAATGATTAGTAAGGGGGGAGTTAAAAAGGCATTAAAGAGGATGAAACATTGAAAGGCAGTTGGTCCTGATGACATTCCTGTGGAGGTATGGAAGCATCTTGGAGAGGGAAGAAAAGTGTCAAACTGACTCAATCTATGGACAACGCCCATCCATATAGCCGGGACGGTGAGAAAGTAAGAGTAAGCATGTCATTAACAGTATTTATTAAAGTAATTTAATTTCAATACAGGAATTTAATTACAGTAAGTTAGCACCCATTATTTCTGTCAGTTGTAATGTTGATTTGACCTAAATTTATGTCAGTGGCCAATCCTTGAATGCCCCCGAGAGGTCATTGGTGTTTTAACTTTTGTCTAAAATGCTAGAGAATAATTTGAGCTCCAGCACGCCCGCAACCCTTGTGAGGATAAGCTGTACAGAAAATGGATGGATGGATGGATACAGTACACAAGTATATACAATAAATGAACAAGTCATGTAAATAGACACATTGCTCAATCTTGTGATCGGATCGGTGATCGGTTATCGCTTTTTTTTTTTCAACTTGCTGATCGGTGATCTACCCCAAAAATCCTGATCGTGTAAAGCCTAGTCCAGAGCAATGGTGAGTGTGGTAAGGAAGTGAAGAAACAAGTCCAAGCAGGTTAGAACAGGTGGAGGAAGGTGTCAGGTGTGTTATGTGACAGAAGAGTTTCTGCTTGGATGAAGGGCAAGGTTTATAAGACAGTGGTGAGGCCAGCCATGATTTACGGATTAGAGAGAGTGGCACTGAAGAGACAACAGGAAGCAGAGTTGGAGGTGGCGGAAATTAAGATATTGAGGTTCGCTCTCGGAGTGACCAGGTTGGATAAAATTAGAAATGAGCTCATTAGAGCTCAAGGTTCGATTTTTTGGAGACAAAGTTAGAGAGAGCAGACTTCGATGGTTTGGACACGTCCAGAGGGGAGAGAGAGAGTATATTTGTAGAAGGATGATGAGGATGTAGCTGCCAGGCAAGAGCGCTAGACGAAGACCAAAGAGAAGGTTAATGAATGTCGTGAACAAAGACAGTTGGTGTTAGAGAGGAGGATGCAGGAGATAGTTTTGGATGGAAAAGGATGACACGCTGTGGCGACCCCTAGCGGGACAAGCCGAAAGGAAGAGAAGATCGCCTTGAAAGGTGTATCTGTATTACAGGCTCAGCACTTTCTTGGTTTAGATCTTATCTGTCAGAAATGATGCACCGTTTAATCCAGGGAACCGCAACACCAGTGTATTGCAATGTCACTTGCGGAGTCCCGCAGGGATCGGTAATTGACCCTTTCTTGTTCAATATTTGTTTGCTGCCGCTTAGTGATGTGATACACAATTATAAGATTAGCTTTCACTGTTATGCCGACGGGCGTGTTGGATGACTGGTTAGAGCGTCTGCCTCACAGTTCTGAGGACCGGGGTTCAATCCCCGGCCCCGCCTGTGTGGAGTTTGCATGTTCTCCCCGTGCCTGCGTGGGTTTTCTCCGGGCACTCCGCTTTCCTCCCACATACCAAAAACATGCATGCGAGGTTAATTGAAGACTCTAAATTGCCCGTAGGTGTGAATGTGAGTGCGAATGGTTGTTTGTTTGTATGTGCCCTGCGATTGGCTGGCAACCAGTTCGGGGTGTACCCCGCCTGCTGCCCGAAGATAGCTTGGAGCTCCAGCACTCCCGCGACCCTTTTGAGAATAAGCGGCTCAGAAAATGGATGGATGGATGGATGTTATGCCGACGATAGCTATGCATGCAATTAAAACTAACTAACCCACGAGATTGCAGTAATCTGGTGACATGTCGCGTCTAGATTAAACAATGGCTATCCTGTAATTTATTGCTTCTTAACCATGAGAAAACTGAGCATATAGAAGAATCTAATGTTTGAAACCATTTAAAGGTAGTCTTAAATAGAATCATTGAGAATAAATAATTTATTTGATGAAAGGTTTTCATTTTTACTGTAGCTATTCTTCCCACTAGTGATATAGGCAAATTATTCCAGCGTCTTAAATCAGATGAGATTTTTTTTTTCCGGAAATGGTGTGTAATTTAGATTGGTTAGCTCTGTGAGTTTTGCCGAAATATTAATACCTAAATACTTAATGTTTCCTATAGGAATGGGGTAATTCCATGAGTTTGCTGTTATTGGGAGTATTGTTTATTTTCTCCAGTTGATAAAGTACTCTGATATTTGTAAAAATGTTTTAATGAGATTGAAGACTGCCTGAAGACCTGATTTGGGTTCCTGTAAATAAAGAATATCATCAGCATACAGATTGATTTTGTGTTCTGTCACTGGCGAGCAGATACCTTTAATATTAGCATTTTGACGTAAAGCAGTAACAAGAGGTTCAATGAATATTGCAAATAGCATTGGTGAGCGAGGACGTCCTTGTCTGGTTCCTCTTTGTAAAGTAAAACTTTGTGATGTGATGCTTGTCGTGGTGACTGTCGCTTTTGGCGAGTTGTATAATGCTGCTATCCAATGTATAAATGAGTCTCCAAAGCCAAATTTGCGTAGTAATGCAAACAGGAAATCCCAGTTGACTTTCTCGAAAGCTTTCTCTGCGTCAAGTGACATGATGATTGCATTTAGATTTTTGCGCTGTGACATGCTTATTAAGTTTAATAGACATCTAACGTTATTTGTGGAATTTCTACCTTTAATGAAACCTGTCTGGTCAGTGGATTATCGACGGGAGTACCTTTTCAAGTCTTGCTGCGAGGGCTTTCGAGATAATCTGGATATTTACATTAATCAGTGATAAAGGCCGATAATTAGCTGGGAGAGTGGGGTCTTTTCCTAACTTTAGTAATAATTTAATTGAAGCTGTTTTCATATGGCTACTTATATGACCTTTTTCGTTTATCTCCTTGACTGTTCTGAAAAATAGAACCAATCAGTGCTAGTATTGACCAGAAATGTTTAATGAATTCGATGATTCTAACCCTATCCTAACCAGGCGCTCGTCCCGATTGCATATTTTTTTAATGCATTATGTAATTCTGTGATGGTTAAAGGAACATCAAGACTGTCTTTAATTTCTGTATTTAATTGAGGAATGTTTATATCCTTAACAAAAGTTTCAATTTCTTTTTGGTCTGGGTTGTTCGAAGATTCGTATAAACTGGTATAATAATTGTAAAATATTTCATTTATTTCTAGTGGTGACTGTGTACAGTTGCCGTTTGAATCTTGACTGGCTGTAATTAAGGACTTTTATTTATTGCGCTGAAGTTGGTTCGCAAGAAATGTGCCTGATTTATTATAGTACTCAAAGTTAGTGTCTCTTAACTCTTGTAGAAAATCTGTTCTTTTTTATGTCTAATTGATGTTTTGCCTTTTGGAGTTGGTTTCTAAGCGTATCTGGCGGATTGATTGCATTCTCTTCTGCGAGGTGTTTAATTTTTTTCCTCGATTTCATTTTCAAATTTTTGTTGATTTGTGTTCTTGTTTTTTCTTGTATGAAGAGTACGATATGATTTGACTTCTGAATACAGCTTTCCCGGTTTCCCACAGCAGAGATGGGGATATGGGCGGGTAGTCGAATTTCAAAAACTCGCCCCATTCCTTGCTCACGAAAGAATCAAAGTCTGGGTCCTTCAATAGGGACGTGTTCAAGTGCCATGTTGGTGGGGCTCCCAGATTTGACTACATTTTTAGATTGAGAGAAATTGGTGCGTGGTCAATGATGATAAATGGATGTATTTTGGAGGTAATTCTTTGGGCTGTCGAATTTTTTGAGAGAAAAAAGTCTATTCTTGAGAAAGAGCGGTGAAATGACGAGAAAAATGTGTATTCTCTTTTTGTACGGTTTTTCAGCCTCCATATGCCAACAAGTCCAAAGTCGTCCATATAATGCTCTAATATATTGGCGCATTGTGGCTGATTACTATTTTTGAAATTTGAGCGATCTATAAGGGGATTTAGCGTAAGGTTAAAGTCGCCTCCCATGATAATCGTAGAATTGGCTGTGACAAGAGCGTGTGAAAAAAGGCTGGATCATCTTTATTAGGAGCTTATACATTGACAATGGTGTAAATTTTGTTAAATATTGTAGCCTGTATAATTATGTATCTTCTGGATCTGCTACTGTATTATTTATTGTAAAAAGTAGTCTTTTATGGACTAAAATTGAGACTCTTCTTTGTCTACTGTTATAAAAGGCCGAGATAGGATGAGTAAAATTAGAGTCAATGAGGCATTTCTCTTCTGACTCAATAAGGTGTGTTTCTTGTAATAGGAGTTGGTCTGTTTTAAATTTCGTGATATAATCCATAATCTTAATTCTCTTTGCCTGCGATCGAATGCCATTGACATTCAATGACACAAAAGTTAAGTGTGACATATAATGGGTGCGTGTATAGTAATTTTAAATAGATTGGGTATTATGTATTTGTTGTTGTTTTTTTGTTGTTGTTTTTTTCGGTAAATGTTTGGGTATTGTGTTGACAAATGTTATTTAAACAGGGTGATAAAGATGCTATATTTAAGTACAGTAAAGACAGGTTACATAGAAGGGTAGCAAACAAACACTGAACATAGGGAACAAACATTCGTGACAAGGTGTTGTGTGTGGTGGTTGTTTGAAGTGCACAAGAATTTGGAGCGACTTGTGTTTAGTGTGTAGAGCAGAGCAGGAAACCAGAAAGGTAGGAGTGAGAATTGATGCTGGTGGCATGCGTGATTCCGTACTTTTGTTTGTCTAAGCAAAAGTGGAAAGAATGAAACAAAATACAATACTCTTTTGACAATTAATGACGACAACAGATCACTAGTACTTATCTAGAAGACCCAGGGCGTGATGTTAGCATCACGAAACATTTGGCAGACGACGTATAGCTTGTCGACAACTAGCCACGCTCGTTTGCCTTTCTCATGGCGGTTCTTCATCACTGGGTACGATTTTACGCCTCTTGTTGATTTCCTTGGGGAACTGGTCGTTCAGGCTGCACGGTGGACGACTGATTAGAGCGTCTGCCTCACAGTTCTGAGGACAGGGGTTCAAACCCCGGCCCCACCTCTGTGGAGTTTGCATGTTCTCTCCATGCCTGCGTGGGCTCTCTCCGTGCACTCCGGTTTCCTCCCACATCCCAAAAGACATGCATGAATTGGAGACTCTAAAATTGCCCGTAGGTGTGAATGTGAGTGCGAATGATTGTTTATATGTGCCATGCGATTGGCTGGCAACCAGTTCGGGGTGTACCCCGCCTGCTGCCCGAAGATAGCTGGGATAGGCTCCAGCACTCCCGCGACCCTTGTGAGGATAAGCGGCTCAGAAAATGGATGGATGGATGGAACTGGTCGTTCATTCCAAACAAAGTCCCTTTGAATTCACAACCTTTTGATTTCACGAACACTTTTTGCTGAAAGTGTTCAAACTTTGCAATGATGGGAGTTGGTCGGGGTCCTGGACGAGAGTCTCCCAATCAATGAACATGGTGAAAGGTAATCTTGTTGATCTTGCTGTATCTTAAGCGTGGACATCATGAACTTTTTAATCTGCGCCTCTGCGGCGCGTTTTCTGGAATGGCCGAGAAAATGAGATTGTTGTGCATGCTTCTTGATTGAGACATTCTTGTCAGAAATCTGCTTCCATCTACGAGGATGATGAAAATGAAGCGAGGATGGACATTTTAGCAGGATATTGATCCAAAACATACTTTTAAGGAAACTCTCAATTGGTTTCAAAGAAAAAAAATAAAGCTGCTCGAATGGCCCAGCCAATCACCTGACTTGAATCCAATCAAAAATCTATGGAAAGAACTTTTCAGCTGCAGGGACAGGACGACTAGTTGCAATCGAAGGAAAGATGTATGCGGCCAAGTACAGGGATATCCTGGACGAAAACCTTCTCCAGAGTGCTCAGGACCTCAGACTGGGCTGAAGGTTCACCTTCCAACAAGACAATGACCCTAAGCATACAGCTAAAATAACAAAGGAGTGGCTTCAGAACAACTCCGTGACTGTTCTTGAATGGCCCAGCCAGAGCTCTGACTTAAAGCAAATTGAGCATCTCTGGCGAGACCTGAAAATGGCTGTCCACCAGCGTTCACCATCCAACCTGACAGAACTGGAGAGGATCTTCAAGGAGGAATGGCAGAGGATCCCCAAATCCAGGTGTGAAAAAGACTCATGGCTCCTGTGGCAGGCCGTACTTCCTGAGGCCGTTGTATCATTCCCAAAAAGACTCATGGCTGTACGTCAATATGGGCTGCTGTGTGTACATTGAGGGAAAAAATTTACTTAAATGATTTTAGCAAATGGCTGCAATATAACAAAGAGTGACAAATTTAAGGGGGTCTGAATACTTTCTGTACCCACTGTGTGTATATATATATATATATATATATATATCTTTATTCATTTATTTATCTTTATTCATTTATTTTTGGGGTGGGTGGGAGTCCCCTTTTCTTTCGGCATGACTGTTCCCTATCCATATTGAATGTTGGATTTGGTTTGGTGGAAAAACCTTGGTTGAAGGGTTAGAACCCAAACTATCAACCATGTTTGGGATGAACTAGAACAGGATTTGGGAACCAGGCCCTTTGTCAGCTCCAAGATCAGTTACCTCACAAATGTTTTTCTTGATGAATGGAAAAATTCCAACAGACACACTTGAAGATATTGTAAAAAGTCTTCCCACAACAGTCAAAGCTGGCCAAATTCTTCGTTCAAGCAAATTATGAATTGGTTTGGCCATAGTATGACTTTTGGTATGACTTTTGGGCTTAACTGTAGCTGCACAGAGTGGCTGACTTCTTTTATTTGCATTCCTGTATGCATCTTAACGTTTTTTGTCATATAATTTATTCGACTTTACACCGATCTGATCGGCCTGATTGGTATCGGCCGATATTTAGCATTTTATGCTGATCGGCTTTGTCATAATTCGCCGATCCGATCAATGACGTCATTGATCGGCTCCGCAAAAGACATTTACTCCACGTCGCCATCGTGCACAGTATATTTGAATCCAAAAGCTAGTTTATTTTTAGCCTTGTCGCGTGTCTTTTGACGTAGTACTGTAAATATCTGACGGCCAATAAACGTATTTAAAAAATAATAATAATAAAAAACATGTCGGCGGTGTGGGACAGACAACACGTCTGAGACAATCAACACATAATGCCGGATCAGACAAGACAAATTTGCTCTTTCACAATTGCACTATGTCAGACTACTGCAATAAAATCTTGTATTCAGATACCACCGCATCCCGTTTTATACGATCATTGGGCTTTATCTTGTCAACTCAAATGTTACCGGATACACTCGTTACTGTGGCAACGACAAGAAGAGTTGTTCGCGCCAACTGTATTATAAGAACAAAATGGGGGAAAAGGTGTGTTGGTGGTCACCGGTGCTCAGGAGAGGAAGTTCGTTTCAGGCTTGCTTGAGGTATGTTCCTATACTTTTAATACAATACGGCTCGCAAGCAGGCAACAAAACGTTGTGTAGCCTAGCAAAACTAGTGCTAGCACTAACAGTTGTGAGTAAACATGCAGTCGTTCTGTCGAATCATGCTCTAAAGCTTTGGTGTGGGTGAAGTAATTTAATTACCATAAAGTAACTTAATTACAGCACCCATTATTTCTGTCATGTTGTAATGTTGGTTTGACCTGACTGATAAGAGTACATGACCTGACTAGACCAGTGATTTCCAACCTTTATGGAGCCAAGGAACATATTTTACAATTGAAAAATCTCACAGCACACCAACAAACAAAAATGTCACAAAAAGTGGATAGATTAATTACGGTATGTACTTCCTGCAGCTAGAAGACCATTCTTTTTTTCTGTCTGTCACTATGCCTCACTGGCATTAATAGATGAACAAAGATACATTATTTACAACCCCAATTCCAATGAAGTTAGGACGTTGTGTTAAAAATAAATAAAAACAGAATACAATGATTTGCAAATCATGTTCGACCTATATTTAATTGAATACACGACAAAGACAAGATATTTAATGTTCAAACTGATAAACTTTATTGTTTTTAGCAAATAATCATTAACTTAGAATTTTATGGCTGCAACACGTTCCAAAAAAGCTGGGACAGGGTTATGTTTACCACCGTTTTACATCACCTTTTCTTTTAACAACATTCAATAAACGTTTGGGAACTGAGGACACTAATTGTTGAAGCTTTGAAGGTGGAATTCTTTCCCATTCTTGCTTGATGTACAGCTTCAGCTGTTCAACAGTCCGGGGTCTCCGTTGTCATATTTTACGGTTCATAATGCACCACAGATTTTCAAAGGGAGACAGGTCTGGACTGTTTCTCCAAAACCTGTATGTACCTTTCAGCGTGAATGGTGCCTTCACAGATGTGTAAGTTACCCATGCCATTGGCACTAACACAGCCCCATACCATCACAGATGCTGGCTTTTGAACTTTGCGTCCATAACAGTCCGGATGGTTCTTTTTCTCTTTGGCCCAGAGGACAAGACGGCCACAATTTGAAATGTGGACTCGTCGGACCACAGAACACTTTTCCACTTTGCATCAGTCCATCTTAGATGAGCTCGGGCCGAGAGAAGCCGGCGGCGTTTCTCAATGTTGTTGATAAATGGCTTTTGCTTTGCATAGTAGAGTTTCAAGTTGCACTTACGGATGTAGCCCCGAACTGTATTTACTGACATTGGTTTCATGAAGTGTTCCTGAGCCAATGTGGTGATATCCTTTACACATTGATGCCGGTTTTTGATGCAGTGCCGCCTGAGGGATCGAAGGTCACGGGCATTCAATGTTAGTTTTCGGCCTTGCCGCTTACATGCAGTAATTTCTCCAGATTCTCTGAAACTTTTGATGATATTATGGACCAGAGATGATGAAATCCTGAAATTCCTTCCAATTGTACATTGAGGAACATTGTCCTTAAACTGTTCAACTATTTTCTTACGCACTTGTTCACAAAGAGGTGAACCTCACCCCATCTTTGCTTGTGAATGACTGAGCAATTCAGGGAAGCTCCTTTTATTCCTAATCATGGTACCCACCTGTTCCCAATTAGCCTGTTCACCTGTGGGATGTTCCAAACAGGTGTTTGATGAGCATTCCTCAACTTTTTTGGCACCTGTCCCAGCTTTTTTGGGACGTGTTCTTCTTTTCCATTCAGCTTGTCCCTTTAGGGGTCGCCACAGCGCGTCATCCTTTTCCATGTAAGCCTTTTCCATGTCTCCTGCATCCTCCTCTCGAACACCAACTGCCCTCATGTCTTCCCTCATGACATCCATCAACCTTCTCTTTGGTCTTCCTTGAGCTCTTTTACCTGGCAGCTCCATCCTCATCATCCTACCAATATACTCACTATTTCTCCTCTGGACGTGTCCAAACCATCTAAGTCTGCTCTCTCTAACTTTTTCTCCAAAACATCGAACCTTGGCTGTCCCTCTGATGAGCTCATTTTTAATTTTATCCAACCTGGTCACTCCGAGAGCGAACCTCAACATCTTCATTTCCGCCACCTCTAGCTCTGCTTCCTGTTGTCTCTTCAGTGCCACTGTCTCTAATCCGTACATCATGGCAGGCCTCATCACTGTTTTATAAACTTTGCCCTTCATCCTAGCAGAGACTCTTCTGTCACATAACACACCTGACACCTTCCTTCACCAGTTCCAACCTGCTTGGACCCGTTTCTTCACTTCCTGACTACACTCACAATTGCTCTGGACGGTTGACCCCAAGTATTTATAGTCCTCCACCCTTGCTATCTCTTCTCCCTGTAGCCTCACTCTTCCCCCACCACCCCTCTTATTCATGCACATATATTCTCTCTTACTTCGGCTAATCTTCATTCCTCTGCTTTCCAGTGCATGCCTCCATCTTTCTAACTGTTCCTTCACCTGCTCCCTGCTTTCACTGCGGATCACAATGTCATCTGCAAACATCACGGTCCACGGGGATTCCAGTCTAACCTCATCTGTCAGCCTATCCATCACCACTGCAAACAGGAAGGGGCTCAGGGCTGATCCCTGATGCAGTCCCACCTCTACCTTAAATTCCTCTGTCACACCTACAGCACACCTCACCGCTGTTCTGCTGCCCTCGTACATGTCCTGTATTATTCTAATATACTTCTCTGCCACTACAGACGTCCGCATGCAGTTCCACAGTTCCTCTCTGTGTACTCTGTCATAGGCTTTCTCTAGATCTACAGAGACACAATGTAGCTCCTTCTGACCTTCTCTGTACTTTTCCATCAACATCCGCAAGGCAAATAATGCATCTGTGGTACTCTTTCTAGGCATGAAACCATAGTGTTGCTCGCAAATACTCACCTCTGTCCTGTGTCTAGCCTTCACTATTCTTCCCATAACTTCATTGTGTGGCTCATCAACTTTATTCCTCTATAGTTCCCACAGCTCTGCACATCACCCTTGTTCTTAAAAATGCGCACCAGCACACTTTTCCTCCATTCCATTATACCCAATCATGGCACCCACCTGTTCCCAATTAGCCTGTTCACCTGTGGGATGTTCCAAACAGGTGTTTGATGAGCATTCCTCAACTTTCTCAGTCTTTTTTGCCACCTGTCCCAGCTTTTTTGGAATGTGTTGCAGCCATAAAATTCTAAGTTAATGATTATTTCCTCAAAACAATAAAGTTTATCAGTTTGAACATTAAACATCTTGTCTTTGTAGTGTATTAAATTTAATATAGGTTGAACATGAATTGCAAATCATTGTATTCTGTTTTTATTTATGTTTAACACAATGTCCCAACTTCATTGGAATTGGGGTTGTATTGTAAATCTATTTTTTGAGCACTTAAGTACACAAGTATATACAGTAAATGAACATGTCATTAGACCATCTTCGATCATTTATCGTTTTTTTAAACTCGGTTATCGGCCCCAAAAATCATGATCGTGTAAAGCCTATAATTTATATTTGCCAATGAACAATCTTTGAATGTGTGCACAAACCCCCACCAAAAACACACTCCCAAATTATGAGAAATTAACTAACAGCATTTTGTCTGTCACGTGTGGCAATGCCGTAAGGGCAGATCCCAAAAAATAGACTCCAGGTAAGAGGTCCGAACAATTTTAATTAAATGGCAGAGCATGTGATGGCGAGACATACGAAACCAAAGGAACTCACAACCAGAAAGAATCAAAAACAGATAACGCAGGGAGACACGACAAAAGGTCCGTGTAGTATAATCGTATTGAGCCTAAATTTGGACAGCGGTCAGAACGGCGGCAAACACGGGGCAAAAACGAGTGAATATTCCGACGCCCACACACTGTCATGGTGCCCCCTAAAAAGGCTGATGATTACAATGCATGACAGGTGCGTCACTGATGTCAACGCCCACCTTCGCTCACCCAGACACTGCAACACAAAGAAAAACAACTTGAAACACAGGGCCATGACAGTATCCCCCACTCAAAGAACGCCCCCTGGCGGACCACCCGGCTTCTGCGGGTGGAGAGAGTGGAATACCCGGAGAAGGGACGGATCTAAGATCCAAGAGCGGGGAACCCAGGAACGCTCCTCAGGGCCATAACCCTCCCAGTCGACCAAATACTGCACACCCCTGCCCCTTCTTCTGGAATCCAATATTTCACCTACCGTGTACACTGGCTCACCATCAACCACCCGCGGAGGAGGCACCGCTGGAGGACACAGAGGGCTGGAGGAAACCGGTTTGAGCAAGGAGATATGGAATACAGGATGAACTTTCATGGCGGGAGGGAGTCGAAGTTTAACTGCCAACATCCAAATCAAGAACTTTTCTCGGTTTGCTAAGTCTGTACAGTGGACAATTTAGAGTCTCTATCACACAGGAGTCCACAAAACACTCATCAGCTCCGGAGTCAATTAACGCGGAAACCTTCACACTGCCGCCAAATCCTGATACTTCGCCCGGCAATTGAAGTCTCTTGTTGTTCGATCCAGTTCTCATCAAAATACTCACACAATGAGACGTTCTTTCCGGAGGCAGAAGGCGCTGTCACCACCACCTGGCCGCTCTGCTTGGAACGCGTAGAGTCACTTCCCCGTGAGGGTCTCGCCAAGCAGGTGGATACCTTGTGTACTGGTCGGCCGCAGTACAGAAATGCCCCCGCTCTCATGCGTCTCCGACGTTCCGTCTCCGTCAGTCGCCCCCCGCCGAGTTGCATCGGCTCCTCCACGGCCAGGCCCGGCTCCCTCGTCGATGCCGAGGTGGAAGGGTGAACACAGGCGGCGTCTTCCATGGCGGACGAAGAATGTCCCGGGGAAGCGGACTAAAAAAATATGTGCCGTTCAGCCGCCCGCTCGCGCTGCCGTTCCCTAAGTCAATTGTCCAGTCTAATGGCTCGTCCGATCAACTCCTCCAAATTAGTGGTCTCGTCCCGGGCCGCCAACTCATCTTTGACGGCAGGACAGAGTCCCCGACGAAAAATGCGCCACATCGCCGAATTCACTCTCTGCTGCCAGGATGCGGAACGAAATGGAGTATTCGGCTACTGACAAGTCCCCCTGGGAATGGTCCAACAACCGGCTACCGGCCTCCTTGCCCTTGACGGGGTGATCAAAAACTCTCCTCAGTTCAGATTCGAATGCCGGGAAGGAGGAACGTAATGCTGGGTTAGCGCTGCTGACCGCCATCGCCCACGATGCCGCCTGACCCGTAAGTAGACTCATTATAAAAGCCACCTTCGTCTTATCCTGGGCATACGTGACCGGTTGTTGGTCAAATACTAAGGTACAGTGGTAAATAAATTGACCGCAGCCGCCGAGCTCCCCAGCATAACGAGGTGGATTTGGGAGACAAGCTTCCCTGGCGGGTGGCACCGCGGCCGCCGTGTTGGTGGCGGGTGCTTCTGCCAGAACCGGAGGTAATCACACACCTGATCAACCCGAGAACTCAGCGTACTGAGATGGGTCGTTAATGCCGTAATTGCCTCCCTGAGCTCGTGTAACGATGTGTCATGTCTTCCTACCAAATGTCCCTGACTAGCCAACGCGTGGCGAAAAGAGTCTTGAGTTTGTGGGATCCATTTTTGGTCGGAATATTCTGTCACGTGCGGCAATGTCGTAAGGGCAGATCCCAAAAAATAGACTCCAGGTAAGAGGTCCAAACAATTTTAATTAAATGGCAGAGCATGTGATGGCGAGACATACGAAACCAAAGGAACTCACAACCAGAGAGAATCAAAAACAGATAACGCAGGGAGACACGACAAAAGGTCCGTGTAGTATAATCGTATTGAGCCTAAATTTGGACAGCGGTCAGAACGGCGGCAAACACGGGGCAAAAACGGGTGAATATTCCGACGCCCACACACTGTCACGGTGCCCCCTAAAAAGGCTGATGATTACAATGCATGACAGGTGCGTCACCGATGTAAACGCCCACCTTCGCTCACCCAGACACTGCAACACAAAGAAAAACAACTTGAAACACAGGGCCATGACATTATCAATAATAAACCAAAGCAGACAACTTCACATCCAGAGCTGGCAAATATGCATCACGTTAGTCCATGCATGTCCTTTGTGAGAAGAACAAACAACAACGGTATTGGGTATTGAAGATAGTCCAATAACAATATTGGGAAATATGAATCCCTGGCAATTATTTCTTGGATATTTCATGTTTGGCCTCCTTTTTACCCTGAAACATAATATCAACCTGAAGGCAGTTGCTTCAAACAAGGCAGCTTCCTCATTTTCTCCACACCAGTGTGACTCTCATTTCATCTTGTTGCCCTGCCTCCATGATTAGAGGTCTCCTCTAGTCACCCCTGTCAGGACGTAATGACAGAATTGTGTTCCAGTCTGGTCCTGAAACTCCAATGGGCTAATAGTCATGTTAGCCCACACAGTATGTCATTAGCTCTCCAACCATATCCCAATGAGAGGCATGTCTGTCATTTCAAGACCTAAATCACAGGGCAGGCAAGCCAGAGATCACAGTCACATGGGTGCTCTGAAGCTCTAGTATTTCCACCCATCCTTCCTCACCACACTTAATGTGCAACGTACTGCATTAACATGGAGGAATCACTGCGACATAGACTTGAGGAGACAAATGAAAGTCAAGGAGATATACTGTGATGTTTTGGTGATACTGATAATCATTCCATCACAATCATTAGTGGAACCATGCTGCTCATTTGTGACAATGATTGGATGATTCATGGTTATCATTCTGATGCTGTCGGCTTGTGTAGAATGTATCGGAGCTTGCAGCTCATCTGCTTTGATTATTAGCCTCTAAGACGCACTTCATGCTGGGCTTGTCAAGGGACGAGTGATGAGAAATTACATTTTCCTCCTATTTTCGCTAGTCCGTTTTTGCCTTTTTGCCCAACTATTAGTTGTGTGCACATTAACATCAAGGTCAGGGTAATGTTTTTGTCAACAAATGATGGCTCATTATGACAGCAACTTTGATCACCTTGTGGTCCATAATATACATGTGCTGTCTTTACAAACTGTACTGCACACAAAATTTATCATAAATATGTTTTATGGCGGCGGCACGGTGGCCGACTGGTTAGAGCGTCAGCCTCACAGCTCTGAGGACCGGGGTTCAATCCCGCCCCCGCCTGTGTGGAGTTTGCATGTTCTCCCCGTGCCTGCGTGGGTTTTCTCCGGGCACTCCGGTTTCCTCCCACATCCCAAAAACATGCATGAATTGGAGACTCTAAATTGCCTGTAGGTGTGAATGTGAGTGCGAATGGTTGTTTGTTTGTATGTGCCCTGCGATTGGCTGGCAACCAGTTCAGGATGTACCCCGCCTCCTGCCTGATGATAGCTGGGATAGGCTCCGGCACGCCCGCGACCCGAGTGAGGAGAAGCGGCTCAGAAAATGGATGGATGGATGTTTTAAGGCTTGATTTCCAAATGTTGACAATTGTTGTTGGACATATCATTAGCTTCTAACCATGTCTGTCACTAAGCAATTTATGTTTACTGCTGACAATTACGCAACAATAGTTAAGTGTAAATTACACATTGCCTTTCACGTGCCTATTTTACATTTGTTTGAGTGGCCTGAGTGTCTTATCTCACAATGTTCAAAAGTAAACGAACTTTCAAATAAATTTGTTCCGTTGGACTCTTAAAAGGCCCCGAACTATCAGATGAAGTTGAGATAATCAGTTATGACATGGTAACAACAGCTACAAATAGAAATTGCCTCTCACTCTGTGTTTGGTTAGTTAGCTTTCAAGGTGTAGCTTTCTCAGCCTGAGGGTGCAGGCCTGGTTGCTCATTATTTGCTGTTCTACATTGTGGTCTTGTTGTCAGTGACACGTAGGCCATGTGCACACAGAAATGAGTTTAGGTATATCGACAAATGTGTTTTTTCTTTTCAAAGTTTCGTCGACATGGAAATAGCGTTTTGGAAGAACAAATACAAATTTATGAAACCAGCTTCCAAAGTGAATAAAGCTGAAATGCGGTCGTTGCGTTTCCATCTTTACAACACATACGCATCTTTCCTGAGACAATGATACGGTAGTCCCAGTTGTCACGTAACCATGCGCTAACACTGTCAACAACAACAATGGTGGATCACCGTTTTGCATTCATGCTGCAGAAGCTTCTGAGAATAATATGCAAAATTATCTGCTCCTCTACTACCACTGTCAACAAGTGGAGATAGTCAACAGTATATCTCACACGTTTTTAACTCCACCGCATGTAACAACCAGAATGGAAACTGCTTTGCATTCACTGGCATCGTTTTAGGTTTACATCACTCAGACTTCTTATTCTCTGTTTTTGGTGATTTCCTTGGACAGCGTTTCAGCATTTTTGTGTGGACGCACACTCCTTGATTCGAATCCATGTTTTGGGAAACGTTTTAAAAACGGGAAATAAATTCTGTAGATCACCTCAATTTCCGTGTGAACATGGTTTTACTTATAGGAATCTTTTGCTACGGTGGACGACTGGTTAGCACATCTGCCTCACAGATCTGAGGACACGGGTTAAAAACAGGCCTCACCTGTGTGGAGTTTGCATGTTCTCCTTGTGCCTGCGTGATTTTTTTTTTGCTACTTCACAATTCAATTGGATTCACAGGGCTACAATTCAAATTATTTCCCGAGTATCGAAGCATCTTGATGCGTCTTGAATTAATGCATATCCATCCATCCATTTTCTGAGCCGCTTCTCCTCACTAGGGTCGCGGGCGTGCTGGAGCCTATCCCAGCTATCATCGGGTAGGAGGCGGGGTACACCCTGAACTGGTTGCCAGCCTATCGAAGGGCACATACAAACAAACAACCATTCGCACTCACATTCACACCTACGGGCAATTTTAGAGTCTCCAATTCATGCATGTCTTTTGGGATGTGGGAGGAAACCGGAGTGCCCGGAGAAAACCCACGCAAGCACGGGGAGAACATGCAAACTTCATTTAATGCATATATTTTCTGTACTTTTTTTCTTACGTAACTGCTTACTACTTTTAAAACAGTATTACAGTAGTACAGTAGTACTATTACAAAAGTTGTATGTCTGTGGAGATTCTCAGTCATTCAGGTCATGGTAATCTGTAAAGGTTGAATCAAGGCAACGGGACTGTTTTTGTTTGTTGAAGACGTTTCACCTTAAAACCAAAAGGCTTCTTCCGTTCTAAAATTTTAGGTGTGGAATCACTCTGTTCATGCCCCGGTGGGTGTATTCCTTTGGGGTGGTCAACAAAGGTTGTTTTTGTTGGGCGGTGTGGTTGTTGAAACAGCCGTCCTGCATACTAATTTGTTGTTCACACGTCTTACTGCAAAACAGTTGGTTAGGGCCACTCTCCCATTGAATGGGACAACCTTTAGAGGGAGAGATGTCAGAACATTGTTATATGAAGACAATAGGTGATGTCTCAAACCTCCTCCTCTGTTTAGAGAGGGCTTTCCTTGTTTCATATAGATGGCTTGGCTCTTAGACCTCTTTCAAACCAGCAGTCCTCCCTATCCAAAATGTTGACGTTTTCTACAAAGGAGTGTTAATTCTACTGAAAGCTTAAGAGGGATCCCACCAGTGGATATAAATAAAAGATTATAAAAATCCTTCAGAAGCTTGAAAAGGCGAAAGGAATTGACCACTGCATGTACTACAGCCTGTATCCAGAAGAAGCAACACCTTGTATTTACAAACTTCCTAAAATTTGCCCCTCAGACCAATCGTCAGCAGCATCAACTCCCCCCCGCCCCCCAAAATAAACATAAAATGTTTACCCCACTGGTCAGCGATACCCCACTCCATGTCCAGAACTCCACAGACTTTGTGTTCAATGTACGGAACTTGAGGCTTGCTGCAGATGAAACCATGATATCTTTGGATGGGATCTCACTGTTCACATGCATCCCCACCACTGCGGCCATTGATGTTGTCAGTGAACGACTACAACAAGGCTCCAGCCTGCATTACAGAACCTTCCTCACCCCAGGCCAGGAATGTGATCTAGTTCAACTTTGCCTTAGCACCACTTACTTCAAATACAATGAATCTTTCTGCAAGCAAAAACAGGGCTGTGCCATGGTCTCGCCAGCTTCCCCCATTTTAGCCAATATATACATGGAAAAAGTGAAAAGAAAATCACTGGACTCCTTTAAAGGAACTAAGCCCAGCCACTGGTTCAGGTATGTTGATGACAAATGGGTTAGGTTCAAAGCCTGCGAAGTAGATTTGTTTACTGAACATGTCAACACTGTGGATGGAAACATCAGCTTCACCCGCGAAGACATCATAGAGTACGCTTTGCCGTTTTTGGACTGTGAGGTGGAGGTGGGAAATGACAAAAGCCTCAATATTGAGGTCCATAAAATACCTACCCACAAGGACCAGTAGCTTCTACTTGACTCTCATCACCCACTGGAACACAAGCTAGGAGTTATCAGAACCGTCAAAGATAGAGCAGAGAATATCCCCACCATCGACAACGGAAGGCAGAAGGAGCAGACTCACATCAGGAAAGCTCTTACTAACTGTGGGTATCCAAAGTGGGCCTTTGTCAAATTCGCCAAGAGAAGAAGAGCTACTACACCCAACCCTAAAGACAGAAACAAGAGGCGGAATGTGGTGATCCCCTATGTGGCTGGTTTGTCAGAGAAACTCAGATTTTCTACAAACATGTTATAACAATACATTTCAAACCCACCAACACCCTCAGACAAATGCTGGTTCACCCCTAGGACAACATCCCAAGCAAACTCAGCAATGTTGTTTATGTGGTGCAATGCAGTGAGGAGTGCAACGACCGCTACCTCAGAGAGATGAAGCAACAATTCTACAGATGCAGGGCTCATCGACGGCCAGCTTCTTCGGGTCCAGAATCAGCGGTTAATTTGCATATCAAGAAGAACTGAAGAAGCCTTTTGGATTAAAGGTGGTGAAACGTCTTCAACAAACAAAAACAGTCCACTTGCCTTGATTCAACCTTTGCGGATTTGTATTGGTTAAAATAAATTACAGATACAATTTCTTCCATTAAATGTTAACCAAAAGGAAGCAATGTATCAATTTTAATTTCCCAACAAATGTTTCTCATCAAGCAGCACGGTAGAAGACTGGTTACCTCATCTTCCTCACAGTTCTGAAGATCCGGGTTCAAATCCGGCCTGTGTGGAGTTTGCATGTTCTTCCTGTGCCTGCGTGGGTTTTCTCCGGGAATTCTGATTTCCTCCCACATCCCAAAAACATGCATGGTTTGTTAATTGAAAACTCCAAATAGGCCGTGTGTGTGAATGTGAGTGTGAATGGTTGTTTGTTTTCAATGTGCCCTACGATTGGCTTGTGACCAGTTCAGGGTGTACCCCGCCTCTCGTGGGATAAGCTCCAGCTCGTCCGCGACCCAAGCGAGGATAAGTGGTCCGGCAAATACAACCCAAATTCCAATGAAGTTGGGACGTTGTGTTAAACATAAATAAAAACAGAACACAATGATTTGCAAATCATGTTCAACCTATATTTAATTGAATACACTACAAAGACAAGATATTTAATGTTCAAACTGATACACTTTATTGTTTTTAGCAAATAATCATTCATTTTATGGCTGCAACACGTTCCAAACAAGCTGGAACAGGGTCATTTTTACCACTGTGTTACATCACCTTTTCTTTTAACAACATTCAATAAATGTTTGGGAACTGAGGACACTCATTTTTGAAGCTTTGGAGGTGGAATTCTTTCCCATTCTTGCTTGATGTACAGCTTCAGCTGTTCAACAGTCCGGGGTCTCCGTTGTCGTATTTTACGCTTCATCATGCGCCACACATTTTCTACGTCACAGGGTGCATATATTTCTGTATTTCATCTTTATCTGCTCTCAAAACATATTTTTATAGAAGGAATATATTTTGACAGAATAGCTTGATGGCCTAACGTCAGCCAATAAATAACACCAACAACAACCATCACAAAACACATGACCAAACATTTGTAAACACACACACACACGTGCGCGCGCACACACAAGAAAATATCGCAAACAGAATATGTCAAAAAATACCTTAATTGTCACTGTCAAAGGAACAATGAATATCAGTTAGGCATCTCACAATTAGCATTGTTGAGTTAAAACGTATGCTTGCATTTGTCAAAGAGTCATTTGGGAAATTTTTCATATTATGATATGGTAGTGGTGTGATTATTTACATTTAGGTCTTGCAAATTGTTTATTTTAAAAGTTTAAAATATGCATATATGAAATGTATCGAACATATGATCATAAATAATAATATAACGTTAAGAACATAAATAACATGTATATCTACATTTTAACTGGAAAGATGTAAAAATTATATTTTTGCTTCAGTCTCATGTTGTACTTATACTTGACATGGTAACAACAGCTACAAATAGAAATTGCCTCTCATTCTGTGTTTGGTTAGTTAGCTTTCAAGGTGTAGCTTTCTCAGCCTGAGGGTGCAGGCCTGGTTGCTCATTATTTGCTGTTCTACATTGTGGTCTTGTTGTCAGTGACACGTAGGCCATGTGCACACAGAAATGAGTTTAGGTATATCGACAAATGTGTTTTTTCTTTTCAAAGTTTCGTCGACATGGAAATAGCGTTTTGGAAGAACAAATACAAATTTATGAAACCAGGTTCCAAAGTGAATAAAGCTGAAATGCGGTCGTTGCGTTTCCATCTTTACAACACATACGCATCTTTCCTGAGACGATGATACGGTAGTCCCAGTTGTCACGTAACCATGCGCTAACACTGTCAACAACAACAATGGTGGATCACCGTTTTGCATTCATGCTGCAGAAGCTTCTGAGAATAATATGCAAAATTATCTGCTCCTCTACTACCACTGTCAATAAGTGGAGATAGTCAACAGTATATCTCACACGTTTTTAACTCCACCGCATGTAACAACCAGAATGGAAACTGCTTTAATATAACGTTAAGAACATAAATAACACATGTATATCTACATTTTAACTGGAAAGATGTAAAAATTATAATTTTGCTTCAGTCTCATGTTGTACTTGTTCATATTCCTCTTGAAGGAATTGCATTTGGTGTCTGTTGTCATTTTGACACTGGGCTTGTCGTTCTGGAATGTTGTGTGCTGTTGTAGAAGACTGTTGCCTTGTGGCGTCCCAGTGAAGAAAATGGTGTCTGGTTATTTATTACGTTGACCTTGTGTGTTTAGTAAACCCGATGTCAGATAAGGATATCATGGAAAATTACAGCAAACGGCTTCACGCCGATGAAATACTGCATTACGAGTGATGAGGCTACAGCTTAGCTATATGGAAAGTGACTGTCACGGTATACGGTGACTCTACATTAGCTATGTAGCTTCTGAATGTGGCTTTCTAATATACATTTTTAATCATTCATAAAATGCAGTACGTTGTAGTGAAGTGTGTTTGCTGTGAATTTGTCACCGTAGTCTTGACGGTAGACTAGCGATACACGAGCTCGTAATGACGAGCCGTTGAACCAACAATTCAAAACATGGCTTATATTTACGTTGATAAAAACATTGACTGTCATGAGTATGAATATCAATAATTATGCTCACTTTATATTTACTACCTTGTCCGTTCTGCTGTCTTGTTCCCCTGTCAGCAGGGGCGGAGTCCCATACCCCTCGCTTTCAAGTTAGCTCCCTGACCACACTGTGTTTCAAGGGCTATGCACTCCTTTTTCTTAGCCCTTACCCTAGGAAATGGGATACCCCTTCGTTCTCGTGCATGCGCAAAATCAAGGGCTAAGACGAAGGGGAAGGGCTAAAGGGTAGAATTGGTATTGGCCCTTACTTGTGGTCAGATTGTTTTGCCTCAAGTACCAGTGGCTCGTATTGGCAGCCTGTACGAGTACCCGATACCTTGGTATTGGCCCAATACAGATACCTGGTATCGGTACTCTCCCATGTACAGGATGCATGTTTGTATGTACACGATTTATTCCTGTACTTGTAACTCGCAGTATTGTCCTTTTCTCGACATATGGGTGAAAAATACTATTATTTTTGTTGGTGGTAAAACTTATTCTGCCATATTGACTGCACTTCTGCATTCTACTTTTTATATTCCGCGAGAATGACATTATTTGATAATTGATTAATTTTATATATTGAAATATTTTTTATACACAAATTGATATTCATTTTTTGATTGAAAATTATTTAGGCCTACATCTTCACCACAAAAAAACCAAACTGATCATTTCTCCCACCCGTACTGACAATGGGTTCAATTTCAATGTATCTGTTTAGGATTACATCACAAGTTTAGGTGGAAAATACAATATGTTTTTCAAATTGAAAGACATTAGCCTCTGTGTCATCTGTGGCTATATGTGTCAATTACTCTTATGTATGTGCAATCATTTCATCCTGTTTCTCAACACAAAAACAACTTCTGCACATTTCACAGCTTATTGGTCACAGTGGGCTTTTAATAACTTGCCCTGCAGCTGAAACTTCATGGGAATAATCTGAGCATGGTATACAGTATTTAACAAAATTTTCAGGCCTGCAGCCTTATAAGTGGATAAGAAGTGGATCCTTTTTTGATCTGTGTGAAACAGATCTTTGCAAAGCTGTGGGTTGATCCTTGAATCAGGGGCAAATGCTGATAACTGCAGACCGGCTGACTGCAAGATTTATACAGTCCATGTGCATCTTTATCCAGTGCCATGACCTTCTCTGCTAAGATTTGTACCTATTTTTTCCTTGAGTGGATGCATGTTTCTCAGTGAAGGGGCAAAAAGTGAATAATGATTGGTATTTGCACAACAGCCAGTGGAGCACGAACTGGAGCAGGAGAATGGCGCTGTTCGGCGTGGTTCCTGGCTGTTATTCCTACAGGCCGTGAGTGTGAACAGAGCTAATGCCATCTGACAGTTCTGGAGCAAGAAGAGGAGGGCTGTACAAAAAAGGAGGAGAGAGAGAAGAGAGAACTGGAGGTGGGGTGGGGGTGGTGGGTTAAAGAGATGGTTGGGGGGTGCAGGTGAGAGAATATGAGGGGGTATGTTCGAAGAGCGAGAAGAGGGGATGAGCTTGATATGGACAAAGAAGTGATGAAGCATATTGGAGGGAAGGGCTAAAGACGTAAAAACCGTAGGGACCTCGATTGTCGTCGGCTTTAGAAAATGGCCTCTGATAGTTGCTGCCTTTGATCACTGAGACAGGAAAAAGCCAAAATTTACAACGGTTGGGTAAAAATCTTTCGGTAAAATCCAGACATCATAGCAGGGAGCAAGCAGATTTGCCATAAAATGAGTGCAATCAATTCAGATGCTGCTGTTGTCATTCAACAGTGGTGAGATGTAACAAAGTACAAATACTGTACTGTACTCAAAGAGACAATATGCAAAAAAAATAATAATCTAGTAAGAGACCTGTTTGTTGTGCTCGCCTGGCCAGCTCAGAGTACACTTGGGTCGTCCGCGAGTGTGTTGACGGCTCACTGGAAATGGCCTGCAGTAAGGAACCACTGGCTGCCCCAGAGTGCACCTCGGTCCGCCGTGAGCTTGCAACGTTAAACAAAATGTTACCAGTTTGATGTATTTTTTGGAATATACAACCAATTAAAAATATGAGCTGTGATCAATTTACCTGACAACTCGATGAGAAAAGTGATGTGACATACGCACCACCGTTATATATCTTTACCCTTGATTTGAAGTAGAGAGCTGTCCAATTCCTTCTTTTTAACTTTTATTGCTAACCGGAAATAAATAATTTGGCAAAGAAACTATAATAGTCTAATCTGCGGGAGCCTTGCGAGCCTTTGTGTGAGCAGTCGATGTGTGCAAATGATTGGCAGACTATTCGATCATGCATCCTATCTCTACATTCTATGATTGGCTATTTTTGTCACGCTGTGCCCAGTTGTAAAGCAATAATAAAAATTTAATTAACGGCATAAGGTGGCGCCAGAGATGGAAGATTTTTCAAAAGATCATTCTTCCATCCATCCATCCGTTTTCTTCCGCTTATCCGAGGTCAGGTCATGGCGGCACCAGCTTAGCAGGAAAGCCCGGACTTCCCTCTCCCCAGCCACTTCGTCCAGCTCTTCCGGGAGGATCCCGAGGCGTTCCCAGGTCAGCCGGAAGACATAGTTTCTTCAGCGTGTCCTGGGTCATCCGCGGGGTCTCCTCCTGGTGGGACGTGCTCAGAAGACCACTCCAGGGAGGCGTCCGGGGGCATCCTAACCAGATGCCCGAGCCCCCTCTCATCTGGCTCCCCTTGATGCGGAGGAGCAGCTCTCTAAGGGAAAGCCCGGACACTGCGGTGGGAACTCATCTTATTCTTTCGGTCACGTCCCACAGCATGTGACCATTGGTGAGGGTAGGAACGCAGATCGCCCGGTAAATAGAGACCTTTGCCTTTTGGGCCGGCTCTTTCTTCGTCACAATAGACCGATACAGAGTCCGCATCACTGCAGACATTGCACCGATTCACCTTTCGATCTCCCACTCCATTCTTCCCTCAAAAAGTGAACAAGACCCACAGCTATTTGAACTCCTCCACTTGGGGCAGGATCTCTTCCACGATGCGGAGAGAGTACTCCACCCTTTTCCGGCTGAGGACCCTGGTCTCAGATTTGGAGGTGCTGATTTTCATCCCAGCCGCTTCACAATTGGGTGTGAACCGCTCCAGCGAGAGGTCACGGTTTGATGAAGCTATCAGAACCACATCATCTGCAAAAAAAAGATGCGCAATACGGTCGAACGCCTTCCCCAAGTCCTCAAAACACATGTAGACTGGTTGGGCGAACTCCCATGCACCCTCGAGGACACTTCTGATGGAGTAGACCTGGTCCACTGTTCCATGGCCGGGACGAAAACCACACTGCTCCTCCTAAATCTGAGAATCGACCCTGCAGATGGATCCTCCTCTCCAGAACCCCTGAATAGACCTTACCGGGGAGGCTGAGAAGTCTCCAGCACCCCACCCCCAAGGACTCCAAGAAGGGTGGGTACTCTGAGCTGCTGGTTGGTGCATAGGCACAGACAACAGTCAGGACCCGTGCTCCCACCCGAAGGCAGAGCGAGGCCACCCCCTCCTCCACCGGGGTGAACCACTGAGATGTGGGGCAATCAGTATACACACACCTGCTTGGCGCCTCTCACCGTGGGCAACTCCAGAGTGGAAGAAAGTCCAACCCCTCTTCGAGAATACTGCTACCGAAGCCCAAGCTGCATGTCGAGGGGAGCCCGACTATATCCAGTTGGAATTTCTCGACCACGCACACCAGCTCAGACTTTTTCCCTGCCAGAGAGGTGATGTTCCAAGTCCCTAGAGCCAGTTTCTGTAGCCGGGGATCGGACCGCCAAAATCCCAGACTTTGGCCACCACGCTTCACCCGTCCCCACAGTTGGTGAGCCCATGGGAAGGGGGACTATGTTGTCTTCTCGGGCTGTGCCTGGGTGCAGGCCCACCTGGTGCTCGTTATTTTGCCCCACCTCCAGGCCTGGCTCCAGGGGAGGGGGGCGGGTGACCCGCGTCCGGGTGAGGGAAAACTAGGTCCAATATTTTTACTCGTCATAAGGGATATTTTGTGTGGTCCCTCACCTAGGACCTACCAGAGGCGTGAAGCCCCAGATCATTTAGCTCCTAGGATCATTGGGACACAGAAATCCCATCACCATGTAGTGACTCTGACCCAGTTCCCCTCCCACCTTCTTGTTCTCTTGTGTTTTTTTTCCTCTCTTGGTGTCTTGGCTGGCTAAACTTGCCAGCCACGGACTGGCCTCGGCCACTCCTCCCCCCTCTCCTTTCTTTGTTCAGGCACGCGGCTCGGGTAACCGCGGGCCTTGGGGATGGAGACTCTGCTTCCCAGCCTATCCGTGGGCCACCGCTAGGCGATCAGAGCAGCTGCGACTAAAGTACCAGGTACGCTTCCAGCCAAGCGTGATCGCTCTGAAATTGCTAGCGAGCCACTGAAAAGGCAGGAAGAGAGACGGTCGGGTTCTCCCAACGAGGCGTGACAAACAACAATTTTTCTTCTTCCGACTCTTTTGTTTTTGTTTCATTTTTGTGCATCTTTTTCTTTAACCAAACCTACCTCCTCGCCTCTTAAGACGTGCCCAGAGAGACCACACCCAGAGACCAGCTGATCTACGTTCATGAGTAAACACTGCAAGTGTTTGCCAGACGGGGAAATTACTAGCTTCACACAAAATCCTAACTTTGTCCTTTCTCCCTCCCGTCCGGAATGAACGCGTTAAACGCTCGCGTTTTCAACTTTAGTCCACCACACGATGTTTCGTACGCCTATCTTTCTTCTCTTTATCATTATTAGTGTTATTTTCTTTCTTTAGTTCGACCCCTTTGTGTGTTTCCCTCTAGATTCCTTGTAGATATTAAATATTCTATAAAATTCCACTCTTGGCTGTGTTTTGTGTGGGTTGAGTTTAACAATGAACCTCTGTTGTCTAGGACTCGTATTTTATAAAATGTAGCAACCTTCAGATTACGAGATTGATAAAAAGGATTTCATTTCGACCCATATACGCTACAACCACGATAAGGTGACGGCTCCAGGAGGGGTCAAAAGAACATTTTGATAATTACAGTTGGAACACTCGAGGCCGGTCTTGGTCTCGAGACCTTTCTCGGGACCACATTTTCTTTTCTTGGAGTCGACTCCCAAAAGTCTCGTCTCAGTTTCTCAGTTTCTGACTGGATTTTCCGTCCAGACTGGCCGAGACCAGCACTGATCTGGTATTTTTCAACTTCATTAATGTGATAATAAGGAGAAGCACTACAAATACCTTCAATTAATGTGTTACTAACCCTCCAACAACACCGTAATGACTGTAACCTCGCACACAAGCAAAAGTGAAATGTGCGAGACAAAACCGAGCTAGGAGAGCCCCAAACAAGACATGTCTGCTTACTCAATTGCTGAATCGTCATTAAATTTGACTTCCTCAACCACAAAGACTTGATATGTAAAACATGTACCGTAATTTCTTGTGTATAATTTGTATTTCCCCCCCCCCCCCCCCCAAAAAAAATTGTCAAAGGTCAATAGTGCTCGTTCTACATAGGTATGGGGGCAAATGGAAAAAAAACTTTCGCCTTTTATAAATGTATGCCGCCATGTAGTGGTTATATAAAAAAGTGTAGCCTACACTTTCATTCCAATATGACAAGGGGTACGTTGACTGCATAATATGTACAGTTGTGCTCAAAAGTTTACATATCCTGGCAGAATTTGTGAAATATTATTGTTGTTTTTTTTAATATGACTGATGACTGAAAAACAACCATCATTAATTTCTTTATGGTTATGTTTTGTTTAATGATAATGCTTTTCTGAAATGCTTGACTGTTTAATTTGAATCCCATTAAAATAAAATTAAATGTGTTTCACCTGGTCCTTAATGTTTTCTTTAAAGAATTGTACCCATCTTACAAATTGTGCCTGTGTAATCAAACGTATGAGCACAACTGTGTGTTTTCTAATTTACTAAATCAAAGTAGGGCTGTGAATTTCAAAATAAGAGTGAAATTCATTTTTTTTTAAGGATTACGTGTTCAAATAAGGTGCTTAACTTCAGAATAATTATTTGAAAAAAACTAACAAAATACAGATAATTAATACTTCATGTTTTGATCATATGGGTAGAAGCAAAATCATGCATTGTAAAAATGCATTTTTTTCCAGAATTTTGAGGTCAACTTTGGGGATGCGTATTATACATGAGTGCGCATTATACACGAGAAATTACGGTAAAAGAAAATACTCTGCGTTGTGGGGCATTATGATGAGACTTGCCGTGCACATTTAAAGGTTACAAAATGCTGCAGTCTCTTATGTTTCTTAAATGCAACCAAGCTATTTAAATCTTATTTTTTAAATGCATACAAGGATTTATATTTTGTAAGAATTTAGTTGAAAATAATTAAGATTTTAGATTTTTGGATGTTGTGCTTTGAAAGAGTTGCAGACACCCTGTTTTTGGTTGTCAAATGTATTTAAAGCGGAACTAAACCCTAGCTGTCAAAACGTCCTGTCATATTGTACATCCCCCATTCCAATGAAGTTGGGACGTTGTGTTAAACATAAATAAAAACAGAATACAATGATTTGCAAATCATGTTCAACCTACATTTAATTGAATACACTACAAAGACAAGATATTTAATGTTCAAACTGACCAACTTGATTGTTTTTAGCAAATAATCATTAATTTAGAATTTTATGACTGCAACATGTTCCAAACAAAGTCCAAACTGTAGGCCGGTCCCAAGCCCGAATAAATGCAGAGGGTTGCATCAGGAAGGGCATCCATCTTAAAACTTTGCCAAACAAATATGAGCGTTCATCCAAAGAATTCCATACCAAATCGGTCATGGCCCGGGTTAACAAAGTCCGCCACCCTGCAGGTTGAGGGCGCCGTTGGAAATTCAGCTACTGTGGGTCGAAGTGCAAGAAGAAGAAGAGGTGGAAAGCGAGTTCTTCGGCAGAAAGAGAAGAGGAAAGCACAGAGCCCAGAACTGAATGTGGGGACTTTGAATGTTGGGACTATGACAGGAAAATCTCGGGAGTTGGTTGACATGATGATTAGGAGAAAGGTTGATATATTGTGTGTCCAGGAGACCAGGTGGAAAGGCAGTAAGGCTAGAAGTTTAGGGGCAGGGTTTAAATTATTTTACCATGGTGTAGATGGGAAGAGAAATGTAGTCGGGGTTATTTTAAAAGAAGAGTTGGCCAAGAATGTCTTGGAGGTGAAAAGAGTATCAGATCGAGTGATGAGGTTGAAACTTGAAATTGAGGGTGTTATGTATAATGTGATTAGTCGCTATGCCCCACAGGTAGGATGTGACCTAGAGGTGAAAGAGAAATTCTGGAAGGAGCTAGACGAAGTAGTTCTGAGCATCCCAGACAGAGAGAGAGTCGTGATTGGTGCAGATTGTAATGGACATGTTGGTGAAAGAAATAGGGGTGATGAAGAAGTGATGGGTAAGTACGGCATCCAGGAAAGGAACTTGGAGCGACAGATGGTGGTAGACTTTGCAAAAAGGAGGCAAATGGATGTAGTGAACACTTTTTTCCAGAAGAGGCACGAACATAGGGTGACCTACAAGAGCGGAGGTAGAAGCGCACAGGTGGATTACATCTTGTGCAGACGATGTAATCTGAAGGAGGTAACCGACTGTAAGGTAGTGGTAGGGGAGAGTGTGGCTAGACAGCATAGGATGGTGGTGTGTAAGATGACTCTGGTGGGGCGGAGGAAGATTAGGAAGACAAAGGCAGAACAGAGAACCATGTGGTGGAAGCTGAGACAGGACGAGTGTTGTGCAGATTTTCGGGTAGAGGTGAGACAAGCTCTCGGTGGACAGGAGGAGCTTCCAGAAGACTGGACCACTGCAGCCAAGGTGATCAGAGAGACAGGCAGGAGAGTACTTGGTGTATCTTCTGGCAGGAAAGGAGAGAAAGAGACTTGGTGGTGAAGCCTCACAATACAGGAAATCATACAAGGAAAAAAGTTAGCTAAGAAGAAGTGGGACACTGAGAGGACCGAGGAGAGGTGAAAGGAATACATTGAGATGCGACACAGGGCAAAGGTAGAGGTGGAAAAGGCCAAACACGAGACATAAGATGACATGTATGCCAGGTTGGACACTAAAGAAGGAGAAAGGGATCTATACAGGTTGGCCAGACAGAGGGATAGAGATGGGAAGGATGTGCAGCAGGTTAGGGTGATTAAGGATAGAGATGGAAATATGTTGACTGGTGCCAGCAGTGTGGTAGCTAGATGGAAAGAATACGTTGAGGAGTTGATGAATGAGGAAAATGAGAGAGAAGGGAGAGTAGAAGAGGCAAGTGTGGTGGACCTGGAAGTGGCAATGATTAGTAAGGGGGACGTTAGAAAGGCATTAAAGAGGATGAAAAATGGAAAGGCAGTTGGTCCTGATGACATTGCTGTGGAGGTATGGAAGCATCTAGACGAGCTGGCTGTGGAGTTTTTGACCAGCTTGTTCAATAGAATTCTAGCGCGTGAGAAGATTCCTGAGGAATGGAGGAAAAGTGTGCTAGTGCCCATTTTTAAGAACAAGGGTGATGTGCAGAGCTTTGGGAACAATAGAGGAATAAAGTTGATGAGCCACACAATGAAGTTATGGGATAGAATAGTGAAGGCTAGACTCAGGACAGAAGTGAGTATTTGCGAGCAACAGTATGGTTTCATGCCTAGAAAGAGTACCACAGATGCATTATTTGCCTTGAGGATGTTGATGGAAAAGTACAGAGAAGGTCAGAAGGGGCTACATTGTGTCTTTGTAGATCAAGAGAAAGCCTATGACAGAGTACCCAGAGAGGAACTGTGGTACTGCATGCGGCCATCTGGAGTGGCAGAGAAGTATATTACAATAATACAGGACATGTATGAGGGCAGCAGAACAGCGGTGAGGTGTGCTGTGTGTGACAGACGACTTTAAGGTGGAGGTGGGACAGCATCAGGGATCAGCCCTGAGCCCCTCCCTGTTTGCAGTGGTGACAGATGAGGTTAGACTGGAATCCCCATGGACCGTGATGTTTGCAAATGACATTGTGATCCGCAGTGAAACCAGGGAGCAGGTGGAGGAACAGTTAGAAAGATGGAGGCATGCACTGGAAAGCAGCGGAATGAAGATTAGCCGAAGTAAGAGAGAATATACGTGCATGAATAAGAGGGGTGGTGGGGGAAGAGTGAGGCTACAGGGAGAAGAGATAGCAAGGGTGGCGGACTATAAATACTTGGGGTCAACCGTCCAGAGCAATGGTGAATGTGGTCAGGAAGTGAAGAAACGGGTCCAAGCAGGTTGGAACAGGTGGAGGAAGGTGCCAGGTGTGTTATGTGACAGAAGAGTCTCTGCTAGGATGAAGGGCAAACTTTATAAAATTGTGGTGAGGCCTGCCATGATGTACGGATTAGAGACAGTGGCACTGAAGAGACAACAGGAAGCAGAGCTGGAGGTCGCGGAAATGAAGATGTTGAGGTTCACTCTCGGAGTGACCAGGTTGGATAAAATTAGAAATGAGCTCATCAGAGGGACAGCCAAGGTTCGATGTTTTGGAGACAAAGTTAGAGAGCGCAGACTTCGATGGTTTGGACACATCCAGAGGAGAAATAGTGAGTATATTGGTAGAAGGATGATGAGGATGGAGCTGCCAGGCAAGAGAGCTTGAGGAAGACCAAAGAGAAGGTTGTTGGATGTCGTGTGGGAAGACATGAGGGCAGTTGGTGTTCAGGAAAAGGATGCAGGAGACATGGAAAAGGCTTACATGGAAAAGGATGACATGCTGTGGCGACCCCTACAGGGACAAGCTGAAAGGAAAAGAAGAACACGTTCCAAAAAAGCTGGGACAGGTGGCAAAAAAGACTGAGAAAATTGAGGAATGCTCATCAAACACCTGTTTGGAAAATCCCACAGGTGAACAGGCTAATTGGGAACAGGTCTGTACCATGATTGGGAATAAAAGGAGCTTCCCTGAATTCCCTCATTCACAAGCAAAGATGAGGCGAGGTTCACCTCTTTGTGAACAAGTGCGTGAGAGAATAGTTTAACAGTTGAAGGACAATGTTCCTCAACGTACAACTGCAAGGAATTTAGGGATATCATCATCTGCGGTCCATAATATCATCAAAAGGTTCAGAGAATCTGGAGAAATCATTGCACGTAAGCGGCAAGGCCAAAAACCAACATTGATAATAATAATATGTGTCCAGAAAATCCCCCTCTGACAGCTACTTCTGTTTGACCCAGTTTTGTATCTGCTTTGTCCATATTTTGCCTTTACTCTGATTTGTTGCCTCTTGTGTAGAAGACCCAACCCTCACTACTTGTGAGAGAACACGTTTTTTGTTGACAGCGCTGGCTTGGGAGCGGAGAAGTAGGCGGAGATCTTCGCTAGTGACGTAGATATGCTCGAGAATTTCGAATGACCTGATTTCAGGCCTCTCAGCAGAAAAACGACCATAGAGCCAATATTACATCCCAAATAGAAAAGGTTGGTTTCGTAAAATACGGGACATTATAGACCATTTAAGAGTCTGTACCTTTGTACTTAAGGAGTTGAGTTGGTACTTGTACTTTTACCATTTTTTTTTTTTTGTTACACACAAGTAAAGCTTTTACTTAAGTGTTGGATGTCAGTGCTTTTGCTACTTCTGTTGCACATGTGATACAAAAGTCCTGTCTTCACTTTCCCTGTTCAGGTAATGGGCAAAGGTCAGAGTGGTACGATATGGTAGAGAGAGCAGGGTGTAGTTGAGCACACTGCTGTTCATTGATTGGTCGACAGAGAAATTGTCACTACTGTGTTATAATAGAAAGTACAAATTGAAAGTAATTTTAATAGAGATATTCATTTAAAAATACTGTAAATTACGAGGGCGAACGTTTTTGCGTATATAATGTCACCACACACCACACTGTGTACTGTATAGCGTTTGTCTTTTGACGCTACATGTTGTTGTACTGTGATGACGACAAGCTATTTTTTAGCTTTCACTGCTATCACCATATTGGACACGGTGTAATGTAATACAAGCCAGATCACGGTTTAACATCCTGAAGAGAACCGTGGCAAACCTGACTAAACTATGTCCCTTGTTGAAAACATGTCTCTACTGTAGCCAATCATACACACGCACACAAACGCATGCACGCACACACCTGCACACACATTTTTATCTTCTGCCTCCCAAAGATTTGCAAACACGAACGTGTTTCTGTCCAATTTCTTTCTTAACAGTTGGACGATGGTGCAATATTTTTTTTATACAGTCCCTGTAAAAAACTATGTTTATATCTCACAGTGATATAACGTAGAAAAAGGCATGTCAATGAAGAACTCGACAGCAGACAGATGGAGGGAGAAGTGAAGTGGGATCCCACTATAATTTGACAGGCTCCATTCCCGCTTGAGCTTCAGCAGCAGGTTCTTTGAAAGGCTCTGTGGACACCTGCTGCCAACCAAACTACTTATTACAGACATGACACATAAATGTGCTGCTTCCTGCTTGTTGTCACACAGAAGTCGCCAAAAGGTTTGAGATTGTTATCTGGTTCAGTGCACAAAGCATTAACTGAGGGGAATGTACTATATGGGGAAATTATTGGGACACCTGCCCATTACATCTACAGTAACTGAAAATAGGGCTGACACGATTAGTTCCTGTATGGTGGATGAGTTGGCTTTATTCACAATCTTTATCTCATATCATTATCATCATCCATCCATCCATTTTCAACACCGCTTATTCTGGTTAGGGTCGCGGGGCGCTGGAGCCTATCCCAGCTAACTTTGGGCGAAAGGCGGACAACACCCTGAACTGGTCGCCAGTCAGTCGCAGGGCACATATAGACATGGACAACCATTCGCACTCACATTCACACCGTCACTGAGTGGGGACTGAACCCACGCTGCCCGCACCAAAGTCAGGCGAGTGTACCACTACACCATCAGTGGCCATTATCATCATATCATCATTATATCAGTTTATCTCAAAGGTGTTAAATGGGGTTGATGTCAGGCTGTGTGGGCCAGTCACGGCAACCTTGTCTTTATGGACCTCGCTTGCTGTAGAAATGTCCTTGTCTTATGCATTGTTTTTACATTTGTTGCAATTGTGTATAAAACATTGATGTCTTCTTTAATTTATCAAATACTTGTTCAAGTCTTGTGGGGAAGATTTTCATTGTATACAAGAACCAAGGACTTCTTAACTGTACCTTTCAATGGGAAATAGAACGAAACCTTTGCCACAGTTTCATTTATTTAGATATATGAGTGTTGGATTTGGGTGTTAAATTTCATTCTAAAACCTCATTTGAGAGATTCATGGCTTGCCTGCACAGTGGTTTGTGGGGGGGGGGGATTACAATCTCTTTTGTGAAGCTAATTTAAGAATAACAATAGAAAGTGAGGTACAGCAGTACACCACATATACTGTTTAATATGGTGAATGGGCTTTCACTTGTATAGTGCTTTTCGACCATCAAGGTCCTCAAAGCGCTTTGACACTGTCCCCTCATGTACCTAATGATAAAGCAGCATCAGGAGCAACTGGGGGTTCAGTATCTTGCTCAAGACACTTGGACATAGTCACAAGGGCCGAGGATCGAACTCAACTTTTGGGTTGGGAGACGACCTCTTTACCACCTGAGCAATGCAGCTCTTAAAGGCATCTTTATTTTAAATTAACAGTCTCATAATTTTTTCTGTATGTTTTGTTGGAAAACTTTAAATGTGTTTTCTTTATCAAACTGAATTTTGTTTGTCAAGTCAATCATTCAGTCAGTCAGAGAATATACTTCCTGCGGCTTCTGAGGAAGCACGGCCTGCCACAGGAGCTGTTGAGCAGTTCTATACAGCAGTCCTCAAATCAGTCCTGTGTTCTTCCATCACAGTCTGGTTTGGTGCTGCTACAAAAAAGGAAAAACTCTGACTGCAATGGACAATCAAAACTGGTGAAAAGATTGTCAGTACCCCCCTACTCACCCTTGAGGACTTGCACGCTGCCAGAACATAGACAAGAGCATGCAAAATCCTCTTTGACCCTCCACATCCTGGTCACCGCCTCTTCCAGCTCCTTCCCTCAGGTAGACGCTACCGAAGAATGCAAACTAAAACAAGCAGACATTCCAACAGCTTCTTCACTCTTTCCATTAACTTCTTAAACAGTTAACTTACTATTCCATTGCAACATGCTGCCAATTCTTTGTCTTGAGTTTGTTTTCACATTTCTGTTGGGCCAATTATCCATTACTCGTGCACCCCACTTTAGTAGTCTCACCACGCTGCACTAGTTGCATATCTGTTGTTGACCAATAGTGGCCACTCATGTGCCTGAGTAGCATCTGCAACAGTTGCACAGTCGACTTTATCGCGCTACTAGTCACTTTAAACTGCATACATTTCTTGAAGTCTCGGCACCCTTTGCACAAAGGTCATTGCACCGGACTATTGTTCTATTAGTCATTTCAAACTGCTCTAATTGCAAGAGGACTCTGCATCTTTTTGCACAGTTGTCCAAAAAAATTATAATTCTACCGGCATTGCCACATTACTGGCAACCTTTTATTGCTCAGTGACTGTTTTTTTTATTTTTTTTTATTATTACTATTATTTTTTTAATGTCTTTATGTCTCAAAAGTATTCTTTGCCAATTGACTGTCTGTTGTCGTACTAGAGCGGCTCCAACTACTGAAGACAAATTCCTTGTGTGTTTTTGACATACTGGGTAAATAAAGATAATTCTGATTCTGATTGTAAAAGTTGCCTTTCAACTGGCACTAAGAATAGCAGACAAGTAAAAATTCTCAAATTTCTATAAGACAAAAAGCCCTGGTATGATTTCCTGACAGAGGTGCAGATGCATATTGATCACTCTTGTGCTATACTGTACATCAGCAGTGCCAAACCTTTTTGTGGCACGGACCGGTTTCAAGACACATTTTGATGGAATGGCATAGTAAGTAATACACAAATGATTAAATGTAACTTTAAATTGAACTTACCATAAGGCTGAATGTAGTTCTAAATAGTGGAAACCCTGTGCTTGGGGTACTCGGACACGGGGCACGACTCGGCCCGGGAGGCAATGTAGATGCGGCCGTCCGGCAAGCACTGGGTTGCTTGAGGCCAATGTCCCGCTCCCCTGAAAAAAGAGAGAAAACAAGTTTGTCCAGTTTCTGTATGGCCCGTTACCAAATGCCCTGCACCCTGCTACCGAGCCACGGCCTGGTGGTTGGGGACCCCTGGTATATGTGAAAGATGGTAGTAGAAGAGAAACTCAGTCATACTGGATAAGATCAGGAGAGAACCAATTCTCTAGGGTTACTTCTAAATTGACCTAACAAAATGAACAGTCCCTCTTTCCAATCGTAGGTATGCAGCAGTAAAATATAAATAGGGAGAGACAAGCATGTGCTTTTTGAAATAAATGTTTAGCAACATACCTTGTGAAGCATTCAACATTCCAAAGTTGGGAAGAAGTGTTATTTGTCGCTGACGTGTGAAATCTGTCTGAACTCTTTTAGATGTCATCTGGTAGAATTTCACAGCAAAAATATTAATGGTGCTGATAGCTTATTTCCCATCATAGTTGTTGTACCACTGGAAAAATCACCACATGGGAATATTAAAAAGCCATGACTTTTAATTTCGATCTAGAGACTCTTTGAGATTTCACACTGCTCCGCTTTGATCAGCTTCTGGAATCTGTGAGCAAACACTTGGATTCAACCTGTGAACTGATCAGCTCATCGAGTTCCAATGTTTGTACTAGACTGCCCTCTTGTGGTGTAGTGTATACTGCTCGCGACCTGAAACCACAACCTTCCCAATGATTGTATGATAAAAGATAGATACACGAATTAATGGAACAATGTACTGCCAATTCTTGCTGCTACTTATTTAAAAGCGGGTAAGTATAAAGGATTTTAAAACTTTTTTTTTCTTTGTGTCCTCAGTGCATACATTTAATTAAAAAAAATCCCATTTACTTAAAATAGCAATACACTAATTAATTTATTGGGATGCTATTAAAAATCTGCTCCAATTCTGGAAACTCTCGAAATTCGTCAAAATTTAATGAATGAAGCATTTTAAAGTGTGGATAGGTTTTGCACAACACTCTTAAAAGTAACATCAGTGAGGGTGCTAACAAAATATGAGCGGTTTCTAGTATAATGAACTAAAGTATTGTTTACAGTAGTTGATCTGAAATCACGACAGCGACAAAACACCAACAAAAAATACAATTCTATTTTAGTTTACCAAATTATTATTATTAGGTTGTTATTTCAGTACAGGTATTTGAATTCACTGCATACTGTTCTTTTAATATGGAAAACTGCTTTGGCACATTATAGGCAAAGCTGTTCTATGTAATGCATCTCTTCTGTATTTTGTTATATTAGTTTATTTGTGTCAATGATAAGAGACCTAGGCCTAAAAGGGCTAATTATGCTCATATGCAGCAAATACAAATACCACCCCCTCCATCACCGTGTCGAAACCTTCGCCAACCAATCAAGAACAGTATGTGCTCAATGTAGCTCTTCGTACCTTTTGGCTTTAGCATAGTGTCTCAGACAGTGTAGTCTGGAGTTCATGGCTTGAAAGTGGCTTTGAGGACATCCATTCTCAGTCAGTAAATGTAATGTATATTGTATATAATATGTACTGTATAATAGGGCTGCACAGTATATCGTTTGAGCATTGTCATCCAAATCTACGTTTGCACAATAGTCATATCGCAGGGACCTGCTTGGACATGCTAATAAGATTAGCACCGATGTTATGGGAAATTTAAACCCATCAAATAACACACACGGAGAAGCCCAGAGTGTTACTGTATCTACTTATTTTTTTCGTATGATAACTGTTAACAAGGTCACAGGAAACAATTCTACACCTGCATTTACTGTAACTCGCATTAGAATGTGACAAACGAATGCATGTCACAACAGATTACACTTGGGGGCAGGGAGGAGAGCCACGGCATTATTGAAGGGACAAACTTTCAGGTGTGCACAACGTGTTTTGCTTGAACTAATGTATTCAAATGTAGAAATACTAATGCATATGTTAAAACATAGATGCAAAATAAAAGATTGATTAAAAACAAATGTATAGTGTTAGGAATACACTAATGACTACAATATAAATGGATATGAAAAGAAATGAATTTAACTTCATGTCTGGCTGGACTATTGCGCAATAGTGCAGTGCATTTATACAGGTAGACTTCATACAAATGACTCCGTATACTTTTGTGCTCTACTGAGCATAGTTTTTCTTGAGAGTGAAAAAGAGAAATGTGTGCAGGTGTTGTTTTTGAACATTGCAAAGTATATCGCAGGGTTAAGAAAATCACATTTTGTTTTTTCCAACATAGTGTAGCCTTACTGTATAATGTAATAGTGTAGATTGTATCTCGTAGAATGTCGGCAATGTCTTAATGAAATGCATTTAGAGATGAATGGTGAAGGTCTTTGCAAAATTTCTGATGTTTTTCTTCTAACATAAACAGAGGTCCTTGACACACTCATACCACTGGAATACAACTGTGTGCTTGTACAGTATGTTTGGATGAGAACAGGTGCAATGTGGTCTGTTCCTGTTTATCTTGAAGCTCTTTGTCTGAGAAGCAGAAAGGTTTGTCTTATGTGACGGTGTGTTGGGGGAAGGGAGCTTTAACAAAAGAAATAGCCTTTGTTACTCTGATGTTTCGGCAAATGCTAAAAACAAGACAAGACTCAACTCATTTGTGTTTAGTTTGAATCACAACTGGTGCTGAATAAAAACAAAAATTAATTAAAAACTCTGGAGGACAGTCAGAAGCAGGAAAGTCTAGTACAAAGATAAACAATTAATTAATTGCCAGTGGTGTTTTTAAACATACCAAACATATTTACTTAAAATACACTTTCAAAGTCACGGTTTTCTGGTTATACGTATTATTGAAGAAAAAAAAAACATTGAGTCTTATATTTTATTAATGTATATTTAACTTAATGTTTTATATATTTGATATTACCCTTTTTATTCCCTATAGATGAATTGGTGCAAATATTTGCATCGGTTGGTTTAGTTTTACTGAAAGAACAAAAAACAAATGTACGGCTTGAAAAGGTGTGTTATTGAAGGAAAGGCGAACCAAGAACAATCAATCCGTTGAAATCCATCTATCCATTTTCCATACCGCTTATAATGATCTTTTAATTAAAATGGAAGATTGCCTTTTATTGTGTTGAATTTGGTGTTCCCAACTTCACAATGGGATTAATTATTGGGATTGCGATATGTGAAATTGTGAAAAGTGCATGTATGGCTTTTAATGCAATGCTTTTTCCAAAAAAACATCATCGTTTAGAATATAGAAACAAGGATTTTTACCAAACAGTTGTATATGCCACTTTCGGTAATATCTTCATATTAACTGTTTTTCGTATGGGCAAAACTGGCACATGACACACGATTAGTAGCTGTCTTCACTCTTGCCTACTTCAAGGTTAAAGGCAGCGTAGCTTATTATGCAGTTTATCCACATTAGAGGAAGGGTGCCTACAGGTCAAGGGTGACATATGGCTGCTCTGGTTTAATTTCCTATTATTATCGACAACTAAGTTTGCAATTCAGGCTGAAAATACGTATGCTTCTTTTCACAAGACAAATACTTGTTTCCATTCTAGTAAGACCTGGTTGTTTTCTCTTGTGCTTATTGCAAAACATCAGTATTTTTTTCAGTCTTGATGATGTCTTGACAAACATGTATGCTAAACTCGACTGAACATTTTTAAGTTTGCCCCACCCTAGAGCATTACACTCATGGTAAAATGTAAAGAATCTTAAGGTTTAAATACATATCCAATTACAACAGCATGACCATGTCTTTACTAAGCCATCCTTATGAGGCAGTGACATATGGTAGCAAGCTCTATGGTATTAATGCAACATTAACTGCAAGGAGATGGGCTTTGATCACACAAAACAGGTTACATGAGCCTTCATATTTCTACCTGCAAACCAACCTGCCTAATACCAGCTCCACTCTCTTTCTTGTAAAATAGCCTGGGCTCAGTTTCTCATATTTGCTTGTTTCCTTAAATCAGGCGCATGAGCTACCGCTCTGTGATGTTTTTGAATGTGAAAAGCTTCTTATACTGTATGTGATTTAGTGTGGCCTGGTCATTAGCATTCACATTGGGGGTGGAGGGAGTTGCAGAGCTACTGAGAGAGTGAGCATGTGGTATTCGTTGGGCGGAGCAGTGTGGAAAGGGTCAGGCAGTAGATGGGCCGGAGGATCCGGAAAGGCTTGTCCACTACAGCGGGCGGTTAGTTCCAGCTAGAGGGGAGGCTATAGGGCATAGTGTCAAAGGGGGCTTGTAGACTTTAGGAGTTGAAACACTGGATGCGCCCCTGGCCAGGCCAGTGGAGGGAATGAACGAAGAGAACCTACTGATTGGTAAGAGAACTTATCAGTGTTAACACTTTAAGGACAGTTCACACAGCCACATCATATTGAAAAACAGTAAACAAGCTTTCGTGCCTGGTAAAGAACAGGATAGCCAATTGAGTTTGTGTGCACAATCCGCTATATGCAGAACGCCACGTGACAAAACCCGGTAAACGGGATAGCAGACTACTACGATATTTATGCTAACAAGCATGACAACTGTTTGATTACGATTATTTGCTAAAATTTTGTTTTTGTTATGCCTGGTGTCTCCTGAGAAATGTTATATACATGTATATCAATTATTTATACAAATATGATATATATGTAAACACAAGCGAAGCCTAAACATCGAGTACTGTAATCTTTGGTGACATCTTGTGTCAAAAAAGACAAGAGATGTTTAAATTTCCCATGGTTGCTTTGATATGGTCTCCTTCACCTTTCATCTGAACTGCGAGGAAGTGCTTTGGCCCGTTTTGCTGAACGTGGAAGTAGGTTGCGTGTATACCTGATTGCCAGATTGTGTTATTAAATAAATCTAATGCGAATACAATTTGGTCTGCAGATGGCATGTCTCTTGTATTCCTTCCGAATGTCAAGCTGCTTTTAAAGGGAAAGGGACTGAACATTCTTTCCATCCAGACCTTGTCACTGCTTGGTCATCTTGAGCTGGGGTACAGAGGAGCCAGTTCTTTGATTTGGATAGCATTTTCACCACAGGCCGTGTAAGTCGGGTGGCAATGGATGTGTCAGGTCCATACAGTGTTGGAGAAACTTCATTTTCTACGCAAACTAGTTCGAAGTCCAGTTCACCGTCCCAAAAATGAACTAGTTCATAGTTATTTTTATTTTTTTCCACAATATGTGCTGATGGCCTATTGCCCTTAAAATACTGGCATTTCGTTTTCCCATTGTTGCCACCCTTTCAGTCCAGCCGGCTGTAGCTTTCACCCTACAATCTCAAAAACATGAGGAAAACGTGTTGTTTGAATGGTGTTAAAAGAGGAACAAAAACAGGACTTTTTTCCTTAATGTGCAAACAAAAACATGCAGGAACGATGGTGAAATTGTGTTCTCACGCAGCTGCGACATGTCTGCCATGAATGGCGGCCATAGCCACACTGAATCGGTTGCCAAATACAGCGGTTATCCGCTGACATGAAAGTTCGTATATACTGTAGTTCGGGTTTTGTACTGGAGTCCCCCAACAAAACCTGGCACTCTGGAATGAAAATGAACTTTCGTTCGAAAACCGTCCCTTGACGCCAGAATGAGCGTGTTCTCAATTATATTCAGGCAGAAATGAACTAAATTCAGTTCACGTTCGCACTAGTTCATGAACTTTCGTTCTTTGAACTCAGTCAGGTACATAAATAGCGTCGAACTATTACTGAAATCAACAAAGATGAGTAACAATGTGAAGGCCTGCTTGCTGATATGATCTGTAAACGAGAAAAGATATGGGATCATCTCTCTCTTGTAATGGTGTTTTTTAAAAAAATGGCATAATTTATGATATTTCTGTGGGTGGAATGGATGATTGTTTGTAAACCAGTTAATGGACTGCAGCGTGTCAAACTCCACACTACCAATACAGTACCACCGTTGTGAGTACAGCAGTGGAAGGGTGCCGATTAGTAGTATGTTATGGATTAGTTATTTTTTGTAAGATTTACAGCTTTTGATATCATAAACTAAAATAATTGCATACTGTGACAAAGATTCACTGTACCACTTGATGGAAATTGGCCATCTCGCTCCCCTATTGGTAACCAAGCCGGTTGTGAAAAACCAGAGCATGAACCTTCTCCCTTGGCACACAAAACGCTTCAATTAGTTAATGTTGGTGTGTTTTGTCAGCTTGAACCTGTGTTTATGCTTGGACATGCACTTTGGTCCTCTCCACAACTGCTAGAGGCATGGATGAGGGGAGGGGAGGCTAATTTTTTGGTGGGGGAGGCAGGGGTGAAGGGGTTGTATTGTAGGACGGCAGTGAAAATAGGACTATCAGTTCCACTCAGATAACCCCTAGCTGTCATTGGACCTCAAGCCAAGCCGCGACCCCAGGGCTTGAACTCTGTGGTCATGTGACCAGGCAGTAAAGTGACTAGTGGTGTGACTTGGCTGCGGCTGTGGTCAGAGAGGAGCAGGCTGTCGAGGAAAGAGGTTGCTGGGGGAGCATACAGAGGGGAAGGGGGGAAAAAAGCTATGAAGCAATTCTTCAGCAGACTCCATGTTTGAATGGGTTCCAGGCAACCTGGGAGAAGCATGAAATGGATACATGGGAAGGTAAGTGAGGCTATCATTGGAGGCTACTTTCTTGCAGTAGGCCAATATTTAACTCAACCTATTCATGTGTGAATGTCAAATATATGTGAAAGTAGGGAGTCTTATTTTTAGTGACCAAAACGGTTTTATTGCCAGTAAAGTTCTACTTAAGCCTTTTCTGTGAAAGACCAATGTTTTGATTAAATAACAGAAAACATATGGCATCAAAGCTCAATCATTTTACGTTAGATGCAAATAGATCAACTTGGTCCATTTGAATCTTGATATGTAAAATCAAATAAGTCATTTTGCCAACAGATTATTTGAGGTTTTTAGCACAAATAAAAGGTATGGAGAGATTTCAGCTTTTCAACACTTTTATCCATGAATGTCTTCAAGTGATTTGTTTGATTTGGAATTAGTGGGTATTAGATGTAATAATGAATTTTAACAGTCTGTTGTTTTTGATGTGTGGCTGCAGGATTGCACAGTCAGCATTTTTGATAGATGTTACTGTACTTGCTAGTTAACATTTGGCGTTAAGATCAGTCTTCTTGCTTATTTCAGGCATTTCACAATCAAAGCTTTTTTTGTTTTTCAGTAACACAGCCTTGCCAAGAACTGTTGATAATTTTCATTTAGACCTTGTTTCTTTTTTTATGATTTAACTCTGAGTTCAACTGAAATTATTATTTTAATGAAATGGTAAAATATTGAGTAGAATTTTTACCAGACTTCCTACACAGAGATATGACCCACCAGGGCCACCCTTGCACCCCACTGTTGTATCGCAAGACATTTGGAATGTTAGATGACATAATCCACATTGTGAATTAAAAAAATTTACATTTCAGACATTTTTTTCAGTTCACTCAAATTAGTGTCAAATATTAATTACCAGAAAAACTAAATTAGCACTCATGATTGCAAAGAAAAATGTAGTCCTCATTTTGATACTGTCCTTCAAACTTCTGGAATAGCATGTGGAGGAACCATTCTACTGTATTCATCCCCTCCCCCATGTTAATCCTCCAGCCAGCAGCCATGTCGGTTGTGCTCCAGCTAAGACAGAGTTAATGATGCATTTCAACACGTTGCATTACCTTTAAATCTTCAAGTGGGCCTTGATGGTTGAGAAGTTGTTTATTCCCAATGTTTAAGAAAAAAAGTGAAATCTAAAATGAAAAATGGGAAAGAAATGGAAGTATGGAAGGCTGTTTATGTGATGCAGATACAGGCGACAGGAGTAGTGAGAAGATCAATAGTAACGGTGGGGGAGGTCAGGGACTCTGTAATACTCAACTATAAATAGCAGATGACAGAAGCTGCTCATTCACCCTACTTACTCATTTTCCTAATTTCACTGAAACTGATCCATCAGTCAGGCCACTGCCTTGTCAAACCAAGCCATCAAGTCAATCATGTTGCAGACCTTTGTCTTTCAAGGGTGTGTTATTTCAACTGGACTGAACCCTTCCCCCAGTGTGTGCGCGCACACACACACACGCACACACACTGATTAATTTCCAATATGCCACATCACTTCGTTTCCCCACAAATATGTGACACATTTAAGAGTTAATAACAGAAAAAGCTAAACTTGTTTTTATGTTGATGTCTCTGGCACTGAGGTCGATGAAAGGTGCCACCTACAGCAGAAAAATGCCACGTTCATCTATGTCAGTTATGTAATTTTTAATGATTATCACTGTAAAACTCAAGTCATGTGTCATATCAGTGTGTGCTGGATGACTGGACCCAAAATTGTCTGAATTTTATTGTAGTGTAAAGGTGGCAGTAGTAGCTGCTTTCACGTTTGTTTGCTTGTATAAAAATCATCCTTTTATGTCCCCCAAAAAAATTGCCATCAAGAAATACTAAACTTAAAAATATACTTACTACTGAATGAACTGCATAACTCTAAATGAGTAACATGTTCCTGTTACTGCATGTCTTATATCAGGTTAGGATATGTGCATAGGTTTGGTTAGTTGTTTGGCTATTTTGAAATAAATGTATGTACTGTATTTATCAGCAGCGTTTTTGTATCAATTACTGCTTAACAATATTTTACCAAATGAAAGATTTGACGACAGAAACAAATTGATTGGAATATTGTGATTGTATGGATCCTCAGTCATTGTAGATTACTAAAAATTTTGAGAATTACAAAAAAAAATAACCTAATACAAAAAGCCCAGCACATTTAATTGAGATTCAAAATAATAATAAAAATAATAAATATGCAAACAAAGCTGAACTTGATTCAGGTGGCTACATTTACATATGATTAATATGGAGCCTTTGCTTAGTGTATTACTCAATGCTAATTATTTAGCCTTTAAGCCTGGGTGTATATTATCAAGACAGCTATGTCAACAGGTCGCGATTGTTTCTTTGGAAGTGCCCAATCTACAACTGCATGCACATAACTTAGAAGATTAACATCACAGTGTGGCTTGCCAGGAATTCGGGATCTTAGTCCCAGAGGGTCTTCAAATGCCTTTAACCTCTGTGAATGTGTTTGATGTGTGTCCATGTCTGTACATACCAGTCATAGTCAAAAAAGTTTTCTGCGCCCCCACCCTTCTTCATCCACAGGTTTTAGAGATAAGTAAAGGAGAAGAACATATATAAAATGTGGAAAACTAGGAAATGAGTAGGCTTGGAAGGAGGGGGTGTGGCTCAAGCGGAAAAGTACAGCAGATTCCTCCAACCCCCGCTCCCTGTCTCAGCTGGGCACGATTGTGATGGAAAGCATGAAACAAAACCCGAAGAGAGAAACCCTTTAGCAGCAGTCCTTGTTGCTCTGTCAGCCCCTCAAAAGGCTGCTTTATGCTATGCACTGGCCTTTGTGTGCTCATGGTGTGGACAATAGAGAGATTTGGCCACCATACTTGTGTGTTCTCAGCATGATGAAGCTTGGAGAGGCTTGGGGCTGGAGAAACCTGCCAGGCTCCTTCGCATAGGAGAGCATAAAGATGCATCAGCAATTAGTTTTTTTTTTTCTTTTTTTGCCTGATAGAAGCCAGCAATTTGAGTCTAAGCCATGTCGCTCTTAAATGCACCACTCCTGAACTACATAAAAGGAAATAGCCCTGTCGATCTATATGACAAGTGATCTATGTCTCACTCAGTCATCAGGCTGACAGTAAGCAAGCTGAAACATTGTGAGCAGTGGGAGAAGAAAAGTGTGTTGTTTGGATTATTCTTTGACATCACTTTAAAATACTCAACTTCCATTTTGTGTTTTGTGTTAAATTTTGGATTGAAACCCAGGCTGACCTCTTGGGAAACAATGCAGCCTTTAATGGGGTTTTAGGGTGGTCTCTCTCTCTCTCTTTGTCTCTCTCTCTTGCTCTCTCTCTCTCTCTTTCTCTCTCTGATAAAATGTATATTACATTATGGGACCAAGACTTATACATAAAAGTCAGTTCAAAACTAAATTTGTCAAAGAAAAATAATTACAAACAACTGCAACTAGGAGGCATGCTAGATATATGTGAAATTATTTTAGACATGGACATAATTCCCATTTAAAGCTGTTGTCTTTTATCAGTGAATATAAGGTAGTTTTCCTATAATTTGATCAATAATGATAAAGACACACACAAAAAAAATCCACTTTAGCATTTTGGTTGGTTTGGTTTGGTTTGGTTTGGTTTGGTTTTACATGGTAAATGTCTCCAATGCTGTAACATACATCCATTTCATCCATCCATTTTCAACACCGCTTATCCTGGTTAGGGTCGCGGGGCGCTGGAGCCTATCCCAGCTGACTTCAGGCAAAAGGCAGACTACACCCTAAACTGGTCGCCAGTCAGTCACAGGGCACATATAGACACGGACAACCATTCGCACCCACATTCACACCGTCACTGAGTGGGAACTGAACCCACGCTGCCTGCACCAAAGTCAGGCGAGTGTACCACTACACCATCAGTGACCCAATGCTGTAACAGCCACACCTATTTTCAAAAAGTTATTGATGAGTTTAAAGTTTAGACATTCAGAGTAAAGGTAATCCTTATTGACAGAGCAAATGGTGGTGGCCCATTGAAAACACTTCTTTTTATAATGGTAAAGACAAAAGTGCATTCCTGTAAAGACATACACAGCTTCATGAAAATCGTGAGTTGCACAATTTACATGTGTTGCCCTTCAAACTCTATGGATACAAGTGCATAGATGATCCTAACTACTCATTAAACACATTACACTCCTGTCTTTATACAATCGTAATAATGGTAAAGACCTAGTTAGTTCCAATACTTTCACAAATTCATGCATCAATGGTCAACAACAAATTTCTTGTCTAAGATTTTTTTTTAGCTGATTTAGGACAATAAAATGTGCTGAATCCAAATATCACTTTGGTTTGCTCAATCCGATAAACTTAGAACTATGGCCACATTTATTTTGTTTGTTAGTTTTTTTTTTTACGTTTTCTTTATTTACGTTTACATTTTTTTTACATTTTGTTTACAAATTAAATACACTAACGGCCGGAATACATACATACCGTGTTGGGTAGATTACTATGTAATTGTTTACAACTACAAGTTACACTGTTGAAAATGTAATAGTAGTATAACAATTTCACTTTCTTTCTCCAAATAATATAACTAATTACATTTGATTATATTTTGATTACCTTTCATAATTTTGAACAAATGATCTCAACTGTTAACCATTTTCATGTTTTAATGTGGCAATAAACAGGCCCAAAAAATGTCATGCAAACTCAACACACCACAGAGAACAGTAATGTTAACAAGCCTGCCAAATTTGAATGAATAAAAAAAATCAGGCTTCAAACCTTGAATAATAAGGGCCGCCTCTCAGCTTTCAGATGTTGTGGGTGTGTCGAATGGATATAAAATCACATTAGGAGGCTCAACTTCAAAATGTAATGGTTAAAGTGTACTATAATCATAAAAATAAGAACAGAGTCAACTTAAGGCTTCTTTATACTTGTACGGACGCCGACCACGTTGACGTAACTGCGGCTGTCCCGTGCATAGTTTGCCTTTATACTCGAGCGCAACCCACGCGCGCAGTTTTGAAAATGTACTGCAGTTCACCTCCAAGTCGGGGGTGTCGCTACTGCTGGTATTGGCTAGGACACCACAGGGTGGCGTTTCCTCCGCATTTTTCTGGGCCATTTCCGGTAGCCGTTTTTACTTTCCTTTCAGTAACAAGGAACAAAGCAACAACAATGGCGACTGGGGAACAGTGTCTGCTAAAACAAATGGACCTAGATGACCAGATGATACGTTTAGTTATGCTGCAAAATCGTTCGAGAAGGTGGCAGCGTGATGGTATGTAGAACCAAGGGGCACACTGACTATGTCATGACAGCATGTGACTAAAACGGACCAATCACGAGAGATGATCGCCGCGCCGTTCGACGTGCAGCAACATTTTTTGCCGTGTGCGCGTCAAGCTACGCAGAGGGGCCGCGCAGGTCAATTTGTCGGTCACGTGATGCAATGCCGTTGTCGCGGGAGTATTTACTCTTGTTGTTGGTGACATAATGTCACAGCCGAACACGGCACCTGACGACAACGGGACGGTAGGAGGAAGCCCATGGAGTTCGACAGTCAGCACTGCCCCATTCACTAGTATCAAGTTACCCACGAAGCCATGTTGTCTATGGTCTAAATTCACGAAACTATTCGTGGTAAAATGCGCACTGCAGAGTTGGGTGGTAGTGTCGATGTTCAGCTCGGCATCTGCGTGTCTTCAAAAAGGCAATCCATTGCTTTTTTTAGCTCATTTTTTTGGGAGATAACGTCACCGAGCTGTTCTGTAAATTGAGGCATCTAGCAAAAACGCATTTTCAGTGTGTAGCTAACTGCACGCTGGAGTGGTAAATGGGCCTCGTTATGGAAGCTAAGCACAGCTACTTCCGAACGAAGCAGCATAGCTAAACTTTGTCCTTATATAGTGGCGGGGAGGTACTCGAGCTGTGTTTTCTGGCATGTGTGAACGGTGCTGATGGTTTAGTTTTTCACCACGCTTCGTAAAATGCTTCAATCCGCCGTCCTGCCGCTGCTGGCTAAGCATTCCGGCTGACGGGCTTTCCCAGCTGTGGGGAGCAGCGCATCGGGTAAGACAAGCCCCGACGCTTGGTGCCGAATTGAAGCATGCATATTTATTTACTTCGTATTTAATGCTGAAGATAACAAACTTCCTCTCGAAAAATCTCATGCTAAAGCACAATATATGTGTAAAAGAAACCAAAAAAAAAACCCTCACAATTCAGAGTATTTTCCCAAACCGTTCATCCCTAATCCTGATTGATGACTATGTTATTAATTTTAATTGGGCCCACATCATTAAAGCTTATCAGCTTCCCAGTGATGATGACCAGTTAAGTGTGGCTAAAGGCTTCTTTATAGTCGCGTGGGCGGCAACCGCGCTGACGTCACTGCGGCTATCCCGCATGCAGTTTGCCTTTCTACTCGAGCGCAACCCACGCGCACAGTTTTGAAAATGTACTGCAGTTCACCTCCAAGTCGGGACTGTCGCTACAGCTGGTGTTGGCTAGGAGACCACAGGATGGAGTTTCCTCTGCATTTTTTGGCCATTACCGGTAGCTTTTCCGTAACAAGGCGGCGGCGTAGATGGTATGTAGAACCAAGGGGCACTCTGAGCATGTGACTAAAACGGACCAATCACAACAGATGATCTCCGGGGCATTCTACGCACAGCAACAATTTTTGCCGTGTGCTCTTCAAGTGACGCAGAGGGGCCCCGCGGGCCAATTCGTCGGTCATGTGATGCGAGCGCAGGAGTATAAAAAGGCCGTAAAGGTTTGGCCACATAAACACGTTGTGGCTAACTACACACAAGTGTGGGTAGGACATTTTTATACTGTTTCGCCACATTGGCTAAGAGGTTTCATGACTCAGTGCCAACCGTGATTAATGTTCCATCGGTCCAAAATTACAAAGATGAAACTGTTCAAAAGTCAATGTTCTTTTAAGTGTTCAAAGGTTTATACAATATGAGTCTAACCCTTTCAAACGCTCAGATAAACTAATAGATTGCACCACATGGTGGCACTTCGAGGTCATATTTAAGGAAAAACTGTCATGTTTAAGAGCTATTTTACTTAATAACATTGTTCTTGCATCAGAAATTATGTGAAATTAAAGATTACTTTTTCATCATCATTTAAATTCTATGCATGCATCATAATTTACATTCTATGCATGAAAAGACACACAGAAGGTTGGCCCATTTTATTATATGTGAGTGCTTCCAGTTACCGCTAGCCAAAAACTAGTAGGATTACATACCTGTAAATGTGTCGACATGGACAAGCCCCTTCAGTGCCGGCAAACACTCTTTGAACTGCACTAATATGTTTGGGCCCTTATCTTTTGTCTGTATGAAGGTATTTACTGTATTTCCAACCCATAAACCTCTTGTGCACCAGCGACCCTGTTGCAAACTTGCAGCTGACTGCTATTACAGCGTAACATTAAGAAACTGATTGGCACGTGACGAGAAAGCCAATCACAATGCGACAGAATGGCACATGACCAGAGAGAGCCAGTCATATGCATCATTTTAAGAAGAAAACAATTACTTGATCAATCTGAGCTTTTGCGGCGATTTTTGAAGTGTAACGAAAATTGTAATTGTCGAAATTTCTAAAAGCAACTGTAATTTATTTACATACTTTCTCCCGGTAATATAACGGATTACAATTACTTAAATTTTGTAATTAAATTATGTAATCCTGTTACATGTAATTCGTTACTCCCCAACACTGTTTATATATTGACCTAAACCTGACCTGAACAAGAGAATTGGATGTCATTTTTGTATTTAGCGATGCAAAATTGTCCTTAGTCAGTTGATAAATACAAAACATACGTATAAAAATTGTAATCAAGCGTATTCATTAATATCTCAGGACTAACACCATTTCTATTTCTGTCTGCTATTGTGTGAAATCAAAATGGCTGCCACATCCAAGCTCTTCAGTCAACAGACCCCTCTCGTGTATTGTAACAACATAATGAGGCTCTCCCCAGTGGCATGAACAGTAATGACAGCTTGAGTGACAAAGAAGGACCATTTGTAAAAGAACCAAAAAAAGGAACTCTGAAGACAGTAAGATGCATTTGGGTTAGTTTTCATGGAAAAGGGATATTATCTATAATCTATAGATCTATCTATAATCTGTTACAATTATCTGATAGCTAAAATTAGCCGACTAATATTTACAACCAAAGATTTAGAATATTAATGTTTATCTTCAACTAAAAAGTTTGAATTTGAGAAAATTCTATAAAGATCCTTCTTGAGAATCATCAAATAACAAGTGCATCATCTCAACATTTTTACTTTGATTGATAAGAACATTAATCAACATTTAAGAATGAATGGATATTAAGCAATTGGTGAAAAATCCTCAACTGTATATCCAAACGCGTAATTAGCATCTTCAGAAAATTATTTGCAAATCATGAAGCTTGATTTCAGACACCTAACGGTAAAGACATTTTGGTATTAGAGGAATACTGATTCCTATTAGGTGCCATTTTTCCAACCTTGTGAGAAAGAAGAAATCCCTACCTTTTGTGTTATGAATGAAGTTGTCGCACAAACACCCAGTCTACCCATCTGAAAACCTAAATGTTTTTTTTTCACCAATTCATTGCAAAATCCAACATTTACGAATTGTGTACTACTATTGTTTAGCTGCTATTACTACTTTTTTGTATTTCTGATATGTTTTGTACTCCATATGGTTTGGCTTGGTAGGTGAAACAAGTTGTATAAGTAATACTACATTGCTCATAAACTTTAAAGAAGTGTAGCCCTTCAATAAATGTCATGAATATTTAACTGTCATGTGCTGAGAAGGAAAAGGAGGAGTCGTAGGACATGACACACTGAGATCAAGTGTGTGAAGGTGTGAATCAGCCTGTTTATATGGTGGCCATGCACTTGAAAGACAGGGTGATAAATTTGGCAAATAAGGTTGAGTGAAGGCCACTAGAGCTGTTGTGTTTTTTCCTCACTGAAGGAAGTTAGGAATTTCACAAAGGGAGGTTAGTGAAATATATGGTTTTAATGTGTTTTCGGAATGAGCACATGGGCTGACAAATGGCTAGCTACATAGGTGAGGATGCATCGTGTAATTTATGTGGTCCTCAGGGGTGATTCTAGGATCAGAGGTTTAGGAGCGCTGAGCTCTCAGCCAGGCAAGATAAATTTCACTGTTTTTTAAGTTTTACTCTTCAGTAACACTTTAGCTTTAATATGATCACATGTCCATGACACAAAAACTAACTTCTCTCATTCCAATTTAAACAGAGGACAGTGGTACAGTCTGACCACATGAACCATTTCCTAGCTCAAAAAAAAAATGTCAGCTAACTCCTGCCTAACAACATGAATAGTGACCTATAATTAAATGTGGCAAGAATGAGGCCTGGTAATTACAACAGTGTGTTGGGATTGAGTTGTTAAAGTTTATGTGCCACATATGCAGGTTTAAACCTGGGACTTACGCCATACCTTACTGGAAGGCAATGTACTGTATTTCTCTGTGCAGGTAGAGAGCTCAGAGACCAGCCAGGGAGAGTTGGGAGGGATTGGGTGGAGCAAACCATTTTTGAGGCAGTTGGAGTGGGTGGCGGGGGGGCTGTATTTAATTGGTAAAATGTCATGTTTCAACGTACTATATGGTTTTACACTTTTCTCAGTTGTTGAAAAACAATAAACAGTCTAAAAAAAAATGTGTCTCTCTCAAATTTTAGGGGATCTTCAGCAGCCCCATAAATGGCCTAAAAACACAGATCGTGATCCTCCTCATATCTTTAGCCTTCAGAGCTCTAGCTGGTAACTTAACCTGAGAACAACCATTTTTATAATTTTTCTCCCTAAAGCTATAGTATGTAAACTTTGCCCCCTACCCCCAACATCAAATTCTGCATTACAACAAAATAACAGGGATGTTGCTTCAATATGACGTAGGCAATGCATATTATGCCCCTATGTGATTCTACAACAGTTTTACTATGTTTTGAAGGACTTGCATCATTTCTATGCTGTCATTTCTGTGCCATCATTTGGAGTGCGCCACCATCTGGGCCAGCGCGGGAAATGAATAGGGCATTCGCTAAATATAAAAAATAAGATACTGACAAATACAGCTAGATGTTAGAGGAGCTGAATGGCTTAATCAGCATTGTGTCATCTCTATAATAGTGGCTTGAGTGAAAATGACTTTTTTTTTTAACAAAAAAAAGTTGTGATTATAGCTTTAATGCTAATTTCACTTGAACCTTGTGTAACTGTAATTTAAGCTGTACTGTACTTCTTGCTAATTGACCAGTGTTTCAAGGCAATTTAATTTTGTACTGTATTATCATTTACATAGAGCAACACAAATGTTACGTTAAGTCACTTTTCCTATGGAACACAGGATCATTTTCCTATACACACTACAGAGATGCAACAAATCCCCAGGTAGGTAAGCATTTGGGGAAAACTCTTAAAAGGAAGAAACTCCACCATCAAGCTTATCTCTTAAATTCCATGTGCATGTTTTAACTGGATCAGCTGTTCATCATGTTGGGCTGACATTAGCGCAACAGAAAAAGACAAGTTACATGAACAAATTAATCGGGTTACTGAAGTACTGTAGTTCGTTCTCTCCATTTTTTCCTCACTTCTCTGTGAACATCTCTATTTATTCCCACCCACACCTCTGAAAGTGTCAGAACAATCGGCCTAATATTTTTTACTTTATGTATTTAAATGTTTTCCTCTATATAGACGATCATTTGAGAAAAAGGAACACGTCTTAACATCCATAAAATCCAAAATATTGGGTTGATCGTTGTAATATTTTCAGAGGTTGAAGCTGCAGTACATAGTACATATGCCCACATAAATGTTGGTGATGATTGGTGATTTTTGGGACATTAAGCCACATAGATGATTGCTTCATGAGGCTCGCCTGCCGTGTTTGTATCATTTTAATCCATGACACCCTAATTTTTCTGCAGTTTAAATTAACGATTGAACTTAATTTACTTTTAATTTTGTGGTGCTAGCTGTTGTTCATGTGAGATAGCTGAAGTTCATATGAGAGTGCAATGATATATGACAGCAATATAAGGTATAATACCAACTTGAACAAAGCGGTGCTTGGAAACTCATGCAAACTGTCCTTTTCTTTATCTCCTGAAAAGCCATTTTGGAGGTAGGGGATTCCAACCAACAGCTACGGACAGCTAAATATGAGTTAATTCTGCCACTTTATAGTATAGTACATTCCTTTTTCCACACCAAGAATACAGTGAATTTGGTCTCCACTGGGGGGTGTGTCGTGTTTGGGCACTTTCCAAAGGCAATTAGTTATTTAACAATTGCTCCAAAATGTATTGATATTATTGTAAATGGCTGCCAGTTGCATTTTCTTGAGGAAAAAAAAAAAAACATGAAATCAACTTGTTAGTAAAATATGGACGATTAAGACCCGTATCTCCTTTAACGTTAATTTCACTGATTTACGTTACGTTAAATTTACCTTGTATGGTGTTGTCCTCCATTCTGGATGCCTTTAGCGCAAATGCTGCAACATAGATGTGCTTTTGTAATTGGCAATGTCCATGTTACAACTATTACATGTCATGATGTTTGCCTTGCTGTCATTTAAAATCTAATCTAAAATGGTCACACACTTCAGACATCCATCTTTTTTTCGGGCATTTTTCTTCCACTTCATAGTCATTGGCGTTTTTGCTCACCTCTACCATCTTGCTGTTCCTTGAATCACACACATAATGCCCGCTTCCTCTTCCTTGTCTTGTGTAGATGGGTGAAGTAAATGCATTGTGTTACATTAATAGTGGCCTGCGTGTTCCTTGCGTTTTACAATTAAATATACGGTTCCCCAAGGCAAACAAAATTCCTCAAGCATTTTTTTGTATTCGAGGTACTTGGATTAGTCTAGAATTTGTTTCCTCCCAAACCATCCAATTTTTTTGAATAAAGAGAAAATGTATTTTGATTCTTAAGTACAGCAAATTTCTGATACTTTTACTCAAGTAATAGGTAACTTATTTCTACCAAAGTTATTTTCTGTTAAGATACTTTTACACAAGTCTTGCTTTCAGGTACATTATACAAAATAATTAATTAGTTAATGAGAAGCAAATGTTATTTAAATGTTGTTTTATATTTTAAAAGCATAAGTCAATTACAATGTCCATGATATTGTCTAATAGTTGTGTGTGTGCATTCTTACATAACTAAATTAAGATTAAATAAACAGATACACTACTGCTCTTTTTGTGGGTGGCCTTTGCACCCATTTATATTATTTGAGGGCAACGTTCATTCGGTCAAGTTGCACAGGTAAATATGTTGTTTGTTAACCAGTGTTTTTTTTTTTTAATTGTCATGGACTGACAAAATACAAACAGATTTTCAGTCCATTTAAATTTTAACAGGAATAGAAAAAAAATGAAATTTTGATGATTGATTCAAAGTATGTCTGCTTAATGTATGGATCATTTCACAGTTTGAAATTTCAACTTCATAGATGTTCTGCCACTTTTGAAAGTTTTCCTTTCATTCATATACTTTACTTTAAAATTATTCACTTCTGATGTAGAATGGATTCATTTCCCGGGTGTGGCAGAAGCCTATCTTTAAGGAATTGGAATTTGTAGCCGAACGGTCACGGGTTCGAGACCCGCTGTGGACAAAAATGTAAACATCGCAACTCGTTGTTGGAGAGATGCTAATCTGCTTGCTGGCTACTGTTGAGGTGCCCTTGAGCAAGGGGCCGTCCTCACATCCGAGCTCAAGTGGTGCAGCACTGTTTGTGTGCCCCTTTCACTCTGAATCTCTACTTCCATACCTGCATGTGTGTGATCTGGTTCTCCATGTGGCGTGCAACACAAAATGTAGAGCTGAGTTTAAGTTGAATTTCCTTTGGGGGATGATAATGAGTATAATAATACAAGAAAATACATTAAATTAAAACTGATAATTAAAGTTAGCACTTAATTAGTACTGGATATCTTTCGGCCACATATGTTGTTGTAGCCACATGCTAGAGTAATTTTGTTTCCTATCAAATAGTCTGGCTGTATTAACCCAACTTAAAAAGTCAAGCACAGTCAGTGTTTCCATATACAGTATCTTATGTCTAGTTTGAATCGATTCAATGCAATGATTTTGTTGTCTTCAATGTATATAAACGTACTGAATATTAAAGTGAGAAGCATAAGCCTATTCTGAATTAATAATGGCCTGTTTGAACATCCGGCAGGCATGCAGTCTGTTACACCAAACTGATGGCAATTTTGACATTGAAGCTTCAATCCATGCTTCAAATCCAAACTAGCACATGAATTAAGTAGCAGGCTAAGCCTTTCTGAGACATGACAGAGGTGGGTGGGGTTTTTAAAGAAAGCTGCAGAATTAATGTATTAACGCTAATTAGAAAGAGACTGAGTGGGAGTATTTCTGTATGGTAGGGGGCACATGGTATATTGTCTCTTGAATGGGGCATTGAGGATTTCTAATGCCCAGAGACAGATTACCATTTAAAAGGTGTGAGGTTTAAATTTACTGCCTGCAGAGTGGTGCTAGGACAGCCACACTATATGAGGCAGTGGGGCGCCACACAGCGAGGCCATCCTGGGATTAGAATTGGTAAATGTTGGTGATTAACCCTATACATTAGCGGTTAAGATGACTGTCAGAAGAAGTGACTTCTGAGTTAAACAAATTCGCTCGCCACTGTTTACTCTTTAAAAATCTTGTAGATGTACCGAAGACCAAGCTGCCTTTTGATAAAGTGACATGTACATATGTGGACATCAACTGTTTTGTGATGAGGAATATCAAAAGATGATTTCAAACATCTTAAACTGAAATAGTTATTTTTTAATATAATTTTTAAAGAAGCTCATGCAGCATGTTAATTGGCCTGAGTTGAAGACACACACATAATAATAAAGGCAGCTTCTATGCAATACCGATTTTGCTACTGTTGCACAGTGTCACTCTGTCTAAACTGCAGAGAGACATTAAGTTAAGACATGAAAAGAATGAAGAAGAGACTATCTGTCTCTGAAGTTAGTAATAAAAAGTAAACATTGATGGTCTTAAAACACCTACTTTGCATTACACTGGTTCACTATGAATGAATGTACTGTTTGTTGCAGTATATATTCTATTAATATTAATATTATTATTATTATATAGACACTTTTGATGGCAAACAGCACCGCACCACATTTTGTATTGAAGTCTAAAAATTACAGTAATCCCCCTCCATAGATGGAGATACGTTACAGACCACCCCAGAAATAAGTGAAATTTGAGATCTAGAAATACCCTATATTCAAAAACACCCGAGGCATGTTTTTATCGCAGTTATGGCACTAAATTAAGGTCTTTAAACACACTTTTAAAACAATACAAGCACATTCAAACACATAAATTAAGAGGGAGCAGGAGCAATGGGTAATACAAAATATTGTACAAACAGTATGAAAAACAGTAAAAACACTGGGGAAAAAAAAAAGAAATCAAAGATATAGCAAAGCCCCGAAGTGTTAACCGTGATATTATTATTACCAGGGGATAACTGTATGTATATGTAACCCTCCAGCACAAAACCGATCGGAAGTTGCATGGCTTATCCTCACTAGGGCTGTATTTTTGCATAGTTTCCTCACTTTATTTTTATTTTTTTTTATCATCAAACAGATGTAAATATCAAATAACCCAAGTTAACTTAAAATGCTGTTTTTATTTTTTTAAATTTCATTTATTAAGGGGAAAAAAAACTAATTGCAGAATTGTTTAAATTCAGCAAAAGCGGAGGATTTTCGAGCATGCATGGCCTTTTTAAGGTAATGCTACTGCATTTCAATCAGATTCAAGTCTGGACTTTGACAAGGCCACTCCAAATCCCTCATTGTTTTTCAAGCCGTTTAGAAGTTTACTTGGTGGTGGGTTTTGGATTGAGATGTACGTGTAACTATACCTGTGACTACTGACAATGCCAGGAATATAGATAAAGCTGTCACGCCTACTGGGCTAGTTATGGTATAACTTTTATTTTCTAAGGAGCTATTATATTTGTAAAATATACTCTTGTTGCCAAGAATGCACCACAGAAGATGGATGATTTCTCCATCAGATACATTTATCCATCCATCCATCCATTTTCTACACCGCTTATCCTCACTAGGGTAGCGGGTATGCTGGTGCCTATCCCAGCTATCTTCGGACGAGAGGCGGGGTATACCCTGGACTGGTTGCCACCTAATCGCAGGGCACATATAAACAAACAACCATTTTCGCTCACATTCACTCCTACGGGCAATTTAGAGTCTTCAATTAACCTACCATGCATGTTTTGGGGATGTGGGAGGAAATTCACGCAGGCATAGGGAGAACATGCAAACTCCACACAGGTGAAATCCAGGTCCTCAGAACTGTGACGCAGATGTGCTAACCAGTCGTCCAGCGTGCCGCCACAGATACATTTATTTTTTTTATAAATATTAAATTTCTGCGATTGGCTGGCAACCAGTTCAGGGTGTACCCCGCCTCCTGCCCGATGACAGCTGGGATAGGCTCCAGCACGCCCGAGACCCTAGTGAGGAGAAGCGGCTCAGAAAATGGATGGATGGATATTAAATTTCTTTTTGTATAAAATAATATTGAACCGAAACATGAATTTTGTGCATCGTTTCCCCCAAATATATAGATATATATACACATACAGTGGGTACGGAAAGCATTCAGACCCCCTTAAATGTTATATTGCAGCCATTTGCTAAAATCATTTAAGTTCCCCTCATTAATGTACAAACAGCACCCCCATATTGACAGAAATTTTTTTTGCAGATTTAGTAAAAAAGAAAAACTGAAATATCACGCAGTATTCAGACCCTTTGCTATGACACTCATATATTTAACTCAGGTGCTGTCCATTTCTTCTGATCATCCTTAAAATGGTTCTACACCTTCATTGGAGTCCAGCTGTGTTTGATGATACTGATTGGATTTGATTAGGGAAGCCACACACCTGTCTATATAAGACCTTACAGCTCACAGTGCATGTAAGAGCAAATGAGAATCATGAGGTTAAAGGAACTGCCTGAAGAGCTCAGAGACAGAATTGTGGCAAGGCACAGATCTGGCCAAGGTTACAAAAACATTCTGCTGCACTTAAGGTTCCTAATAGCACAGTGGCCTCCAAACGTCTCCCATTTAAGGATTTAAATGGGAGACGTTTGGGATGACAAGAACCCTTCCTAGAACTGGCTGTCCGGCCAAACTGAGCAATCGGGGGAGAAGAGCCTTGGTGAGCGAGATAAAGAAGAACTCAAAGATCACTGTGGCTGAGCTCCAGAGATGCAGTCGGTAGATGAGCGAAGGTTCTACAAAGTTAACCATCACTGCAGCCCTCCACCAGTCTGGGCTTAATGGCAGAGTGGCCCGACAGAAGCCTCAGTGCAAGACACACGAAGGCCCGCATTGACTTTGTTAAAAGAAAACACCCCTAGGATGCCAAGATGTTGAGAAATAAGATTATCTGGTGTGATTAGACCAAGATAGAACTTTTTGGCCTTAATTCTAAGTTGTATGTGTGGAGAAAACCAGGCACTGCTCATCACCTCTCCAATACAGTCCCAACAGTGAAGCATGGTGGTGGCAGCATCGTGCTGTGGGGGTGTTTTTCAGCTGCAGGGACAGGACGACTGGTTGCAATTGAAGGAAAGATGAATGTGGCCAAGCACAGGCGTATCCTGGAAGAAAACCTTCTCCAGACTGCTCAGGACCTCAGACTGGGCTGAAGGTTCACTTTCCAACAAGACAATGACCCTAAGCACACAGCTATAAATAACGAAGGAGTGGCTTCAGAACAACTCCGTGACTCTTCTTGAATGGCCCAGACAGAGCCCTGACTTATACCCAATTGAGCATCTTTGGAGAGACCTGAAAATGGCAACCATCCAACCTGACAGAACTGGAGAGGATCTGCGAGGAGGAATGGCAGAGGTTCCCCAAATCCTGGTGTGAAAAACCTGCTGCATCATTCCCAAAAAGACTCATGGCTGTATTAGCTCAAAAGCGTGCTTCTACTAAATACTGAGCAAAGGGTCTTAATACTTATCGCTGTGTGATATATCAGTTTTTCTTTTTTAATAAATCTGCAAAAATTTCAACAATTCCCTTTTTTTCCTCTGTCAATATGGGGTGCAGTGGGTACATTAATGAGGGAAAAAATTAACTAAAATAGTTTTAGCAAATGGCTGCAATATAACAACGAGTGAAAAATTTAAGGGGTCTCAATACTTTCTGTACCCACTGTATATATATATATATATATATATATATATATATATATATATATCCAAAAGCTGGTTTATTTTTAGCCTTGTCGCGTCTGTTGATGTAGTACTGTAAATATCTGACAGCCAATAGTTATTTAAAAAAAAAAACATTTCGGCAGTGTGGGACAGACAACACATAATGCCCGGATCAGACGACAAGACAAATTTGGTCTTTCACGATTGACTACTGCAATAAAATCTTGTATTTTTATACCACCTTTCTTTTACGATCACTGGGCTTTATCCTGTCAACTCAAACGTGACCGGATACACTCATTACCGCGGCCACGACAACAACAATCGACATGTGTATTATAAGAACAAAATGGGGGAAAAACGTGTGGTGGTGATCACCGGTGCTCGGGAGAGGGCTTTAATTCAAGGATTGCTTCAGGTATGTTCACGTACTTTTAATACGATATGGCTCGCAAGCAGGCAACAAAACGTAATGTAGCCTAGCGAGCTAGGGCTAGCACGAATGGTTTTACGTAAATATGCCAGCATTCTGTCGAATCATGCTCTAAAGTTTCGGTGTGTGTGAAGTAATTTAATTAAAATAAAGTAATTTGATTACAGTAAGTTAGCACGCATTATTTCTGTCATGTTGTAATGTTGGATTTACCTCACTGATTAGAATACATGACCTGACCAGATATTTTTGAAGATACTCAGTATACAGTACACAAATATATACAGTAAATGAACAAGTCATTTAAATAGACACATTGCTCCATCTTGTGATTGGATCGGTTATTGTTTTTATTAAACTCGCTGATCGGTGATGGGCCCCAAAAATACTGAGCGTATAAAGCCTTATATATATATATATATATTCTTATATTCTTATAACTTTCATTTAGAAAGATCCGATCCGATTCAGTGGCTTGAAATAGATTTAGCAATGATTCGATTCGTATCACGATTCGAGGTTAACGATTCCATTCAAGGACGCTATTGGTTCGTTTAGAATGATACAATCCGAAACGATTCAGGGGATGATAATCGATTCAATAACTTTTAGCCCAAAATTAAGCCAGTGTGACTGCGAAATAAATACCTTGATAATGGACAGTGCAGGTGAAATTTTCTAATTTTCTTTTGTTTCTTGTAACGGTATCAGGTAAAATTAATTATGGATATACCGTAATTAGTGATGGTCCAAAATTTCGACTACCAAATGTTTCGGCCAAAAATAGCCCAAAAGAGCATTTTCGGTTTCTTACCAAAATACTTTTGGGGCCAAAATAAAACAAGCGGAATAACATGTCACGTGCATAACATCTCACATGTTGTCACTGACGGCCAGTGTGCGCGAGTGTGTACACTTCAGAGTACGGAATCATTTACTACTAACAAGCAATGCTCTATAGAGATTTTCTGAACATCCAGTTGAATTGAATGGGAGGTCACTGTATTACACACATCCTACAGTCACTATTTGATAATGCCATAGTGGCATCAATATACCATTAATGTGAAATAAGCATAAATATTAAATAACACATGCATTCAACAAACTACTAATAACATAAACACTAATTAATTAGGAAGATGAATGTCCGTATTACTGCAATGTCGCAATGAATTATGCAAACCGCGTAACTTTTCCGTCTTCATGCTAACGGCTACTAGCCCAAACGGAGCGTCCTTATTGTCGCGCAACCTCACTGTTTCCCGCTGTTTGGCGGTGGAATGCTTGTTGCATGCTATTATGCACCGCAGCTACCTACGAGCTACAGCTAACGCAGCTAAATATGATGCAGAGCCGCGCAGGCAGCGTCCATTGTCAATGCAGCATAAGTCACTCATCATCCCCTCCATGACCGCGAATAGCAAGAGCGAGACAGATGTGAGCACCACGATAAGCTATTACATGAAGTCGCAAATCACTAAAACAAGTGATTGGGTAGTACAGTACACTCGTCACATTGGTCTGGCTGGAACAGCTTGGTAGCAGAGATTAGCCAATTTTGAAGAGGAAAATAGCAGGCAAATTAGTACGTGTTTATAAAGGGAAATACTGTAATATACGACGCTAGAAAACCAGAACAGGAAGCGGAAACCGTAAACTAATTATTACGTCGCCGCTGCTACATCAATTGAGAAAATGAACCTATAATTTAGAACTACATCAATATAATAAATCTTTATAATATAACCTGTATTCGTCCCATGATGGGCAAATTTTCATAATTTCAGCAAAAATAGTGGATACAGGAAATACAAAAAGAGCATGCAAGAGAAGACATTTGGCTGCATCTACCAGGTTGATGCAATAAATACTTTGCAATAACAAATATCGAAGCCATAATTGATCAACAATTATGATTATAGAGTAATGATTATGTTGTGAAATTTAACAGTATGCAGAATTTCTTTTTTTTTTAAATTCTATTACATAATATACTGCAATAACTGTCCCGTAGTAATGTTCTTGACATCATTTTAAAAACATGGTAAATTCAAATTGTTCTGGAAGGGAATTTCTATCGGTTGACAGTTCTGCAGACATCGGCATAAATGCAACTTTACTGATAATTGGCATAGTTTTATAATTAATAATTGTCAGGTTTGATTTATTTTTATATTTTAATTGATGTAAAGTGTTGTGTTTCATTTTTTGTATGAAAAGCGCTTATAAATAAAGTGATTGATAATTTCTTTCGGTGTTTCAGCTTTCAGCCTTGAGTTTCTCAGTTTCAGTTTTTGGTTTTGGTCAAGAATTTTCATTGTGGTGCATCACTAGATATAATAAGCTAACAATAAACATGGCAAATACATTCACACTTTATTTGAATAAAGTGCAAGTAACTTCAGGTTAGATTAACAGTAGGTTTACCTGCTACTTCTGATTTTGTTTTTCAATATAGAAATACAAATGTTAAGAATAAACACACTTACTGTAATTGAACACAAAATATGCTCATATATTCGAATCGTTTTTATTACTACCCACTCACTTGTCAATGTTTGCTGTAGTGGTTACATAGCTCTGAGTAGCTTGTGATGTCCAACTATCTGTCGTGAGTGAGACACTATGCCTCCTCGATGCGCTCTTTCACTTTGGTCTTTGTCTCTTGGTAACGTGTTGGTTGGTGTTGGCGTTTTGCTCGAGTATGTCCATGATGGAATGTTGTACATTGGCTTAAGCATGTTCACCAAAAACGATAACCGATACTGTATATACCTGTGTACTGTATACTGAGTATACTGTATTCTGTAGCTTTTTAGACAAAAGGTAAAACATTAATGACCTCTAGGGGGAATTCAAGGATTGGTCGCTGACATAAGTTAAGTTTTCAGTCAGGTCAAACTAACATTAGAGCATGACAGAAATAATGGGTGCTAATTTAGTGTAATTAAATTACTTGATTGTATTTAAATTACTTCGCACACACCGAAACTTTAGAGCATGATTCAACAGAACGCCGGCATGTTTACGTACAACTGTTAGTTCTAGGACTAGCTTGCTAGGCTACAGAACCTTTTGTTGCCTGCTTGTGAGCCGTATTGTATTAAATGTATGTGAACATAACTCAAGCAATCCGTGAATGAATGTCCTCTCCCGAGCATCGGTGATGACCACCACACGTTTTTCCTTGTTTTATTATTCCCCAGACACACACACACAATAAATTTGCGCGATCTATTGTTGTTGTTGTCGCCATGTAACGAGTGTTTCCGGTGGCGTTTGATTAGACAAGATAATGCCCAGTGTTGGTAAAAGGCGGTGGTATCGGAATACAGGATTCTAATGCATTAGTCTGACATAGTGCAATCGTGAAATACCAAATTTCTCTTGTAGTCTGATCCAGGCATGACGTTTTGTTTGTCTGAGGCACCGCAAAAAAGTCCCGCACAGCCGAATGTTTTTTCACTGACAAGATTAGTATAAAACTTTATTGGCCGTCGGATAGTTACAGTACTACATCACAAGGAACATGACAAGGCTAAAAATAAACTAACTTTTGGATCGGTACACGACGGCGGCGTGCAGTAAATGTCTTTTGCGGAGCCGATCAATGACGTCATTGATCGGATTGGCGAATTCTGACATTAAAGCCGATCAGCATAAAACGCTAATTATCGGCCGATACCGATCAAGCCAATCAATTCGGTATAAAGTCTAGTTGTTATTAGTGGTCCCAGTACTAGCAATTAATGCTGATAGAGAGTCTATTGAACTTACTAGTGAATGAACACCATATCACATGCATGTTAGTCAACTGGTGTACGGAGTTGCTGCTGGCCCCCTCCAACCACAAAGGGGTGGGGGGCGGGGGTCAAGCCAGCGATCCCGTCCAGCAGGGGACCCAACCAGCGGGATGCCACCCACCCCCCATGACCCAGGGAGGTCAGGTCCAGAGTCCAACCGAAGCACCCCGACCAGTCCCAAAGGGAGGGGCACAGGCACCGGACCACCACAGGGGATCATGGGAGATGTGGTTTGCTTCTCAGATTGGCCCACTCAATAGTTAAAAAAAAAAACTACACTGTTTGATACTCCCATGATTCTCTGCGGCGTCAGAGACAAACAAACTTAATTGCTTTGACTTTAAAAGTCCAAAAAGAAACATCCATGCATCCATATAAAGTCTGCCGTGCTTAAATCTTAGTTTATTACTTTCCTTCATGCATTTGGTGTGGTTCTTTTCTCTCCACCAAACCTTTGTATGGAAATATGTTCTGCACAAAAAGACACTCAAGAACCAGGCTGTCTACCACCATCATTGGCTCTGTAACCACATGTAGTCCCAAGGAGGGTAAAGGTCCCTCTTGTGTTTAGAACCGTCTGTTGCATTACACACGAGTCTTACATTAATCAGAAGTCCAGGTTAATCTGTTGGCCCAGCAGGCAGCATTTAACCTGCTGGACAGCGGGTTCCAACCTGTTATCTCTTCCCTCCTGTGCCCGCCACCCTACCCCACACACACACACGCCACGCCACCCTCCCTCTCCTCCCTCAACCTGTGGCAACACCCGCACTAGTTTGAGGAAAGCACACATACTGACATCCTTACATCATTATAGCAGTGTAATCCTTCCTTCCTCGGGCTGTGTTTTGGTTTAAAAAAAAAAAAAAAAAAAGTTTTTTTTACACAGCATCAGTACATTTTTAATAACAGGAATCAACCAATTAGTGTTACACAATTACACGATTGTGTTTGCTGTTTTGATTTTAGTTCTTGAAAATTATAGAGGGCTTAATACTAGTTCTTAATAACTTTTTTTTTTACTTGTATCATATATTACTAAAAAGTGGAAAAACTGCATTGGATGAGGCCACATATTGTTTGCAGTTTTCAAGTTTTCAATCTGTCAGAAATGATTTCTCTGTCTGAAAGCCATATTGATTTCCAGGATATCCAATACAACATGGCCAAATTGGTCAAATCTCGAAGGTCAAATCACAACACATTCCTTTTCACCTCTTTAGCTGTTTAAATTGACATCTTATCTTAAAATGGTCAATAGCTATTTGAGATTTATTCAAATCTTTTTTTAGATTTATTGAAACGTACTGATTGTCCTCATTGCTAATAACATTACAAATCCATATAGTCACTAAATGTTTAAAGCAGTCATTTACTCATGACCAACATCTTAATATGCCTGTACATTTGATTATGCAGAGACCTGGTATCTAAAAAACGCTCACCTCTCCAGTAACATGTACAGTAATCGAATAGGGTATTTTCATTTATTGATCCAGATCCAGAAATTAGGTGTTGTAAGTGAAACATGAGCACCGCTCATCTAACAGGCTACTTCGATTGAGGATGGGTTTTGGCACTCTACTGAATAAATACTGTACAATAAATGTCATTTAATCAGAATACTGTGCTTGTGATGAACGCATGTTCGGACCAGTCGGGCCATCAATAGGGAAGCGAGTGAGCAAGCTGTTGACCATCTACCAACCATACTAGCGCCACGTCACTTAAATGGATTTCCCAACCGACGACGACAAAGATCAAATAAAAACAAAGTGATTCAAAATTCTCACACACACCATCACGCTATTAAGATGACTGCAGTTTTCAGACAAACTCCAAGCTGCCAGCACCATGTTTTAACTGAAATTGACCCTCGTAGGTGCACGAAAAATAGTGTGCTGGAATTGAATTTGTCCTCGCCAATTAATATGACATGTCGATGTTCGACCGTCGATCGCCGTAGCGTGGTAGGAAAACTTTACGGCCGTTGGCCAGTTGGTGATTATACAGTGGGTACGGAAAGTATTCAGGCCTCTTAAATTGCTAATTTTTTTTATTGCAGCCATTTGCTAAAATCAAAATCAGTTAATTTTTTTACACATTAATGTACACACAGGACCCCATATTGACATAAAAAAACGGAATTGTTGAAATCTTTGCAGATTTATTTAAAAAGAAAAACTGATATATCACACAACCATAAGTATTCCTACCCTTTTGAGCTAATACAGCCATGAGTCTTTTGGGGAATGATGCAGCAAGCTTTTCACACCTGGATTTGGGGATCATCTGCCATCCTTGCAGATCCTCTCCAGTTCTGTCAGGTTGGATAGTGAACGTTGATGGGCAGCCATTTTCAGGTCTTTCCAGAGATGCTCAATTGGGTTTAAGTCAGGGCTCTGGCTGGGCCATTCAAAAAAATTAACTTACATTGTTTTAACAAATGGCTGCAATATAAAAAAGAGTGAAAAATTTAATGGGGTCTGAAAACTTTCCGTACCCACTGTATATGGGCCAGGTGTCTCCCGCACCATCAGCATGAGTCAGCCTCGAGGCTGACTCATGCTGAGCACTGGAGCAGTTAAAGGAAAACATGCAATATGATGGCGCACTCAGAAAAGCACAGAGCTGCGTGCCTTTTCTGATTTAAGCATATGGGAGAATATGTCCCTAACTGACTCCAACACGCCAGGCCCTGCCTTTTAAAGTCACATGCATTCTGTCACAGATAAAGTACTGTGGAATGTGAACGCGTTAAAATATATCTAAAGCAATAAAATAAGTATACGTATGGTCGCTACTGTACTGTGGGAAATATTGTTTATCAGCGGTGGTGTGGAACATAACCCCTGTGATCAACAAGGGATTACTGTATTAAATTAACATCTAAATACATTGATTTAATTTGAATCGTTAATACTGTTGTCTGAAGTCACTAGTTGGTCCCTTTTGGCGAATGGCGAGACATCGTTGCACTCAACTTGGGTGCTTGTCTCAACAGCTCAAATAGAGCCCCTCTTGACAAAAAGGGGCAATGTCGGAAAAACATCCCTCTTATCGAGACAACATGCTAGATTCGTCATATATTCACTCCCTATTCACTCTGGTATCACTTTGCATGCCTGCATGTGATCTGGTAGCCTGTATGGTGCAAACAGTGTTGGGAAAGTTCATTTTCTCCGTAAACTAGTTCAAAGTTCAATTCACCGTTCCAAAAGTGAACTTGTTCATAGTTCTTTTTTTTCCCAATATGTTGCTGACAGGGGCGGCACTGTGGAAGATTAGCACATCTGCGTCACAGTTTTGAGGACCCGGGTTCAAATCTGGCCTTGCTTGTGTGGAGTTTGCATGTTCTCCCCGTGCCTGTGTGGGTTTTCTCCAGGCACTCCGGTTTCTTCCCACATCCCAAAAACTTGCATGATGGCTTAATTGAAGACTCTAAATTGCCCATAGGTGTGAATGTGAGTGTGAATGGTTGTTTGTTTCTATGTGCCCTGCGATTGGCTGGGGACCAGTTCAGGGTGTACCCTGCCTCTCGCCCACAGTTAGCTGGGATAGGCTGCAGCACGCCCGCGACCCGAGTGAGGATAAACGGTACAGGAAATTAATTAATGTTGCTGTTACCCTCAAAATACTGGTATTTAATTTCCTCATTGTTGCAATCGATTCAGTCCACACTTAAAAGCTGCAGCTTTCACCCTAAAATCTCACAAACGTGAGGAAAAAACTTTTTGCTTGAATAGCCTTTTTTAAAATGAGGAATTAAAACTAAAATGGGACTTTTGTCCTTAATTTGCAAACAAAAGCACGCAGCACAGTTTGACAGGAACAATGGTGAAAGAACATTGGTAACTTTGCATTATATTGAAAAAATATTTTATCTCATCTATCCCTATATTACAAAACAAAATAAATTCCATGTTATGACCGTGTGATTGCACAGCGTTTTAACGAATGTATTCTGACAAAAAAAATATTCCTAGTAATCAATTTTTGCAATGATGTACCGTATTACAAAACAACCAAAGAACACCTTCACTCCCATTTATGCAGTGTCCCTGAATGCACCTCGCACCCACAGGCTGTTGCGCCGTGCCTGCCGAATGTAAACATGAATGGCGGTTGCTAAATACGACGCTCATCCCGGACATATGAAGTGTATGGTGTGTTCAGGCGAGTTTTGTCGTGGAAGTCACTATAACAAAAATTGGCACTCTTGAGTGAAAATTAACTGTTGTTCAAAAACCGTTCACAGACGCCAGAATGAGCGCATTCTCAATAACATTCATCAGGCATGAATGAACTAAGTTCAGTTCACGTTCGCCCAAAATATGAACTAGTTCATGAACTTTTTTCTTCATTGCACTTGTTCAGGTACAACACTGGGTGCAACACAAATATTAAACAAAAATGGTGACTATATTACAGAATAGTAGTCGCTTAAAACAGTAGAGCTACAATTAAATCAACTCAACTTCCACTCTGTGATAATGTACAGTATTATTAACAGCAGTGAATATGCTCTCCTCATTAAACCTGTTCTACCCTGTAGAACTCATTATATGCATTATGTAGCATGAAGGTAGATGAGGTGAGGGGATTAAGAGCTTTTCGACAGCTTCCGCAAACTGCTGTCGTAACATTTTCAGACAACCTACCATGATGAGTATAGAAGTTTGTTGAGCAAACTGCAGTCTGATGTGTTTCTCTTTAATCCACTCTTAATTCTCTGATACATCCAATATCAGCTTCAAAGACTTGTTCTCTACTTGCCATCTTAATGGCTGAATGTTTAAACACTCTACACATGTACCTGTAAAGTACCATGAAACAATAAGAGGATAAATCATATTTACTTCATGCCACGCTACTTAAATTCTGAGTGAGTACAAGGTTGTTGCCAGTTCATGTGATAATCATGAATGTTGTGTGGAGCAGAGAGAGGTGAGACTGTAAACAAACCCTCATCCGAGCTCCTGAATAAAATATACATAAGACCTTGTCCTTGTGCTGATTACAACTTTCACAAAATGAGAGTGATATCTTAACATCCCACAAGATTAGTCATTGCCCAGCTTGTACTTAAACCTCAACCACCCCCAAAATTGCAATTTCAAACTTGTGCCTGTAAGGAGGTTTTTACACCCACATTTCCACTGCAAAGATTTAGGTCAACAAAATCCTCCTTGTAAAGACTGATTATTTTCTTTCTGTATTTTCATTGAACTTCTGCAGATGATCCAGCTGAGCAACGTACTTGCCTTATCTGTGGAGATCGAGCCACAGGCCTGCACTATGGCATCATCTCCTGTGAGGGCTGCAAGGGTTTCTTTAAGCGCAGCATTTGCAACAAGCGTGTCTATCGATGCAGCAGGGACAAGAACTGCGAGATGTCACGCAAGCAACGCAACCGCTGCCAGTATTGCCGCCTACTCAAGTGTCTACAAATGGGGATGAACCGCAAAGGTAAACTCTGTACTGCCAATGAATGGCAGCATTCCAGGCTCAACATCAATTGCCTAAATACAGTCAAATACAGTCCCAAATTATTTGCACCCTGGCCTAATTCAGCATTAAAGAGATGATATTTTCTTTGTTGAGTTGGTATATTTTGTAACGTGTGATGCTGATGTCTTGAACATGGAGGGGGGGGGGGGGGGGGACTCCTCAAACACTGCCTTTTCTTAAAGGACCTATAGCATCTACATGGTCTATATTTCACTAACAATGTATTTGTTTTTGGTTTTTTTTTTGCTCAAGAAAATGAAACTGACAGTAATTTTCAGTAATATCAATCTGTCTGGGACAGTGCCTCTGGATTGGCAGACTATAGTGGTGATCCCCCTTTTTAAGGAGGGTGTGTTACAACTACAGGGGGATCACACTCCTCAGCCTCCCTGGTAAGGTCTATTCAGGGGTGCTGGAGAGGAGGGCCCATCGGGAAGTTGAATCTCAGATTCAGGAGAAGCAGTGTGGTTTTTGTCCTGGCCGTGGAACAGTGGACCAGCTCTAAACCCTCGGCAGGGTCCTCGAGGGTGCATGGGAGTTTGCCCAACCATTCTACATGTGTTTTGTGGACTTGGAGAAGGTGTTCGACCGTGTCCCTCGGGGAGTCCTGTGGGGGGTGCTTTGGGAGTATGGGGTACCAAACCACCTGATACGGGCTGTTCGCTTCCTGTACGAACAGTGTCAGAGTTTGGTCTGCATTGCTGGCAGTAAGTCGGACCCGTTTCTGGTGAGGGTTGGACTCTGCCAAGGCTGCTTTTGTCACAGATTCTGTTCGTAACTTTTATGGACAGAATTTCTAGGCACAGCAGAGATGAGATGATGCCCCCAGTAGTTCAAGTATCTTGGGGTCTTGTTCACGAGTGAGGGAAGAATGGAACGGGAGCTCGACAGGCGGATCGCTGCAGCGTCTGCAGTGATGCGGAATTTGTATCGGTCCGTTGTGGTGAAGAAGGCACTAAGTCGAAAGGCGAAGCTCTCGATTTACCGCTAAATCTACGTTCCTACCCTCACCTATGGTCACGAGCTGTGGGTCATGACTGAAAGATACAAGATCTCGGATACAAGCAGCCAAAATGAGTTTCCTCCGCAGCGTGTCCGGGCTCTCCCTTAGAGATAGGGTGAGAAGCTGGCTCATCCGGGAGGGTCTCAGAGTCGAGCCGCTGCTCCTCCACATTGAGAGGAACCAGATGAGGTGGCATCTGATTAGGATGCCTCCTTGACCCCTCCCTAATAAGGTGTTCCGGGGACGTCCCATAGGGAGGAGACCCCGGGGATGACCCAGGGCACGATGGAGAGACTACGTCTCTTGGCTGGCCTGGGAACGCTTTGGGATCCCCCCGGAAGAGCTGGAGGAAGTGGCTAGGGAGAGCGAAGTTTGGGCTTCCCTGCTAAAGCTACTGCTCCTGTGACCCGACCTCCGATAAGCAGAAGAAGATGGATGGAAGGATGGATGGATCAATGTGTTTTAGAGCAATCTGTAAATAATTGCCCTGGGAAATGCCCCTTTTACATCACCAAAATCGATACGCTGCCATGTCTTGGTGTGACGTCTTCGACAGAACTGGAGACCAAATTTGCTGCATAGCCGGTGTGGACAAAGGAATGCAGTATACTATAAAGTAGCAGTATGTACTCAAATGTTATGTCGTCGTTGTCGGGTAGAATCCTCTCACCTCCAAACTTTTGAAGAAATTATAAAAAAAGACGACCTTTTGCTTGAGTTTCCAAACACTGCTTTGTGTAAATTGGTATTATACCTTATATGCTATTTTATACTGGTGCACACTCAATTCAACACAACAGCACCCCAAATTTAATATGACATTTATACAAACAGTACGAACACAACGCCGGATGTCAGTAGTGGCCATCAAAGTACACCATGCTCATACGACGCCACCAACCGTGCAAAAAGCCTTTAACTTCATAAAAGCAAACACTTGTTACATAATCTTCCTAAACTCTTTTTCAAACGTCTTAGAGGCATTAGCGATGCAATCAATACAACAATGAGCTGACTAAACCCGTGTATAAAGGCACTTACCTTTAATGACTCCTGCGGCTTCCGTCCTTCTGCAATGAAGGACCTACCTATGCCACTTCCGGCAGACATACACTCCCTCCCGCACCAACCGCTCAACCTCTGCTGGTCTCCTCACCACCCCACCTTTTGCCTCTGTACTATGGGTGCCGAGCCTTCAGCAACTCAGCACCCAGACTTTGGAATGCACTCTTCCCACACATAATACACACAGACACCCTCACAACATTTAAAACCCAAATCAAAACTCATGTTTAAACTCGCATACTCACTCTAACCGTATCGGCACTACACCTGTTTGTTTTACTGTTTTACTGCTCTAGTGTTTTACTGTTCCTATTGTTTTATTCTTGCCTTATTGCTGCTTTTTGTCTTATTGATGTTTTACTTGCATTTTAACCCATACTTTATAAGGTGACGTTGGGTGACATGAAAAGTGCCTCTAAATAAAATTAATTATTATTATCCATCCATTTTCTGAACATCTTATGCCTCACTAGGGTCACGGGAGTGCTGGAGCCTATCCCAGCTATCTCCGGGCGAGAGGTGGTGTACACCCTGAACTGGTCGCCAGCCAATCGCAGGGCACATAGTAACAAACAACTGTTCGCACTCACATTCACACCTATGGGCAATTTAGAGTCTTCAATCAAAATACCACGCATGTTTTTAGGATGTGGGAGGAAACCGGAGTACCTGGAGAAAACCCACACAGGCACAGGGAGAACATGCAAACTCCACACAGGCGGGGCCTGTGAACCCTGGTCCCCAGAACTGTGAGCCAGATGTGCTAACCAGTCGTGCCGCCTATTATTATTATTCTTATCATTATTATACATACATGCAAACATATACATACACGTACATACAGACGTATGTGTACGGCAGTTGAGAACAGATTAACATATCCAATGCAGACCTGGCTTTGGAGAATAGAGTAAAACAAAGCTAAATAAATAATTACGTACATACTTACATACAGTACATATACGTACATACACTAAATTGCCACTACATTACTATTTTTAACCTGCTTGTGCATATGTGCGCGTGTGTGTGTCTGGACGAGTGGCAGGAGGGGTTTGATTTTAACTACGTAAAGCACTTTAAGTGGTGTTATACTGCAATGAAAGTGCTTTATAAATCAATAAGTTTGAATAATTGATTGACATTTATCTTGATAACCCCATAAAATATTGTTTAGCATCCTTGTGTCCCCCAAAATGTGCTATATACAGGAAAGTATTATTATTATTAGAATAATAACGAATAATTTTTGGCTTAACTGCATATACTCCAAGATGCCTGGAAGAGTCAGAATTCAAGACACGTGTGGATGTTAAATTAACTGACTTTTTAGAATGTCACAGAGTTGTGTCGGTTAATTACTGCTCCCTTGTGGATACATTTTAAATCGCACTTACTACTGACTGGTCGAGCCTGTTTGCCAGATCTTGGATTTCCTATGTATTTTGATTACAACACACGTCTTGACTCAGGAAACTAATTTTATCGACTTCCGTTTTAAAGATAAACATCTTCCAAGAAATTATCTTTTCAAAGCTGAAAGAAAACCCCTGTTGGCCTGCCAACCAAAACAGGAAAGTCTATAGTTAGAACTGGGAGAACTCTCACAGGAAAGTAAACTTTTGGATTCTTACACAGTTTTGTTTCAGCCACTAGATAGAGCTAAAGTATTTATAATCTCTATGGTACCAATGACTATGATATGGAAATTAACTATGAACAATGTACTTCTTTCTTTTTAACCCGCAGCAATCAGAGAGGATGGCATGCCAGGAGGAAGGAATAAAAGCATTGGGCCAGTTCAGGTAAATAACTTGACACTTGCCAATAACTACTAAAGGTTTTGTCTCTGGAATATTCACTGATCTTCCTCCTACTGCAAACAAATATTCAAGTTCAAGCCAGGATTCCAATACTTACATAATGACGACTATAAAATACACTAATAGTGGAGAGCTGGAGCTCCAATAGAGTTGGTGGGAGGATGCTCGGGAAGTATGTAATGATAGTAAACCTTGACCTTGTTGTGTCATCAGTATATTAGTACAGTGTTCTCTATTCAGTGTGGCTTTTTTTTACAAAAAATTTTACTTTGGCAAGCGTGAAAATAGTCGGGAAAGAAAATGTGAGACATGAGGCTAAGTAGCACTGACACACAATTGAGGCGAGAAGTGGAGATGTCCTCAATACATTCCAGCTCAATTCATTTGATAAAATGGAAAAAAAACAAAACTGCCATGTTGGCATGCATTGTAAAGCAGAATCATTTATTCCATTGATAAAGAATGAATGTTTCAGTATATGGGCAGAAATTAAACTAAATTGACCCTGTCCAGAAATAAAAGAAACTTTTATGCATTTTAATTTCTTAAATATAGCTTTTTTCAGTTTTCTCTCAGCATGAATGTGTAGTTGTAATTGTGTATCCACCTCTGTGATACACCTCACAGACACGCACACACACTAGTTTGTTTCTTTCTCTCGAGGTCCCTTTCATTGTGTGACAGCGTCCTTGCTACTGAACATTTGAGTGAAAAGCACTGTCTAGGAAGTGCAAGCTAATTAACAGACCTGAGCTACTCGGTGCTTTTGTTTAAAAGGACATGCTGTAAATTTTCCCCAGGCCCACAAGTGTCATTATACTGTATGTGTTTTAGATCACAGAAGAAGAGATTGAGCGCATCATGTCAGGCCAGGAATTCAAGGAGGACGCCCCAGAGCATACATGGGGCAACAACGGTGACAGCGACCACAGCTCTCCCAGCAACGGCGCTTCGGAGGGCAACCAGCCGTCGCCCGCCTCCACGCTGTCATCCAAGTGAGTTGCTTGTCTCATCCACTCGATTGCACATCGCCACCACTCTGTCCGTCACTGAGATAATGAGCCGGCCCTGACAGTCTAATGCCTCATTCATCTCTACAAGACTTGAATTAAAGTATTCATTGCATGAAGAATGCCTTCGTTTGCGGCTCTTCAGATATGGTGATGACATCAAACAAAGAACTTGCAGCACTATCAGCTCTTGTAAAAAATGTTGTGTGCATTGTCTATCTTTACTCAACGGGGACAAATAACATCTAGCTTGCGTGGCAATATTTATTTGTCTCATTTTTTATAAACAGTTTTATCTTCTCAGCTTTGCATCTGACAGCTAATCAGAGAAATAGTTGTCTTTGGCTTATCAAATACAATCTAAGATCAAATCAACCAGAATAACCAAATGCCAATGTGGAGTATGCAGTATGGCTTGGACACGCCCTCTAAATCCAGATTCGCTATTCGTGTTGACAGTAACGAATGACTTCTGAATCAGACTTGCATTGTTTCTCCTTGAACTATTCCGAAATAAATGTCATTGTCCAACAAATAAAAAAAATCCAATTTCAATATTTGAAAACTATATATTGTGTCACGTATGGAGAGGAGCTGGACCCAAGAGCAGGGAACGAGGGAACGGGAAAGGGTACGAGGTATAGTGTCGCTTACTTGAGGCAGGTGGGCCATGGTACCGCTAGAAGAAGCTGCAATACTTTGGCGAGGATTTCTGTGAACTGGCAGGCTTAAATGTAGGTGGTGATGAGGGTTAATTGGAGACAGGTGAAGGAAGGAGCTGAAACAGAGAGGGGAGGAAAGAGAGAGGAGAGAAAGAGAGGGCGCAAAGCACCCTCCAGGCTCCAATACAGGTACTGCAGAGCAGTTCATGACAGTACACCCTCTCAACGGACGCCTCCCGACGTCCTGCCAGGCTTCCCCGGGTGAGCCGCATAGAAGTCGTTCAAAAGGGAGTGATCGAGGATGAGTTTCCAGGAAATCCAAGAACGCTCCTCCAGCCCGTACCCTTCCCAGTCGACCAGGTACTGGAACCCCCTCACCCTAGGCCTCACATCGAGGATGCGCGACACCGTGATGACCGGATGGTCGCCAATAATCCGGGGGGGCGGAGGGGGTTCGGCCGGAGGGCTCAAGGTGCAGGTGGAGACAGGCTTAATGAACGAGAAATGGAATGTAGGGTGAATTTTCAAGGACTGTGGAAGTTTTAATTGCACAGAAGTGGGATTGATAATCTTGGTAATGGGGAAAGGACCAATGAAATGCGGAGTGAGTTTACGTGACTGTTTGAAGTGGGAGGTCGTGGGAAGAGAGCCAGACGGATTGACAGACCTTGCATTCGGGCGCCGGGGAGCTTGTTGCATGCCGCGGACCGAGTCAACGCCGCCCGGACGTCCTTCCACACTGTCTGGACTCGCTGGAGGTGATCCTGTACGGTTGGAGCCGCCACCGCCTGCTCCTGTACTTGGAATAGTGGGGGTTGGAAACCGTAGCACGCCATGAACGGGGACATACTGGTAGGGGAGCTGGTGAGGGAGTTGTGAGTGTATTCGATCCATGGGAGGAAGGAACTCCATGAGGAGGGGTTGCGTGCGGCCACACAGCGGAGAGCCGATTCCAGGGATTGGTTAGCACGCTCCGTCTGGCCGTTGGTCTGCGGATGATAACCCAAGGATAAACTGGCTGCTGCGCCTACCGCCTTGCAGAATTCCTTCCAGACCTGAGAAGAAAACTGGGGACCTTGATCGGAGATATTGTTGGGTATACCATGGAGTTTAAACACGTGTAAAAGAAGGAGGTTAGCATTTTCCAGGGCGGACGGACGTTTGGAGAGGGGCACATAGTGGACACATTTGGAAAAGTGATTGATTATAGTGAGAATAACGGTGTTACATTCTGAGAGGGGCAGGCCGGGAATGAAGTCCACGGCGATGTGAAATGACCGGATTGACCACAGTAGATACACAGCCGCTGGATGACACGACGCTGACGGTCCTGTGGATCTAAACGGGTCTTTCCAATTTGCATGGGCTTTTCGGTTGCTACAGGGAGTGACGGAAATGCGGGAGGCAGGTGAGAAGCTGACGCCGTTTTGCTCGGAGTGGCAGTGTTTTTTGCACGAGCGTAAGCACCCTCTCACGAGCTCTCTCTTGCAGTCTGTTATCCAGATGGATGGAAAGGGCAATGAGATCCTCGAGAGAGGAGGGCTCATCCCGGACTGCGAGTTCATCCTTGAATTGTTCTTAGAGGCCGTTTGAAAAAAATCCCCCTGATTGCCGCGTCATCTCACCCGCAAATATCCGGAACTCAATGGAGTATTCCGCTATAAACACCCTGAGTGAGCGTGAGGAGACGATGGGTGGCTTCTTTGCCCTGAACGGGGTTATCGAATACTTTAAGGAGTTTGGCGGAAAAGGAATCGAATGAATGGAGTACTGGGGAGGAGTTGTGCCATAAGGAAGTGGACCATTTTGCTTCTTTGCCGCGGAGGAGGTTAGTGACATATGCTACTTTGGAACGTTCGGTGGGATAACTGTATGGTTGAAGGTTGAAAACAAGAGTGCAGTCCAGAAAGAATTAGCTACAAGCGCCTAAGTCCCCGGACTAGGGTTCGGGTGGAGGTACATGAGGTTCTTTGTGAGGGTTGTGGGGAGGATCAGAGACTGCGGATTCGAAATGGGTACTTACGAGGGGTTGAACGGATTGCATCTGTTGAGAAAGGAGAGAGACCTGTTGCGAAAGGGAGTGTAGCGTTTCGGTGATTTCTTGCGATGTCTTGTCCTGACATCCTATGTGGGCGTCCTGAGGGTGAATGCGTTCTTAAGCGCCTCTGGGGTCGCTGGGTCCATAATGGCCAAAGTATTCTGTCACGTATGGAGAGGAGCTGGACCCAAGAGCAGGCGGAGGCAGATAGAATATGATGAACAGTTTATTGAGGAAAGGTAATGGGTGTGGTGCTGGATGCGATGGCAGGCGGTGGCGTCCACAGGTGGCAGGCAGTGGAGAGAACAGGTGGCTGGCTTGGTGGCAGGAATGACGTGGATCAGGAACACAGGGGAACACTGAGAATGAGGAATGACACAGGAGTCAAAAAAGGGAACGAGCTATAGCATCGCTTACTTGAGGCGGGTGGGCCGTGGTACCGCTAGAAGAAGCTGCAATACTTTGGCGAGGATTTCTGGGAACAGGCAGGCTTAAATGTAGGAGGGGACGATGGTTGATTGGAGACAGGTGCGCGGCTTGAGGAAGGAGCTGAAACAGAGAGGGGAGGGGAGAGAGAAAGAGACAGAGAGAGAGAGAGAGAGAGGGCGCAAAGCACTCTCCAGGCTCCAATACAGATACTGCAGAGCAGTTCATGACATATTGATCGGAAAGTGATTACACTGGTGTGTTTTGGCTGCCGCGTTTTGGCTGCCGCTTCTCCCTCTGGAAAAGTTTTCATTTTAGTTTAAAAAGGCTTACTGTTTACCACGATCTATATCTATCTCTTATAAAGATATATATAATATTTATAGAGCGAGAGAGAGAGAGACATGTAGATGTGTGTATGTAAATATAAGTATTTTTGAAAGTATATGTGCCGTGGCATCATTTGCAGCTCTTGTCCAAATACCGGTATAATAAGTACTGGTAAGTGGTTATTCTTTGATTCATTGTGATTCAAATCCAAAAATTCTGATTCGGCTTTCTTTTTTTTCCGTGGACTTGAATGCCAATTCGAGTCACCAACAATTTTTGAACAGCAACTACAGTACCCGTATAAATATTTGTGTTCAATCACCCTTCTTTCTCAACAGTGATTCTCAACTGGTGGGTCACGGAGACATTTTTGGTGGGTCGCGGACATGTAGTAAAATGTTTATAGCATAATAATTCAGACTGTTAACAGTTACAGTTGCTTTGGTTTGTAGCCTTCATTTAGTAAAAAAAAAAAAAAAACATTTATGTTGTACTTTCCTAAAAAAAGAAGAGCTCAGGGACTAGGTATATATTTTTGTACATGCATTATGCTCATACTCAGTTTCTTAATAAGATGCTCTGAAAGGCACTTTAAACATGTAAACATGAGCAGTTATGTTTAAAAATATATTCATAAAACTAAAAAAATATATATATAGTCAAGGCGGCACGGTGGCCGACTAGTTGGCACATCTGCCTCACAATGTTCTCCACGTGCCTGCGTGGGTTTTCTCCGGGTACTGCGGTTTCCTCCCACATCTCAAATACATGCGTGGTAGGTTGACTGAAGACTCTAAATTGCCCGTATGTGTGAATGTGAGTGCAAATGGTTGTTTGTTTCTATGTGCCCTGCGATTGGCTGGTGACCAGTTCAGGGTGTACCCAAAGATAGTTGGGATGGGCTCCAGCACGCCTGCGACCCTTGTGAGGGTGTGGGGTACAGAAAATGGATGGATGGATAATAATAATAATAATAATAATTCATTTTATTTAGAGGCACTTTTCATGTCACCCAAGGTCACCTTACAAAGTATGGGTTAAATTGCAAGTAAAACATCAATAAGACAAAAAGCAGCAATAAGGCAATTGTTGGTACGGTTTTCCTCAGAGGGCTGTTATGACCGTGAAACCATAAAAATGTTTCATTGCCTGATCATTGCATTATATATACATAACAAAATGATGGATAACTCATTTTCAATCAGAAGTCAAGAATAATAGTTTGTTCAATTAATGTTTAAGTTACTGTAAAAAGGGGTTTGGTAACAAAATTAAAAAAAAATTGCAATATCTTAACGTTCTTATTTATTACATATTACAATGTGAAATTTTGGTACAGATTTTATCAAGAATCATGGAATTTGAGGCAAATGATTTGCTTTCGCCGGCCACATAAAATGATGTGGCGGGCCGGATGTGGCCCCTGGGTTGCGAATTGCCTGCTATTTGGTTTGCGGATTAAAATCTATTTTTTGTTTTAACAAAATTTGATTTCATATCTTATCAAATTATTAATTGGTGTCTTTTGTGTTAATATTGTTAACATGTTCGACCCTGTCGCATGCATTTTGAATAACTACTGTATCAATGAATCATATGTAACTACTGTATTAATGTGCTATGTAATGTACTAATCTATTATTTGTACTGTTGATTACATGTGGTGCCCTGGAAGATTAGCAAACTGCGACGGAACAAGCTTATGGGGATGTCGGTGGCGGCTGCTCCTTGAGACAATTATTGATATTTTCACCAAAATACTTTGCCTACAACACCATAAATAGTCAATAAGTTATTTAGTATATGATGGCCAGCACTTGCAAAAATTGCGATCATCTAGAGATTTTGAGTTTTTCTAAGTAGTTCCGCTGAGCTAACTAAGTTAGATACCTTTAAACAACAAACAATGGCTGAGTGCTCTCCAGCCATCTCATTTTCCGGGTCACAAAGACAGCAAGCGCATCGTCAGATTAACTACAAACTTCACAGAAAATGATATTGAATATAATAATATTGAATGATGACCATGTAGTTTTCTACTGTCCGAATCCTGTAAAAGTGTGATTTTCAACGGCGAAAACACTTTTTGCAGTCAGATTTGCGCTGTAACAAACACATAGAGCATTTTCATCATTGTCAAAACTTCGAATAAACACCAACATAACGTAGGTAACGTTAATAAAAAGTCACCCTATAAAAATCTGAAAAGTATTCCTGGCAACATCATTGCCTCTGATCAAATAAGAGGTCCGTCAGCGTACTTTTCGGCGTCGTCGTTCACCAGTCACGTTCACTTCCACTTTTTGCAGTCAGATTTACGCTGACATAACCATGATTTCTTCAACAATGCATCTTCTTTCAATCGACAACAAACAGAGCTTCTAAAATTTGCAGTAACAGTTAGTAGTACCTAAAATGCACGACCAGACCATATGGCCATATGTCTCCTTTGAAACTGGTACCAATGTAACGAGAGCAAGCTAAGCTCTGCAGTTGTGTTAAACATAAAACAGAATACAATGATTTACAAATCATGTTCAACCTATATTTAATACACTACAAAGACAAGATATTGAATGTTCAAACTGATAAACTTTATTGTTTTTAGCAAATAATCATTAACTTGGAATATTATGGCTGCAACACGTTCCAAACAAGCTGGAACAGGGTCATGTTTACCACTGTGTTACATCACCTTTTCTTTTAACAACATTCAATAAACGTTTGGGACCTGAGAACACTAATTGTTGAAGCTTTGTAGGTGGAATTCTTTCCCATTCTTGCTTGATGTACAGCTTCAGCTGTTCGACAGTCCGGGGTCGCCATTGTCGTATTTTACGCTTCATAATGCGCCACACATTTTCAATGGGAGACAGGTCTGGACTGCAGGCAGGCCAGTCTAGTACCTGCACTTTTTTACTACGAAGCCACGGTGTTGTAGCACGTGCAGAATGTGGTTTGGCATTGTCTCGCTGAAATAAGCAGGGGCGTCCATGAAAAAGACGTTGCTTGGATGGCAGCATATGTTTCTCCAAAACCTATATGTACCTTTCAGCATTAATGGTGCCTTCACAGATGTGTAAGTTACCCATGCTATTGGCACTAACACAGCCCCATACCATCACAGATGCTGGCTTTTGAACTTTGCGTTCATAACAGTGCAGATGGTTCTTTTCCTCTTTGACCCAGAGGACACGAAGTCCACAATTTCCCAAAAAATTTTTAAATGTGGACTTGTTGGACCACAGAACACTTTACCACTTTGCATCAGTCCATCTTAGATGAGCTGGGGCCCAGAGAAGCCGGCGGTGTTTCTGGGTGTTGTTGATAAATGGCTTTTGCTTTGCATAGTAGAGTTTCAAGTTGCTCTTACGGATGTAGCGCCGAACTGTATTTACTGACATTGGTTTTCTGAAGTGTTCCTGAGCCCATGTGGTCTGATATCCTTTACACATTGATGTCGGTTTTTGATGCAGTGCCACCTGAGGGATCGAAGGTCATGTGTTTGACTATTTTCTCACGCACTTGTTCACAAAGAGGTGAACCTCGCCCCAACTTTTCTTGTGAATGACAATTGACAGCAATTCAGGGAAGCTCCTTTTATACCCAATCATGGCACCCACCTGTTCCCAATTAGCTTGTTCACCTGTGGGATGTTCCAAACAGGTGTTTGATGAGCATTCCTCAACTTTCGCAGTCTTTATTGCCACCTGTCCCAGCTTTTTTGGAACGTGTTGCAGCCATAAAATTCCAAGTTAATGATTATTTGCTAAAAAATAATAAAGTTTATCAGTTTGAACATTAAATGTCTTGTCTTTGTAGTGTATTCAATTAAATATAGGTTGAACATGATTTGCAAATCACTGTATTCTGTTTTTATTTATGTTTAACACAACGTCCCAACTTCATTGGAATTGGGGTTGTACGTTAAGAAACCTCGCACTCCAATCCTTAAAGAGGGTGCTGGCTGCCGAGCTGGCGGCCTGGGCTTTAAACTCAGCTGTCAGTTTTCTTGTCTCCCAATACAAGACACTGTGGCCGTGGGGATCAATCCATGGTGGGGGGTCGATGGCATGCAGAAAAGTGTTATCGGTTACACCTGATAGGTTGATTGTCGTATCTCCACACCCCCAACATTGAGTACTCTATAGTTCATACAAATAAGACGCTGCTCATGGAATTACGTGTACATTTGGCTGATGCCGTTGTGCAGGCCAATATAATGCTGACTAGAAATTGATCCAGGGAGCCGGATGAAATTACCAGCCCGTGGTCCGGGAGATTTCCATGTCTGCTCTAGAATGAGGTTAAAAATAAATACAGTACTATGAAGCATTAATGTAAGTTTGAGAATTTCATATTTTTTTGTGGTGAAGACAGACTTCTCAGTATAGTAGAATATTCATTCATTAATTTCATTAACTGAAACTTTACCTTTTACAGTCGCTCCATAGAGATGAATGGCTATACAGCAGCCCTCAGAGATCAGTACATCAACACCTCCATGTCAACACACTACCAGCTGCTACCGCACCTCTTCAGTTATGCTGCCCAATCTGGCCTGCTAGCCCCGCAGCCCCGCAACCTTTACCCACAGTCCCATCCGTTAGTGCTGCAGTTGGTGGCGGCAGAAGACCTGAACCCCCTGGCCACCCCAATGCTCATAGAAGATGGGTGAGTCCACCCATATGCACCCCTCCTTGAAATAGTTCCTTATTGATCACATTATATTCTGTACATACGTTCTGTTTTTATTCCATTATAGGAATCAGTATTGACTCAGTCAACGTTTGCTACTTTTCAGAGGGCACTTTATATGGAACAGGTTCATGACTAGGCTTCGTAGTTAGCCCTGAAATTATTTATTTGCCTTAGTTTTAATCAATTTTCTGCACCTAACTTCACTGAAACAGTTTGGGGAAGGTTCCGACATGCCTGTATACAAATATACAAAGAAATGTCAGGCCTATGTGTGACCTCAGAAATCTTCTATTGGATACATGGGTAAATTATTCCCACAAATTCACACATCTTGTGGAAAGTCTGTGAAGGGTAGACCATCTCTTTTCCTCAACACTGGTGGCTCAAATCTCAATTCATCTTGCCTCATCGAGATGACTAGAAATGCCATTAATTCGTTCAAGTAAAAAAATATATATATTTTGTAATGTGTACAGCAATCGTGCGGTTATGCTCCAGAGAACACCCGCAATCGACAAAATCTGTGAACTGACCAAATGTTTATTGTACTAATTATATACATTTACAAGTATAATAGATTCAGCACGGTGGGCGACTGGTTAGCACATCTCCCTCACATTTCTGAGGACCTGGTTTCAAATACAGTGGCGGTTGCGAGTGAGTCAGAAGCTGGAGGGGGGACATAGTGTCCTGGTTGGACACTAAACATCGATGGGGTGGGTGGTGCCCTGTCTCATGGTCGACAAAAAAAAAGGCACGGCCTAGTACTGGAACGTGGAACGGAGGTTTGGGACCACTGGTGTAAAAGGAAGATTTCCTTCCTTACGCATTAGGCACTCTACTCCACAGTGACCGTCCCAGCGCAAAGCATCATGGGAAGTAGGGCTGGCAGATCCTGCTGCTTCCCACATATGTTTGCAGTGGTCTTTTCACTACAGTACTGTAGTTGGAGAAAATCAAGTTAAGCTTTTCTTGCATTTGTTCCTGTTCATATTGTTGAGTGTGTGCATTAGCTTTACATTGGGCTTGGTTGGTATTTGTGAATTTATTTTATGAAACTCTAACAGTGGCTTGTGAGTTGAACAGTGGCATTCTGGTAATGTTTACTGAACTGACTAACCAAATGTGTCAGTGCAAATTACTCAGTAAGGTTTATTTTTCTGCAAAGTAAAAGGCCATTTGGCCTTATGGGAAACATTGCTGCCACATTTGTGTCAAATACCCAATATAATGCGAACTTTACCAGAGATGGCAGGTAAGTAAGCACGACATTGTTCAATATAAAAATATCTGAAGTGCACTGATTCCTCAATAAGTGAAACACGATATAGCCAGGGATTACTTAGTTTTGAAGAGAAAAATAGCACCCTGTAATGTACTTTATAAAATCATTAATCATAATTAAATGTAATTAAACCTTTTTTTGATTTTGTCCCACTTTCTCCTGCAGTGCATACTGTATTGTGCTGCTCATTCGAGTGTGCACGTCTTGGCCAACAGGGGGCAGTATAAGACATATACAGATGTACTGTACTGGAGAACAGCTCCTCTCTCAGCTTCTCAGTACAGCAGTAATTGTATTTGTTCTTTGCGCAGGATAAAGATTAAATGCCTGTGAGTATTGTTACATTGTCTGCATGTTTAACCTGCTGCACCATTTCTATTCGGATATTCGTTGCGTTAAGGGTAACAACACCACCACATAAATGGTAATTGTTAGCCTGTGTGACTATGTATTTTCTATTGTATGCTCGCAGAGGCTATGTTGTTGTTTTAAATACACAACATTCAATTGACTCTTTGATTTTTTTCCTCTTTATTCTCTAAGTTTAGTTTGACAAAAACCTGAGAGTGGAAACAAACAAACTCTTTTTTTGATGAACAGCATGGATAAAAATGGGTGTGTTGCTTCAGGAAGGACATTCGGCATTAAAACTGGACTAAACAAACCATTTAAGTGATCATTTAAGTTATGTGACTCGTATCTCACCTCACCACTGTATTTGGAGTTGCGCTAGGTGTTCTCATGTTGTGAATTTGGGAAATAAAAGTATCACATACAAGCAGTGTATATTCTGCCAACTAAATGGTTAAAAAAAAAAGTCCCCTGGTGAGCAAACAATGGCACCTGTTCAATAGTAATGACAAGGTCTAGCAGTCTGGACACGATGCAGTAGCCACCGTGTGGTACAAACCCTCATTACCCAAGACAATTGATAACCACACCCCAAATCCAGATCTATACAGTGTTATAAAACTACAGTGTGTACGGAAAGTATTCAGACCCCCTTAAATTTTTCACTCTTTGTTATATTGCAGCCATTTTCTCAAATCATTTAAGTTCATTTTTTTCCTCATTAATGTACATACAGCACCCCATATTGACAGAAAAAACAGAATTGTTGAAATTTTTCCAGCTTTATTAAAAAAGAAAAACTGAAATATCACACACCCATAAGTATTCAGACCCTTTGCTGTGACACTCATATTTAACTCGGGTGTCGTCCATTTCTTCTGATCATCCTTGAGATGGTTCTACACATACACTGGAGTCCAGATGTTTGATTATACTGATTGGACTTGATTAGGAAAGCCACACAACTGTCTATATAAGATCTTACAGCTCACAGTGCATGTCAGAGCAAATGAGAACCATGAGGTCAAAGGAACTGCCTGAAGAGCTCAGAGACCGAATTGTGGCAAGGCACAGAACTGGCCAAGGTTACAAAAAAATTCTGCTGCACTTAAGGTTCCTAAGACCACAGTGGCCTCCATAATCCTTAGATGGAAGACGTTTGGGACGATCAGAACCCTTCCTAGAGCTGGCCGTCCGGCCAAACTGAGCAATCAGGGGAGAAGAGCCTTGGTGAGAGAGGTACAGAAGAACCCAAAGATCACTGTGGCTGAGCTCCACAGATGCAGTCGAGAGATGGGAGAAAGTTCTCGAAAGTCAACCATAACTGCAGCCCTTCACCAGGCTTTATGGCAGAAGCCCGACAGAAGCCTCTCCTTAGTGCAAGACACATGAAAGCCCGCATGGAGTATGCTAAAAAAAAAAAAAAAAAAAAAAACACCTGAAGGACTCCAAGATGGTGATAAATAAGATTATCTGGTCTGATGAGACCAAGATAGAACTTTTTGGCCTTAATTTTCAGCGGTATGTGTGAAGAAAACCAGGCACTGCTCATCACCTGTCCAATACAGTCCCAACAGTGAAGCATAGTGGTGGCAGCATCATGCTGTGGGGTTGTTTTTCAGCTGCAGGGACAGGACATCTGGTTGCAATCGAAGGAAAGATGAATCCGGCCAAGTACAGGGATATCCTGAACGAAAAGCTTCTTCAGAGTGCTCAGGACTTCGGACTGGACCGAAGGTTCACCTTCCAACAAGACAATGACCCTCAGCACACAGCCAAAAAAAAACATGGAGGGGCTTCAGAACAACTCTGTGACTGTTCTTGAATGGCCCAGCCAGAGCCCTGACTTAAACCCGATTGAGCATCACTGGAGAGACCTGAAAAATTGCTGTCCACCGTTCACCATCCAACCTGAAATACCTCGGGAGGAATGGCAAGGAGGAATGGCAGAGGATCCCCTAATCCAGGTGTGAAAAACTTGTTGCATCATTTCCAAGAAGACTCATGGCTGTATTAGCTCAAAAGGGTGCTTCGACTAAATAAGTATGGCTGTGTGATATTTCAGTTTTTCTTTTTTAATAAATCTGCAAAAAAAATTCTGCAATTTAATTTTTCTGTCAATATGGGGTGCTGTGTGTCCATTAATGAGGAAAAAAAACAACTTAAATGATTTTAGCAAATGGCTGCAATATAACAAGCTTCGTCTCGAACCGTGGCGAATATCAGAGGTCCACTGCTTTCTCATTCCTGAATTTGAATTGTAACAACATTTTTAAATGTCATTAAATGTGAATCCACCAGAAATGGTTTAACATACTATGAAACTATATCAATGGCAGTAAATGTATGTATAATTCTACCTCTCCTCTTTAAATTGTCATTGTTGTTCTTTTTTTTGGGGGGGGGGGTTTTGACATAAGCTACAAGGTAACACAGGTGGAGCTGTTTGCCTTGCTGTGTCGCCTGGCAGACGAGCTGCTCTTCCGCCAGATCTCATGGATCAAGAAGTTGCCTTTCTTTTGTGAGCTCTCCATTGAGGACTACACCTGCCTGCTCAGCTCCACCTGGCAGGAGCTCATCCTGCTCTCCTGTCTCACAATCTACAGCGCCCAGATCTTTGGTGACCTGGCCAATGTCACAGCCAAGTACACACCATCTGATGACGAGCTGCAGGGGTGAGCAGCTGTGGAAATTACAGTGTTGCAACCCTTTATTTTCAGTCCATGGGTTTGTTTTAATTCCATCCTACTACTACCCAAAACAACTTGGGTAGAAGCTAAGCCAAAGCCAGATTTTTAAATCTTATTTTTGCCAAATCATGCTCCATTTGCACTTCTTTCATTGAAAAAGTTACATTTTTAGCTGTTTTGCCGTCATACTGTACACCCAAACACAGAGCGATTTTATTATTATTATTATTATTATTATTATTACTGCAGGTGCTCCCTTACAGTTGCTAAGTATAATTTACTTTTTAAGTTGAAAATTTAATACAAATTGACAAATGAAAATGTTTTGCAATTTGTTGACAACCATTTTGTGGTAGCAGGGATGTGTGGGTGGTGTGGAGGGTGGTCGGGGGGGCATAGTGGGCGGTGGCCCTGGGCATCCAACTCAGAGGGGCATCCAAACGGGTTTGGGTGGGTCCCCCGTTGTTGAATGTACAAACCCCAATTCCAATTAAGTTGGGATGTGTAAAAGGTAAATTAAAAAAAGAATATAATTATGTACAAATTCTTTTCAACCTATATTCAATTAAATACACTACAAAGACAAGATATTTAATATTAAAACTGATTGGGGGGTTTTTGGCAAATATGCTCTCATTTGGAATTTGATGCCTGTAACACATTCCAAAATAGCTGGGACAGGGGCAACAAAAGACTGGGAAAGTTGAGGATTGCCCAAAAACGCTTGTTTTGAACATTCCACAGGTGAACCGGTTAATTGGAAATTGATTATGATTGGGTATAAAAGGAGCTTTTCCGAGAGGCTCATTTCTTCACAAGCAAGGATGGGGCGAGGTTCACCACTTTGTGACCAACTGCGTGAGCAAATAGTCCCAACAGTTTAAGAACAATGTTTCTGAATGTACAATTGCAAGAAAATCAAGGATTTGCATAATCTACGGTCCATAATGTCATCAAAAATCTCTGCACGTCAGCGACAAGGCCGAAAAACAACATTGAATGCCCTGGACCTTCGAGCCCTTGGGTGGCACGACATTAAAAACTAGCATTATTATGTAAAGGATATTGCCACATGGGCTCAGGAACACTTCAGAAAAGCATTGTGAGTTAACACAGTTCGTCACTACATCTACAAATGGAAGTTAAAACTCTACCATGCAAACCGAAAGCCATACAGTATGTCTACAACACCCAGAAACGCATTCAGCTTCTCTGGGCCCGAGCTCATCTGAGATGGACCGACGCAAAGTCGAAAATTTTTCTGTACTCTGATGAGTCCACATTTCAAATTGTTTTTTGAAAATCATGGACGTTGTGTCCTCCGGGCGAAAGAGGACCCAGATTGTTACCAGCGCAAAGTTCAAAAGCCAGCATCTGTGATGGTATGGGGGTATGTTAGTACCTGTGACATGAGTAACTTGCACATCTGTGGGGGCACCATAATGCTGAAAGCTACATACAGGTTTTGGAACAACATATGCTGCCACCCAAGCAACGGCTTTTTCAGGGACGTGCCTGCTTATTTCAGCAAGACAAAGGCAAGCCACATTCTGCAGGTGTTACAACAGTGTGGCTTCATCGTAAAAGAGTGTGAGTACTCGACTGGCCTGCCAGCAGTCCAGACCTGTCTCCCGTTGAAAATGTGTGGTGCGTTAATGAAACGCAAAATGGAGACCTCGGCCTATTGAGCAACTGAAGTTGTACATCAAGCAAGAATGGAAAAGAATTCCACCTACAAAGCTTCAACAATTAGTGTCCTCAGTTACCAAACGCTTACTGATTATTGTTAAAAGGAAAGGTCATGTAACTCAGTAGTAAACATGACCCTGTCACAGGTTTTTTTGGAACATGTTGCAGGCATCAAATTCAAAATGAGTGAAAGTTTAAAAAAAAAATGGTTTATCAGTTTGAATATTAACATCTTTGTTGTGTATTCAATTGAATATAGGTTTAAAAGGATTTGCAAAATTGTATTTTATTTTTATTTAAATTTTACAACGCCATTGCAATTGGGGTGTGTATTTTCATCGGCTAAAAAGTCGTCTGTCGTACCCCATGTTGACAAATGTATTTCGATCGGCCAAAAAGTCCCATCAGCCCCACCCCTTGACAAATGTTTTTGTTGATCGGGAAAACAATTCCGTCACCACCCCCACGCCCTGTGAAGGAGTGGTTTTCGTGAGGGGCATCAACAAAAACTGTGTGGTATTCATTGTAAACAGAGAGACATTCTAATAGCTTGTTCCCCTGCCTTCATTTGACATGTTATACTGTCTACTGCCTGTTGTTGCCTCCTACTAGTATTTTGGGGGGGTTATGTTTTTTTTATCACATTAGATGTCAAATTTTAGGATACTGTAATGGTCAACTAATATTTTCCTGAGAATTAAGGTAGATATCACAGCAACAACTCTTCTTAAAGACAGCCAGACGTTCCAGTCTGTTAGCTCTGTATCTCCAAAATGGTTTATAATTCCCCCTATCACTTTGGGAAAAATAGAATTGGAATGGGGCCAGTGAACTAGTCCATGAACAGGAGGACTCCCCAATGCAGTCCTGTGGCTAGCACCATCTGTCTGGCATCTGATGTTATATCTCTCACTATTGGGAATAAAAGGATGTGTGGGGGTTTGGGTGAGTGTAAATCAGGCTGGAATTATCTAACCTCATGACACACTTTCTCTTAATATGCAGCGCCACTGATGTCTCAGTTTGTACTCCTGGTGTTTTAGGAGTGAATGTTTGATATAAAGTGCCTGCTCCTAGCTATTTCAATGTTGTTCTGATGAACAAGATAAGAACAATGATGTTTTTTGGGGTGAATTAAACTTTGTGGAGCTTCCCCTCTAAGCTGTGTGATGAAGAAAATGACTGTTAGGCACTTTCAAGTAATGTGCTCATTATAAGTTGCATTTTGTTGTCAATAGTAGAAAAGAAGACCGAAATAGGCCTTACATTGAATTGTGTTATTCCTCAGTTTCAGTGAGGATGGCATGGAAGTGATGGAGAGGCTGATATATCTATTTCGCAAATTCCACCAGTTGAAAATCAGTAATGAGGAGTATGCTTGTATGAAAGCAATCAACTTCCTAAACCAAGGTACCAGAGCATACGTTATTATTATTATTATTATTATTTTAATCCATACTGCCTTCCTCAGTATTGTCCTATGCTTTTGGACCTCTGCAGATATCAGAGGACTGTCAAACATCTCTCAGCTTGAGCAGCTGAACAAGCGCTACTGGTATGTGTGTCAAGACTATACCGAGTATAAGTATCCGCACCAGCCCAAACGCTTCCCTGAGATCATGATGTGTCTGCCAGAGATCCGCTGTATAGCAGGTAAGACCAGTTTGAGTAAAACAATGAGTTTTTTAGATGTTCTATTCACTAGGAAGTGCAGGGCACCAGTTGCTGAAAGACATGGGTCAGGAAACTGTCTTTTTATTTTTGTGTTATTAGTGTTTGGACAACACTGGTGTCACTATTCTTTTTGTCCAAAAAATTCTGCAGTCTTCAGTAGAAAGTATGTTTTATCATCTGTGCCTGTGTCCATGAGCAAAAGGAAAGCTGAACCAGTTGTATGTGCTTTCAGGGAAGCTGGTCAATGTCCCTCTGGAGCAGCTCCCCCTCTTGTTCAAAGCAGTCTTGCACTCCTGCAAATCCAGCCTGACCAGCTACAGGACCGGCCCGTCACCCTGTGTGACCGCCTCCTCTGGAAATTAGAGGCCTACCTGACCCTAACCACACAACCCCCCCTCTCCCCCAACCTCCCACACCCCAAGTCGAGGGACCGGTCTCACCTCTAATGAATGTGACAAGCAGCTAGTTTTTTTTTTTTTTTTTTTTTAATTACTTTTCGTTTTATATTTATTACACGACAGAGCTGAATGTATGCTGATTTACACTGTGCACATGCTTCTGTACAAAACAAATGCTCATAGATGCATTGGTCTTTGGAGTTTACAAGTGTGTATCCAGTTTGCTCAATGTGTCAGTGTTGCCAATGTTAGAGCTAGACTTAAAAAAAGAAAAAAAAAGAGTTTATTTTATTCAGATGGGGGAAGATAGACACGTGACAAGTGTTTTGAGACTACCTCAGGAAGATGTTATTGCTATTTTCGTGGTGTTAATAAAGAGTTGCCCAGTCTTATACAAAATTCCAGTGGATGCTTTGGCACCTCAATCAGAGTCTGGATGTTCAAAGGAGCTGTGCAAATCAAACATTAAGAAATTATGTTTTATTACATGGAAAATACTAGATATTGAAAAAGAATAGCTATTTTAGCTGCATGGACTCTTGGACATTCTGCTTATGGGAGGCATAACATTCCATGAGTGAAGGTGACAGCTATTTGGATCAGTGGGATCTTCTTTGGAAAAGGAGTATACGGGTATTTTTTACAATCATAGACTGGGGATGTAAGGCTTTATTGCAAGGGTAAGGGAGGATAGTTAGGTTTGCTGTTGGTTTTGTTTTATTTTTTGACCAAAGTATTATGCAATGCTTTTTTTCAAATGCCTATTGATGGGTATGGAGCTGATAGCTCGACAAAAAAATTTCTTGTCAGTGAAGGATAAGTATAATAAATGAATCAATCTTAATCAGAGGGGTGACCCTCAGATGGACAGATGAGCACATTGCCAGATTTCCTCCTAAATGCTGCTAAACCTGCACCCACATATGCATTCATCAGATATGATTTACAGTAATCCCTCGCTATATCGCAGTTAATTTATTGCGGATTCAGTGCATTGCATTTATATATATGTGTGGTGCATTAATCACCTGCACATCTCTGTTACAGTTAGCTTTATTGGCTTCGTGATTATAATGTTGCAGCAGTGTTATACTCTTATTATTAGCAGAAGAAGAAGCCTTCGTAATCTCAACTCATACATTTGGTAAATTACCATATTGCGTGAGGATACAAAGAACATGACAGGAAAGACACTGTTAAAAACACAAGCCACAGTCAGAGTTTTATGAAATTCTTTACTTTACTCTAAATTATCACATATTGGCAATGATTTAGATGTATAAAATTTGTAAATTTATATAATATTACAATAAAATATTGGTGGCTGCTTCGCATAGTTCATTTATTGTGAGGGAGTTTATAAGGTAACCCCTGTGATAAACGAGGTTTTACTGTAATATCATTTGGGGAGAAGCAAACAGCAGTTAGTTAGCAGTTACAGTTCAGTAATTACATGAGCCAGTTGTCATGAAGACACCCCTATGCCCAACGGCCTAGCAAAGACATTTGCGATCAGACTTTTATCAGGTCCCGTCGAGTCCAATCATGTTTTTGCACAGATCCCAAAACCAGAAGATTAGATTAGACTGGACCTGAAGAAAACTGTCTCAGGTACTAGTTAACTGGTGCTCAGTGAGTTAGATTGGGATGATTGACTCCACAGACTAGGAATTGAATGTTTATGTGCTGATTCAAGTTCAGTCACAAAGATTGCAGATAATCAGTTTATGATGTGGTGAGATGATTTTAGTGTGGTTATTTTACTTTAGAGCATTGACTAGACCAGTGGCCCTTGCTCTCTGTGATGGATATGCACATTATTGTAGAAAAATGTTCTTTAATTTTTGAACTGCTTGAGTGTCTTCTGTGATTCCTCCAGTTTTTACCAGTTTCATTATGTGCAAACCATTTGAAATGCAGACTAAAATGCAGTCATTGCAACGACTCTCTTTTTTTTGCACACATCGGTGATGTTCAGAGACCTTGACCTCGGCCACTGCCCACCCAGTGTGTTCCTCTCTCAGGTCCTTATTGGCCTGGATCGAAACAGGGTAAAGTGAGTGTTATGTATTGCATTCAGGAGTTACTCCAGCGACCACGTTGATGTGCTTGTTGTGTTAGTAGATGTAGCTTCCAGGACATAGAAGGTCCTCTGTAGGAAAATGTTTCTACTTGATTTGCATGATAGTCATTGTCCCGTCATGCAGGTGAAAGTGGATGTAGTTTGAAAGTGAAACACATGGGGAGTGGGTGCGGGCTGGGGGGATGGGGCGATTGTTCCTCATTTAACATTTGTGATGAGCAAAGCGAGAAGCAGTTGCATCTCCAGAAAGTTTGCTTGTCCCAATGTTGCAGTTTTCAGCCACATCTCCGTGTGCATCTGCAGCCTTAACGCCATCACAAGAGCAGTGTAGTGTTTCTCTTTCAAATGCTTCAGTTCTCTTTTCATCTTTAAAAAATGTTTAAATACATTTTCATGTACAGTACCTAGTTATTTTAATTTTTTGGGTTATTGTTATTTTTCTCATGTATTCATTGTCTTATTTTGTGTGAGGATAACCCCTCATTTTCTGTTTCTTAACTTTTTGTGGACTTGATTTAAAATTCATTCCTTTGTGCACAGCAGTTTATGAAAGTGTTACACAGTTGATGTGATGTCAGACACATTTTATGTGACAGTACTGACATCTAGGAATCTTTTATGTATTACTTCATCTTCTAAATCAGTGGTTTGGCATCACTTGAGATTCCAAACTGGTGTTATGTTTCTTTCATTTTCTACAGCGGTGGAGTTATTTAAATGCATTTGTTTCACCTCAACTCTGGTTGAAGCCATGCAGATTGTAAATTACTTTTGTTTTTGAGGCAATTGTTTGACAAAACGATAGATGTTTGATTATGTTGTGATTGAGGTCCATTTTTTGTCCTCTTAGGAATAATCATTTAAATCCCTGTGAATCTTAAAGACGCCACATTGATGTTCTATTGCACAACGATAATTCCCGCATAATTAAATCTGTTCTGCATGAATGTTTCATGGGAAATTTGGAGTTTGTGATCTGAGGTGAACCACTCATTTTTAACTACTGAAGCTCAGGGACTTTGAAACATCATTGATCGATGTGTAATGTTAAATGGCAAGTACTAAACTTTACTCCACTAACCTGCATAGGCAGCCACAGGGGCCTCTCAGCAGAGCATTAATGATGCAGTCGAAGGAGATGAGAAAAGTTCAGGGTGGCCAACAACAGAGCCGCTACCAACTCTCTTTTCTCAAAGTAACTTCAGGAATGCATTGAACATCACACACATCTGAGATCTGACTGTGGAAAAAAGATCTGAAGGGGGATTTTTCCTTTTAAGTAGCATCCTGCTACTCAACTCAAATAACTCATTTCCACTAATTCACTGCCAATTTATGTCATAATCTAATACACGTGATAGTGGATTTTTTTTATTGTCTTTTTTTTTAACACGAGAAAAATGTGATTTGCAATTTCTGTGCTGAAACTACCTCCGTCATCATTTTACACTACAAAATAGGTGATTTTTTTTTTTGTTTTGTTTTATTTATTGGATTCATTGCTTAAATTTTCTCTTAGTTTGTCACTTATCAACAGTGACCGCTCAGATTTATGAAAGTGCTTCAAACCTGACTATTGTAACTTTTTTAAGCATGTTGCTGCATGTTTTGCTCTACCTCACTCTTGCTGCTGTTTGTCTCTGTCAGCCACTAATTTTTCCTGACCTTTAGCAGGAATACAACAAATATTTTAATCTCTATTTTCAGGGATCCTCGTTTACCCTACCACTTGTTTCATTTTCAATTAGCGTCATCTGTTGTTTCACTTCTGCCCTGTTATCGTGAATCCAAAACCAAAGATGAAAGAATGTCCATGACAATGTCAGCGCACTGATTGTTAGTCACGTGAAGCATTCTTGTTGCCTTCAAGCAATGCTTTATTTTCCTGTGTTGACCTTTTTTTTTTTTTTTTGCTATCTTGTGAATGGCGGTTGGTTGGTTGTGGATACACATAAAACACCACGTCATGATATGCCAGTGTGGTTTTTTTGTTTTGTTTGTTTTTTAATTGAGCTACATGATTGCTGTTCACCATTCAAGGTAACACAATGTTCACGATGAAGCTGCTTATCATATCAGATGCTGCTTGTGATCGATTATCAATCAGGGAATGTAATTGTGGTCACGCTGACATCTCCTTGTGTTTCCATGCTTCCACTCAGTCAAGTGACCCTGGCACTATGGCACGAGAGTACTGGGGTTTTATCACTGGGTTTGGACTCATACGGGCTTCTGAATAGAGCCTGCTGCTTTATTTTCTGATAATATTAGCATCGTGTAATAATTATTGGAGAAGGGCCTTCTTTTTGGAGATGATTATTTGCCTTTCTGACTTCTGTGTATGTGAGTACAGAGCTCGTTTTACTCTGTATTTAATGTTGCCTAAACCGTTCAATTTAAATGTATCATGTTTTCTCTTAGTGTAGTGTTTGCTGCATCTCCATGTATAATGTGTCCAATCCCAGTGATATAACACGTTCATAGTCTGTTTTACAGGAGCACAAGGTGATGAGAGTCTGGGACTGAAGTACAAATAGTTTTAAAAAATTATATATCTCAGGGAATACAATGATTTACACACTGTTGTTTACAGTGAACAGACAATTGAAACTGCTTCGTGTTTTCCTCTTCAGAAATCTTGTCTGCTCTTGTTACTTTAACTACCTGTGAAGAATGTGATCTATTATGTGTTAAAAGCATGTTTAGAATGTGTTAGGAAATAAAAACCAAATAAATGTGAACGTTATGCAAGCATACCAACATTGTCCTTTATTTTTCTGTTCATTCCTTTTTAGTCACAGAAAGGAATACAAAAAACGGATTAGATGGCGGTCTGATCCAGTGTTACTGAGCTTTTTGATGTTTCTAAACAGAAGGTGTATACTTTTTACTCCATCAGTTCTTGCTGCACACATATGGATAATTATTTTTTACTGATTTTTAAAATGTGGGTGAACCTACACGAAGACAAAAAAAATATATATTTTTTTTCTTACTGCTCTTATGTGTAGCAGTGCCGTGCTGTGCATTTGGTACTTCAGTAGATATACTTATCCAACTCAATCCACCACTTAATACCACCACTCTTAAGTCACCATTATAGAAACCATCAATATTATACAAAACTGCAATATAACAGCGCACAACTGTGCCACATCATCTGGAGAAGTGCAAAATCAACATTAATCTAATAACATGACCAAAACATTTATCGATTTTCTATAAACTTATTCTGACTAGGGTTTCTGGTGAGCTGGAGCCTATCCCAGCTGACTTGGAGCAAGAGGCTCACCCTTCTTCAATGTGCCAGCACAGCAGCTCCGTATACCAGTTGACTAACATGCAGGTGATATGGTGTTCCTTCACTAATAGGTTTGATAGAAACACTATAGACTTTAATTACTTGTGCTGGGATCACGAACAACAAACACAGGTTATACTAACATATCAACTCACAGGTTCTTACAGGTGTTTAGACACTAAAAAAGAATCCCACCACGCCATTTATCAGTAGCACTGCCTTATCTAGTTCTCTTGGTTAGTTATTGCATGTCCTCACTGGGTGCCCCCACCCCCCTAATCTACAAATGACTGTTGTAATGTTACTCGTGTTCAAATATCTAGACTGTCTCACTATTGTTCTGCTATGGTTCTCACCCCTAGTCCCCTGGTCCACTCTGTCCCTCTGTCCCCTAAAACCCTTTTATGTCCAGCTGAATTTTCATTACACATCAGAATAATTAAACAATTTAAAAATAAGCATAGGGAGTATTTGAAACTCTCCCGTTGCACAGCAAAACTGTTCCAGCACAAAGGCATACAGATCCACCATTCTTCAAGGCCATGCAGCTGAACAGGTCAGGTTTAAAAAAAAATTACATTTTTTAAAAAGAGGCAGGGTAAATCCTGAACTGGTTACTTGCCAATTAGAGGTCACATATATACAAACAACCACTCACATTCACCCCTAAGGAAAATGTATTCTTCAGTTAACCTAAGAAACATGTTTTGGGAATGTGGAAGGAATCCGGAGTACTCCGGGAAAACCTACACAAGCATGAGGAGAACATGTAAACATCATCCCCAGACACAGAAATATCAACAATTTAAATTAAATGCCTCATACTTCACAAGAGATGCTAATTTTTAGATGTATTAGTGTGTACAGGTCGCTATAGAGATGTTTTGCTCGTCAAATTTGGCCAACCAATCAGAGGACGGAAAAATGCTAATGTCATCGATGGGCAGCTTACTGGCTCCGATTGAAACCTGTGAGGACAAATTTGCTCATCTGATAGGTTAATGAACCTAGTTTAAGTTAGATCGGCCAGCACTACTGATTCTGCATGTCTGGACCAGATTTGATTGACAGCATACAGAGGCTAAAATCTCACTGGAAAAAAATCAAAAAGATCAACATACACTACTAGAAGCAGTGCAGCCAAGAGAAACAGTACAAAATGAAGAGAATAGAATGTTGGGAATAAATGAATAAAATTTCATGAAACACATATTAGAAGGTTGTAAGCCAGTGCTTCTGATCATGTTTTGGCAAGCAGAGTAGGCCTTGCCATTGGTTACTCAAGATGATCAAATCAGCATACACGCATAATACCCCAACTGATCTGTGAGAGGCAGTATGGTGCCACTGGGCATCCAGACTGACAGAAAATAGAGAAAGAGTAGCAATAAAAGAACAAATAGAAGAAGCTAGGCTAGCTGATAGCTTATCTGCAAACTACATTTAAATTGTAAACTCATCTCCTTGTGGTGGCACGGTGGAAGGCTGGTTAGAGCGTCTGCCTCACAGTTCTGAGGACTGGGGTTCAATCCCCATCCCCGCCTGTGTGGATTTTGCATGTTCTCCCCATGCCTGCGTGGTTTTTCTCCGGGCACGCCGGTTTCCTCCCACATCCCCAAAAAAACGTGAGGTAGGTTTATTGAAGACTCTAAATTGCCCATAGGTGTGAATGTGAGTGTGAATGGTTGTTTGTTTATGTGTTGCTGGCAACCAGTTCAGGGTGTACCCCCGCCTCCTGCCCGATGATAGATGGGATATTGTCCCTTGTGAGGATAAGCGGCTCAGAAAATGGATGGATGGAAACTCATCTCCTTGTCATTTCTGTTACGGTGAAAGACTTGGGAGACACTAAATCTAATCTTAACTCCTTTATTGTTAACCGGCAACAGTGCGAGGTTCAGGGGGTTTCCTAAAAGGCTATCTCGACTAAATTCATCATTGTTCTACACACAAGGATTTGTGGTTGTTAATATTGAACAGGTTTATTATTTACAATCATCCTCCCCAAACCTTTTCCAAGCAGATCAGGAAGAAGAAGGAAAAAACTCTTAACACACCCAACACCAGAGTTTAAAAAAAAAAAAAAGTCTGGGATAGGCTTCAGCTCACCGGGGACCCTGAGGAAAAACAGTGGAGAAAACAGATAAATAGATAATAATGAACATACAGTTAGGCACTGATAATTATTGAGTTACTGGTGTATGCAACAACCCTATATATTAAAGTGTGTAAGATACTTAAGAGTTCATACTGTATTGTAGCAATGTTCCGTCGACAGTAAGTTGTCAGCCGACCTACATCATGAGTGTGGTGCAGATCACTGTACCAGGATGCATCGCTTTATCTCCTCAAGGTTGACAGATTGGCTTTTGACAGGCTAGCCTACAACCTGTCCCACCCCCACCCAACAAGCCTCTAATCAGATCTCGGCCAGTCAAGGCTGTGGATCCCCCTGAGTACAACAACACCCATGATAGGCATGGGTGGGCGGTCTGATGATAGATTTTGCACATGAATATATTTAAGAGTACAGGACTTGAGCACCACTATCAACTGAGTGATAAGCATCGAGCAGGAGTGCCGACATGTTTATTATCTTTGATTATTTGCTTGACGTGTTGGTGTCTGTAGTCTCACCTTGGCACATTGCAATGCCAACTACTACGTTTGTTTTAGCTGTACCACGTCCAACATCTTCTTTCTTAATGAAAAAACCCTACTTGATGATATAATGATGGACGACGCACCGACTATTGAGGAAGTTACATCGTCGAACATATTGTATCTTCACATAGGCCTATCACTTTGGCTTTTTGAATTTTGTTTTACGTTTGATTACGAGTACTAAGTTGTTAGGGGCCATTGGTCGGAGAGTGGATCACAGAACTGACACTCCTTTGCAATCACACTATGATTGAGTGACAAGTCTGAAGTGTAGTCTGCCATTCCCAGGGTTGATTGAAAAGCCTGGATGGAGGGATGGATGTGTACTGTATGTATGTATAGATAGATAGATAGTGTATGTATGTTTGGAGAGAGAGAGAGAGAGAGAGAGAGAGAGATAGATAGATATGTTGTGTGACTTTCCAACAAAAATGGGATGTGAACACCAGGGGTCACAGTTTTTCCATTGCAATGCATCGGTCGGTGTGTGGCGGGCCTAAGGAGTGGTCCTCTGTCTAGCTTGGCCTATGTGTAAGGAGTTCAGTTCACTTTGTTATTGACAGTATATAGAAGCAAAACACGGGTCTGTGTTGCAATTAATGATGTTTCCAGAACAACATGAATCTGTTTAGCATTACAAAGTGGGAAGACTATGTCAATATTGTACTTCAACAAATGACCTTGAATATGTTATGAGAAAATATATTTTATCACGCGTTTGTAATGGAACAGTTCTGACATTTACAAAGTTGACTCAATCTCGAGTGCAGTGGTTTGTTTAAAGAATAATTTGTCCCGCTGGACAAAGATACAACCTGGTGTGACTTTGCATAATTCAGATCTTCCATGTCTTTGTGTTTAATTTTGCTCAATCCAAATGAGAATGTTGCTAAGGAGCATCCATCCATCCATTTTTGATACCGCTGGTAATGGGTTACATTCCCTGTTTTGTACCGACGGACTTCGGCAGAGGGCTCGGGTACACCCTGAACCGGTCGCCAGTCAATCATAGGAAAATATGCAGTAGACTAACCACTCACAGTATTCAATGAATTAACCTGACATGCATGTTTTTTGGAATACGAGAGGAAGACATAGTTCCTGAGAAAACCCACAAAAGCATGAAAGAAACAGACAAGCTCCACATAGAGATGAATCTGATCAATATTTTATGCTGTAGCTGATACACATCCAAACAAGCAATTGTTAGATTTGTCTTTCAACCTCCTCCCACCGCTTATAGTTACGTAACTGCACTTTGGTTTTGGTCTACTGTGCTAACGTCAGTCGGGACATCTGTCAAGGACACAATTGGCAATGCACTCTGCCTAAACCCTTACTCTTTGGCTTTTGCTGGCTGAGGTTTGCAAGAGAGCGCATGCAGCACGCTCCACAAGCGTGCCTTCACCTGGTGTGGTCCTCCTCCCTCCTGCCACCCCCACCTCTTCCACTCCTCATCCCTCTCATCTCATTCCCCTTGACCCTGACACACTGCGACCTAACTGCTGATAACAGCCCACCATTCCTCACCCCTTGCCAACTGACACACTTCCAGAAGGGGAAGACCTTGTTCCCTTATATTTCTCTGATGCCTGTTCTGCCATTTTTTTGGAGTGCTCTCTGCCCTTGACTCTTTCAAACTGTTTCAACTCGTTTTTTATTGCTATGATTTAACAAAGTCAACTTTCTAATTAGTGTTGACACTGCTGTCATTATTGTAATGGTCAATTCAAAAGGGAGTTTTTTTGTGAGCTACACCAGGTGAGCGAGGAGTTTATTTTACTTAGCTGATCCTTATATTCTTATATGGAAGTACATGACTTGACAAGTCTTCTCGTTTAGAGGTGGAAATTTCCATTGTAATTGAGAGTTTGGCTTTTTTTTTTTTTTTAAGAAACATTTTGGGGGGTCATTCACGCCAGCCTGGTAACACAGTCTGCGTTGTTCCTCACTTTCCAGTGTGACATAGTCACCTGTATGAACAACGATGGAAGGAGCTCCAAAGATAATACAATTTGGATTCAAGCATTATGTTGTCGATGAAGTCTGCAAAAAGAGGATGGCAACCTGCACGACTTGCAACTTGCGCATTTTAGACTCAACAAAAACGACGTCGAACTTCTTCCTTCACTACAAAACTCACAAAGACAGGTAAGCTAATTTAACAGTTTAGCGATCTGGTCAAACATTAAGTTTCATAGACTGGTTTGGAACGGAGACGTTTGCAGGCATGACGAAAGAGCTAGAAGATTCCAGGTGCGTTTTAGGTCTGCTGCATCGAATCACCTTTCATTACGATCACAGCGATAAAAATGTCGTTGACAAAAGTGCGGTCCACTATTATTAAGTACAGTACAAATTACACCAAGTGGAGAAAACAACACACAGAGAAGACAGTAGTTTCTGGGTACTGGATCTGGGTATTTCCTTTATGAATTATTTTCTATTTTGCATCACCTTTTCGAAAGTGTGGAACTGACTCAGCTCACTATTTATGCTTTTCCACTGGTAAAAAAAAAAGATACTACCAGGAACTATGAGGTATTATCTCAAGCACCTGGTCAGGCATCCAAGCTTGCCAAGCCAATATCAACAAAAAATAAGCAAGTAGAGACAGTAAAAACATATTGTCTTTTAACTCCAAACTCACTAATTACACTTATCAATTAGTGTAGCAGATGTGGTACATGCAGCAGAGACATCTCCAAACACAAATACCTCCATCCCCACATTGAGAACTTAACCGAACACTCAAGTGTACAGCGGGTGAAATAAGTATTTAACATGTCACCATTTTTCTCACTCAATATACTTCCAAAGTTGCTATTGACCTGAAAATTTCACCAGATGTTGGGACAAACCCAAGTAATCCATACAAAAGTAAAGAAGAAATGACGACGTGTTAAATACTTATTTCAGCCCCTGTATGCCAGTTATCAGAATCTAATGTTGTTATCGAAGGCTAATAATCTATGGATACTTAATGCAGTTCTGCTTACTTGTTGGCTTTGATATAACGTTTCAGACAGTGCAATCTGACCATTGCGTGATGGGCCATTGTATTGCCAAAGATCCTGGATTATTCTAGCGTAATCAAGACCAAGAAAGAATGAATACTTTTGGACATGGAACATTTTGGCACAATGTAAAAAAAATAAAATATGAAAACATCCATCCATCCATTTTCTGTACCGCTTATCTTCACTAGGGTCGCGGGCGTGCTGGAGCCTATCCCAGCTATCTTCGGGCAAGAGGCGTGGTACACCCTGAATTGGTTGCCAAACATCATTAAAAAAAAATCTGTATCTTATTAGAACATCTGACAGTCTTTTGTCATTTTCCTATGCCAATTACAACCAGAAACTAGCCGTTGACCAATGAAATTCCCTTTAACTCACAGGTAACAAAATCAATAATTCAGTGAGGGTTGATCTCTACTCTCTGTGCCAGTACCAATTCCTAAAGCTGTCCCGCAGGGTCCTATACTTGGTACAACACTTTGAAATATTTAAAACAACAATATAACCCATGATATTAGTAACTCTCTTGCCCATTTGTACACCGACGACACAATAATTTATACTTCTCGCTGCTCCCTCCACACTGGCTTGTCTATGCTTAAGATGAGTTTTCCAAACATTCCAAATGCTCTTTCCAGTCTACACTTATCACTGAACATAAGTAAAACTAAATCTAAGATGTTCAACGGAATCCTTCCACCAATCAAGCACCCCAGCAATATTCTCTCTTCATGGTTCTGCAATTCACCTCACTACAAATACCTGGGAATCAAGCTTGACAGTTCACTTACTCATCAAAATGCTTCTCTCGAAATTTAAAAGCAGACTGGGCTCTCTCAACCAAAAAGTACAAAACTGGAGTGATGGCACCCTACATGCTAGGCACCAGCAGCCTCCTCTACATGCTCTCCAAGGATATCCACGTCATCAACCATGAGACATTTGCCGCTGCCGCCATTGGCGCCGTCATCATCGACCGCATCAAGAAATTCTGTCCGAGCGTTGCAGCTTTTGCAAACAAACTCAACGAGAACAAAGTAGTCAAAGCTCAGGAGGTGAAGGACTTGGACATCCATGTCCAGCCTTACTCATGAGAGTGAGAAGAAGGAATTGTGGAGAGTCGAGGGCCAATCAATGCTATTTGACGCAAAGACTTCGTTCATCTATAACCGAGTCATACAACAAAGAGCATAGATCTTTTATATCTTTATGTTTTGTTTTATTTTTTTTATTTTTTTTTGCATTGTATTTTGTGACAGAGTCCTCTTGGAAATGTTGGCCCTTTGTATGGTTCACATATATTGAGGAGTGACAATAAATGCAACCATACCATACCGTTTATCCCAATTTTATCGTTAATAAAGTTAATGAGGAATACTGCACATGATTGCTTCACCCCCTGCAATTGGCTGGCGACCAGCCAGTTTATTGCATGGCAACAAGGTGAATGGTAATCACTTTGACACTTTAGCAAATCAGATGGGGGGGGGGGGGGGGGAGAAGTACCTCTATAGTATATATATATATATATATATATATATATATATATATATAACCGAAACTGATGACCCCAAGGCCAAAAACTGAAAGCCGAAATACCGAAAGAAATTATAAATCAATCAATCAAACTTTATAAGTGCTTTTCATACATAAAAATGCAACACGAAATGCTTTGCATTAATTAAAATATGAAAATAAGTCTAATGCATCAATTATTAATTATAAAACTATGCCAAATATTAGTAAAATTGGATTTATGGCTATGACTGCATTACAATTTGTCTAGATTTCCATATTTTTATAATTATCTCAAGAACATTACAGTTATTGCATAAGTATATTATGTAATAGGCTCAAAACATTCTGTATACTGTTCGATTTCACAACATAATTATTACTCTATAATCGTTAATACATTATGCTTCAATATTTGTTATTTTAACATATTTATGGCATCAACCTTGTGGTGCGGATGCATTTGAATCCAAATATCTTCTCTTGTATGCTCTTTTTGTATTTCCTGTACCTACTATTGCTGCTGAAATAATGCAAATTTCCTCATTGTGGGACTAATAAAGATTATTTTATATTATAAAGATTTATTATATTACTGTACTTTTAAATTATAGGTAAATTTTCTCTAGTGACGTAGTGTTATGGCTGTCTCGCATCCAATATTACACTATTTTCCTCTATAAACTCGTACTAATTTGCCTGCTATTTTGCTCTACAAATCTGGCTAATCTCTGCTACAACGTGGTTCCATCCAGACCAATGTGACAAGTGTACTGTACCACCCAATCACTTATTTTGTTGACAACATGTGATAGCTTAGCGATTTGCATAGTGTTCCGGTCGGTTTCTTCTCGTATCCTCCGCCCATCCTTCTTGAATCGTGATGATAACAACACTTGTCTAAGAGTGTAGTTTACTCGCTGTCATGGCGGTGATGATTTGTGACTTATGCTGCGCTGACGACAGACGCGAGTCACACGTTCACCTCCGCGGCTCTGCATCATATTTAGCCACGTCGGTAGCTTGGGCTGCACAAAATACCATGCAATAAGCATTCCACCCCTGAACACCGGAAAGCAGCGAGGTTGGGCGACAAGAGGGACGCTCCGTTTAGGCTAGTAGCTGCTAGCATGATGATGGAAAAGCCGCATGGTTCCCATAATTCATCGTGACATGCAAATTTGGATTATTACAGTAAAAAAGACATTTATCTTTGTTATTAATGTGTGTTTATGTTACCAGTAGTGTGTTGAATGCATGTGTTTAACATTTATGATTATTTCACATTTATGGTTGATTGATGGCACTATGTCATTATCAAACCATGAGTGCAGGGGGTGTGTAATACAATGTTTTTTTGTATGAGACATGCTGTTTTGGTAGTTTTATTTCACTGAAAAACTGAAAATCCACTTTTTGTGCTATTTTCGGCCGAAACATTTCGGTGGCTGAAATTTCAGTGCATAACTAGTATATACAGTATTTTCTGACCCTAGATGGCAACAAACGTAAGGGATTTAGATTTTCAGTACATTTCCTTTGATGGGACACTCCACTTCTTGAAACCTTTCAGAGATGTCTCATTTAAAAGGAGGAATCCTAATGTCTGATACAAGATGACTTAGACAAAATGGACAAATTTATTGGGACAACTTGATATGCTTAGCAGAGGTAACTCAATATCATGTACAGTAGTAATTTTGAAAACCACTGACATTCATTGACACCACATTAATTGTTTGCCCAACCGAGCCTAGAGAAGCTACAACGAATACGAAGGGTTTAATTGATTTCACATCTTGCCACCATGTTTTGAAAGTCAATGCTTTCAGCCTTTCTCTCTGTTTTTCATTCTCTCTTCTGATGTTCATGGTTTTGTAAAGGCTTCTTTTATAACACCTAATTATCAACTCGCCTCCTGTAGCCTTGAGAGTGAATGGGATTTTGGCATAAATCTATACTTGAACATCTGGTGTCCGCACAATAAAAACATTCTTCGCACCAGAACCACGCTGTCACAAATTTATGTTGGGCATAAATGGTGATAAGCTTGGCAAGTATCTGGTGATACAGGAAACTGGTGAGACGATTGTGCCTCCCAATTCTAATTGTTATCCAATGTATATAAGAAGTCTTAAGATCTTGCTCCAAAATTTTCCAGGGGTGTGACGGTCAAGGACTGTTTCAGGGGCGCATATTTGGCACAGTTTGCTGTGATATTAATACCGTAAGATGTCTATGATATTACATGCACTGTATCTACACTGTAGAAAAAAAACATATACAGGTGCTGAAATACCAGTTCATTGTATTAGTAGACTGAGAACATATACAAGGCAGGAACTTATGTATCTTTATTTCCACATTGATTACCAAGAATATAGAGACTGCTCATTGCATTAAAAGAGACTAATAAAAATGATGATTGAATGATAAAGCTGGCGGAACAGTGAGCGACTGGTTAGCACATCTGCCTCGCAGTTCTGAGGACCGGGGTTCAAATCTCGGCCCTGCCTGTGTGGAGTTTGCATGTTCTCCCCGTGCCTGTGTGGGTTTTCTCCGGGTACTCCGGTTTCTTCCCACATTCCAAAAACATGCATGGTAGGTTAATTGAAGACTCTAAATTGCCCGTAGGTGTGAATGTGAGTGCGAATGGTTGTTTGTTTATATGTGCCATGCGATTGGCTGGCGACCAGTTCAAGGCTGTACCCCGCCTCTCGCCCGAAGATAGCTGGGATAGCTCCAGCACGCCTAGTGAGGATAAGCGGCAAAGAAAATGGATGGATGGATGGATGATAAAACTGTAATCATGATAACTTCACTGTTCAAATTCATGCATCTATGTGGTTCTCCTAAGAAACTGATGATGTCCTGTGCTTTACAACTGTTAAATAACAAGACAGCTCAGAAAGGAGTACTATTAAGACTTTATCTAACTTTGGACAAGTGATAATGGTCATTTAGTATTACAAAAAGAAAAACAGACTACATCTCGTATGTATAAACTACAATATGTATGTTTAAGTTAGTCACACCTGAAAAAGAGATTAAGATCTAGCCCTCTGCCAATTTCCGATACTGGCTATTCTGTTCAAGGTCAGGGGTAGCTAGAGCCCCTCCCAACTGACTTGGGGCAAAGCAAAGCAAATTTATTTATATAGTGCATTTCATTCACAAGGTAACTCAAAGTGCTTTACATGACGAAAAGCATTTAAAAACAAAGCAAGAAAAAGCAGCTTATAAACCTTTTAAAAAATCTAATAAAAATTATTGGCATACTTACACTCTGGACTGATCACCAGTTAATAACAGGGCACATATGCTGTACAGAAGAGACAGATAACCATTCACACAATCGCTGACTGGGAACGAAAACCAACACTGCCTGCACAAAAGTCAGGCAATTGAACCACTACACCATGCTGTGTGCATATGACAACATCAACAAGCTTGTGGACAGTACTATGCAACACGGGTGCCCATACTTGATAGTGACTGCGTGACATAAAGTTAAAGTTGTATTGGATATATGGATGAAATTGTACCCTTGAATGTTTCCAGTTGCACACAAACACACGCACGCACGCGCGCGCGCGCACACACACACACACACACACACGCACACACAGACATATTCATTGTGCACAGATTATATTATCTTTTTGTTTAATGTAATTCTTGTAAAATTTAAAGGTTTGGGTAAATATCAAATTAAACGGATTTGTAGCGTTTTTCTATACAATACAGACACGCACGCGCACTCATGGGGTTTAACGTATATCAGTCCGAGTAACCAGCAGGGGGCATGAGTCCATCAGACAAGCTTTGATTTATTATCCTGCTCAGTCAATCCAGCTCTAAGTGGAGCACCACCGCAGTTTGTTGTAGGTCTAACTGAGGCCTAACTCGAATTAGAGTGCGTTGCAGGGATCCCAGAGACAGATTAGGGTTATTTTCTGACCTTGTAAAATTACTCTAAGGAAAACCCCTACCATACACGCTTTCTCCTCATGCTATTGTATGGGTATTCGACTTAATTTCCTTTTTCCAAGTGGTTTGTCGACGTTGAGGCCCTGTTTGGTCAAGGGCAGACAAAAGCACAGTGAATGCAAACTGTTGACCGAATAATTTCACCATTGATCTGCTATGATGGAGCGAGTCACTGTAGTTCTCTCGCTGATGTAGCGCCACCAGTGAGTTAAATGCTAAGGTTGTGACTGTAAAATAATAAAAATAAAAACAAAATAAAATAAAAGAGGGGGGAGGTTGGGAGGGGGGGGGGGGGTATGTGTATCCACGGGGGAAGATATCTTCAACATCGTTTCATTAGTTGGTTCATCTCTCTGAGGGCAAAGTTATGGAATACTGTTGATGTATTATATATTGAAACATTTGTGTGAATGATCTGTCAGTATTTATACAATATTGCTGTAGTTGAACAGAGTTTGGCCATTCATACAAATAGTATAAAATATTTAGTTAAGTGGACTATCTAAAATTTGAATGCTCCAGCAGTTGTATGGTTGATGGGCAACCAAAATTGTAGGTAACAATATGTCTATAAAGCACAATCACCAAACATTAGGGTTCCAAAGATTAAATGAAAATCAGAATATTCTTTTAGTAAAATGTATTCATAAGAATACAATTATGAAGTAACCTTAGGACAATATACAGTAATGGGTAATGAATGTATACTATAAGTCATCTGATTCAATAGCTAGAAAATGTATGATATGTAAAGCCTGTCGACACAATACTGGCTAACCTTAACAACGGCAATACCAAAATTGCATGAACAATGTGGCAATGTGAGAAAGCACACAAACTGATACTTCACATTTCAATTTAGACTGGATGCAACCTCACCTTGGCAAGCCACATTATTTATGGTTTTGATTGAGATGAGATGACTTCACTGAAAAGTAAAGTTTCAAGTGTTCATCTTGTAAGCCATATCACACATCCCATTTTGTGAAGGCGATATTAAGATGTAGGGAAATAAAAACTGCGTGATTGAATGTGATGTTAAGCGATATTGCTGGGGTTGGTTAAGGTTTTTTTCTGTGCAGTAAATGTCCACATTTATTTGATCACAGTAAAACAAAATTGTGTATCAAACTATTGAATTTATTTATTTTATCAATGCATGTGTGCTGCCACTTTGCATATGATTCACATGTTTCACCAATTATTTTTGAAAAAGATGGAACCTCATTTGACTGTAGCTTTCACCCACTGTGATAGACACAATGTTATCTTTTATCCGCATACATCAAGCTTTTCCAACAGAAGATGGCTACGAGCGGTCGGGGTGGTTAGTGACGGGGCCGGGGGGTGCATTGAACAAAATACAAATGACGAAGTCAAAATATGAGCTTGGCCTTATCCTTTATTTATTGTACAAATATATCTCGGAGACAGAGACAGAGCTTGTCTGATGCTAGGGCTCCACTGAGCTAGCCACAGCACACTTGCAAAACAAAATCATGCTCGAGACAAACAACAGATAGGCCATAATTCTTGGCCCCAATGACAGAGGGTTCGACTAAGCATGAGGCCCCCCTCCTCTGGTCAGTCAAGCTTGTTTTCTGGTCTGTGATCCCTATTAACCAGAGGTGCTGATTCAGACCAGTCGAGGACCTTATTGTGACTCCGGGAGGTCAGGGGTGAGGCAGATCGATGGATATAACTTCTCTCCCTCATGTGCAACTTCTGCTGAGCAAACAGTCGGATAGCTCAGATGAGCAACTTTGTTAAGATTTAGGACAACCTTAATGTGGGCTGTTGGGGGGAGGCATGATAACATGTGTCTTACAAGATTTAACCAATGAGAAGGATTTCTCTTAACATTAGATATTCACAATGCGCCCGTGTCAATGGGATGATAAAATAAGACATCTTTACTTTAAATATGCAATCTTCGATAGAAAAGAAAAAAAAAATCTAAACGAAGCTATGCTAAAGCAACAACACCATTACATCTCCTATAATTATTTTTGTAGTGGTCATAGCATTTACAGTTATGTCTCAAAATAGACCTAAATAACTATTGCATATCCCTGTAACAGTAACACTATGACTACTATTCAAGCTATTGGTATACTTTATGGGTCATTTTCATATAATTTGATCAATAACCGTAGAGGCATGACCAACTGAATTTCTTTTAGAAAATAAATTAATTTGACTGATGAGTGTATTTGAATTATTGGCAGTTGTCATCCATCAAAAGCTCATAATTGTTTCTAAGAAAAAAAAGATTCTAAAGTAAAATTTTTCAAGCTTCTAATGCCAAAATGTCTTAACTGTTAAACGTCCAAAATGAAGTTTTATTATTTGCAACATATCTGAAGATGCGAATTACATTTTTGGATTTATAGTATTTTTCTCCGATTGCTTAAGATTCCTTCCCCATGAAAACTAACGCAAATGCACCTTAGTATCTTCAGATTTCTTTTTTTTTTTTTAGTTCTTTAACAAACGGCCTCTCTTTGTCACTCAAGCTGTCTTTACCGTTAAAGCCACTGGAGGGAGCCTCATTATGTTGTTGCAATACACCAGAGGGATCTGTGAGCTGAAGTGCTAGGATGAGGCAGCCATTTTGCATTCACACAATAGCAGACAGCAAAATTAATGGGTTTGAATAAATATGTATGAATGTATGAATTTGTGAACGCGTCGGAACTATCACGTCTTTACCGTTATTACGACTGTATAAAGACAGGAGTGTAATGGGTTTAATGAGTAGTTAGAAGAAGAAGAAGAAGAATCATCTTTTATTGTCATGAACATGCATGCATGCACACGAAACTTGTTCTCTGCATTTAACCCATCACAGTGAACACATACACATGTTAGTGGAACACACTGGAGCAGGGGGCAGCTGAAGCGCCCGGGGAGCATTTCGGGGTATCAGTGTCTTGCTCAAGGACACCACAGCCGTGAGTCCGGGGGATGTTGGCGGATGGTCCAGTCGGGGTTTTTGAACCTAGGTCCCCCACGGTGGCAGGCGATGATCTTAACCATTGGGCCACGGCTGCCCAGGATCACCTATGCACTTGTATTCGCAGAATTTGAAGGGCAGAAATTGTGCAACTTACCCGATTTTTATGAAGGTGATTATGTCTTTACCGTTATGCACTTTTATCTTGACCATTATGAAAGAAGTGTATTTCAATGGGCCACCACAATTTGCTCTGTCAATAAGGATAGCCTAGTATGCGTAACATTTTGAATCATCAATCATTTTTGAAAATAGGATTTTAAGACCATCCATCCATTTTCTGAACCGGTTATCCTCACCAGGGTCGCGGGCGTGCTGGAGCCTATCCCAGCTATCTTCGGGAGAGGGGTGGGGTACACCCTGAACTGGTTGCCAGCCAATCGCAGGGCACATATAAAAAAAAAAACATTCACACTTACATTCACACCTATGGGCAATTTAGAGTCTTCAATTAACCTACCATGCATGTTTTTGGGATGTGGGAGGAAACCGGAGTGCCCGGAGAAAACCCACGCAGGCACGGGGAGACCATGAAAACTCCACACAGGCGAGGTTCGGTTTTGGACCCGGGTCCTCAGGACTGTGAGGCGGATGTGCTAACCAGTCGCCCACTGTGATCAATTGATAGTGGAGTGGATTGATTAAGACCCTCATATATGATTCTTCAACTAATTTGTCAAGGCAGCAGGCCGCCCTTTTTGAGTCATGGCAGTGTTGCGGTTTCTTTCTTACAGCTTAGAGTTTCTAGTGATTAACGTTGGCTGCTCATTGCTGGCTTTGGTTCAATAGCATAGATGCCTCTGCTATTGTAGTCCATTTTTAGGGGTCCTAAGGCACCCTAAAATGAATCCCAGCACCCCTAAAATGTGAGGGATCCCAAAAAAAAAAAAATAATAATTAAACCGTATGTTGTTTTTAAATGACCTAGAAAAGATTAGAACCACAGTATTTGATTGCAACATATTTTGATAACAAAAATACAGCAATATGGTGTCTTCCAGTGATATGGCGTAAACCAGGATTTTTACCCTGAACCATTCAATAGTAACACATTATTATCACCACAAGTCCCATTTTTTTTTCTTTATTTAGTCGTAGGTCATTGTTTATGTTGTCACGTGGGAGGTGGCTGGTGTTTTTCTTTTCTTTTTTTTTTTTTTTTTTTTAGTTATAGGAAACGATTCTAGTAGTCAGACAGACACTGTCCTCTGTTTGAACTGGATTGAGAGAAGTCAGTTGTTGTGTCATTCACATGATAATATGAAAGCTAAGATGCAAAACGTTTTCCATTTTTGGACAAGATCATGTTTCAACCAAGAAAAGCACATACAGTACTAAATGTATTACAGTACTGAATTCTACTGTATATTGGTATTTAGCTGAGTTTGTGTTTGTATTATGATTTAGAGAATATATAACACTACATATCGTGACACAGTGGGCGACTAGTTAGCACATCCGCCTCACATTTCTGAGGACCTGGGTTCAAATCCGGCCTCGCCTGTGTGGAGTTTGCATGTTCTCCCCGTCCCTGCGTGGGTTTTCTCCGAGTACTCCGGTTTCCTCCCACATCCCAAAGACATGCATGCTAGGTTAATTGAAGACTCTAAATTGCCCATAGGTGTGAATGTAAGTGCGAATGGTTGTTTGTTTATATGTGTCCTGCGATTGGCTGGCGACCAGTTCAATTTAGATCAATTGAGAGTCTTCAATTCAATTAACCTACCATGCATGTTTTTGGGATGTGGGAGGAAACCGGGATACCCGGAGAAAACCCACACAGTGCAAACTCCACACATGTGAGGTCGGGTTTGAACCCAGGTCCTCAGAACTGTGAGTTAGATGTGCTAACATTATATCGCATAAATGCAAAAGACAATTATTTTGCTCAATCGTGATTCATAACACACTTACATGTGTGTAAGATTTTGTGGAGTCTTCTTTAGAAAACTTATGGTGAAGGCCAAATTCTTTGTAAATGTGTATGGTACTACAAATGAATTTTCTTAGAGGAGACAATATGCATTTTTTTTTTTCAAAATTTACAATAGTTTGTAGATGCTTTGATAACATGACATCCTTTTGTCAAAATACTCCAAGGATCAAGACTACCCTAAACCTAAGCAGTTAAACTCAGCTTAAAAAGGTAATTTACAATAATATTTCCCCTTTAAGGACGGTTCCTGACCCATTACCGGATGACAATAGATTGAGTGAGATGACACAATTTACAGAAAATCATTTTGTGTCACACTGCAGGTATCCCGTGTTTTCCCAAATTTATAAATGGGGCATGTTCAATTGTTAAGGACCCTCTGCTTTGTCCATACTTCCACACAGTGACCCTCGGTTGCCAGCAGATTCTGAGCAAAGCGCCCACAACTTCCTGTCCCAGCTAACAATAGACATTTGGACTTTTTGAATTGCTTACTGAGCAAAAAGGGCTGTCATTGTCCTGATTTATAATAAACTGATTAAAAAGAGAGTATGATTTACACACAAATCTAAACAGAAATCTTCAAGAGAAACAATGTTTAGAATAAAAACTAAATACAATGTCACCCTCCTAAAATAATGTCCTGTCATTTTTTTTTACTTTACATACATTTCATTTATACATATATACACACATACATACGTACATACAAATTAAAATTAGTTTGCATAGTTTCTCCACCCTAATGTTAAAGATCTTCAAACAAATGTAAATATCAGCCAAAGATAACACAACTAAACATAAAATGCAGTTTTATTCATTAAGGGGGAAAAAAAACAATAAAAAGCTACATGACGCTGTGAGAAAAATGAATTGCCCCCCTAAACCGAATAACCGGTTGGGCCATCCTTAGCAGCTGAAATCAAGCATTTTCTATAACTAACAATGAGTCGTTCGCGTCTCTGTGGATATATGTTGTCCCAGTCTTCCTTTCAGAACTGTTTTAATTCAGCAACACTGGAGATTTTCGAGCAAGAACGGCCTTTTAAAGGTCATCCCACAGCATTTCAGTCAGATTCAAGTCTGGAATTAGACTAAGCCACCCCAAAACCATTTTCTTTTTCAGCCATTCAGAAGTTGACTTGCTGGTGTGTTTTGGATCGGGTGTGTTTTGGATTGTTGTCCTGCTGCAGAACCCAAGTGCACTTTAGTTTAAGGTCACAAACTGATGGCTGATAATTCTCCTTCAAGATTCTCTGGTGAACATCAGAATTCATGGTTCCATCAATCACAACAAGTCATCCAAGTCCTGAAGTAATAAGCAGCCCCAGACCATCACACTGCTACCGTGGTTGCCTGCTGGCAGGGCCGACTTGCCCATTGGTAGAGATTAGCGCATGCTAAGGGTTCCGTGGCGTCAAGGGGGCGCCAACAAATGAGGTGAAAATCCTCCTTCAATATGATTAGATTTAAATGAATTATTACTATCACAATGTTTCTACTATAAGGAAAGGCAAAAGGAGTATATTGAACTTAATGTAAGCAATTACATAAAAAAGAGGAGCAAGGACATACTTTGTACTACGTACTTTGAAATCAGCATTCCTGCCCGTAGCATAACGTGACGACCACAGCCACAGCTGAAGGCAAACGGGATGTAAACAAACAACCCGAGTAAGAATAAGCTACGGAAACCCGAAGTAAGACACTAATTGAAGATGCAGGCAGAGCAGCGGTTCCACACTATGTGTCACCTGCGTTCAATTAACTCTTGACTGCAAGAGTTAGTTGCTGTACAGATGGGATTTTGGAATAGGAAGGGATGGGGACCAAGCGTATAAAAACAATAAATATAACATAATGTAAAAGAATTTACACACACACAAATATATATATTATATATAAATATACAAAATTCATGCAATTGCAAAATATGTTTAACTTTATCATTTGTGTTTGAACTGTGGTATAAACCATTCATTCCATGAGAGCTCATCAGGGTGCCAGAGGAAATTAGGCAATTTCATTTAATTTGTCCAAAAATGATTATTTATTAATTACAAATATATCTTTGTTTATCTGTCTCTGCCAAGATGTATAGTAATAGGCATAGTAACGAAATGCTTTCCCAACAGCAGAAGGTACAATAAAACTGTGTATCCACCTGTTGCCATTCATAAAGCAGAATTAGTCATGGCTTCCTATGAGTACAAAACATTTATCCATCCATCCATCCATTTTCTGAGCCGCTTCTCCTCACTTGGGTCGCGGGCGTGCTGGACCCTATCCCAGCTGTCATCGGGCAGGAGGCGGGGTACACCCTGAACTGGTTGCCAGCCAATCGCAGGGCACATAGAAACAAACAACCATTCGCACTCACATTCACACCTGCGGGCAATTTAGAGTCTCCAATTAATGCATGTTTTTGGGATGTGGGAGGAAACTGGAGTGCCCGGAGAAAACCCACGCAGGCACGGGGAGAACATGCAAACTCCACACAGGTGGGGCCGGGGATTGAACCCGGGTCCTCAGAACTGTGAGGCTGACGCTCTAACCAGTCGTCCACCGTGCCGCCCAAAACATTTACATAAATAAAATGTATTATGTAAACTGTACATGAAATTCACATTTTAAAGAACAGAAGTAGTATTATTAGGATTTCCCTTTAGTGCATAGAGCAAAACAAAGTTTTTATTTAATATTTAGCCTTCTTCAGGTAAGAGATAATGTTGCATATTATTTGGGACTGGGTAGATTCTCAATCATTTATTATTGTGAGACTAGCTACTCAACATTACAAAACAATTAACTGCAATATCTTGGCAACAGGCAACATGCATAGAATATGAATGCCTATTGCATTGTTTGTTTATTTTAAAACAACAACAACACTGTGATTGTTTTTTGTTTCTTCAATTTTGTTTCTTATTGTTTCTGAACACTAGAACAGGCATCACATGGCTACCTGTTCCTTAGGTCTCCCGCGGCACTCCACACACTAAAACAATAGGTGCTGGCTCAACGTAAGAAAAAAACTATTTAATTTTTTTAATTTATTTTTTTATTTATTTTTACTACTTCAACAGATATTTTTAAGGAAGGCGGCACAGTGGCCGACTGCTTAGCACATCTGCCTCACGCTTCTGAGTTTCAAATCCAGCCTCGCCTGTGTGGAGTTTGCATGTTTTCCTCATGGCTGCATGGGTTTTCTCCGGGTGCTCCGGTTTCCTCCAACATCCCCCCCGCAAAAAAAAATAAAAACATGCATAATTGAAGATTCTAAATCGCCCGTAGGTGTGAATGTGAGTGCGATTGATTGTTTGTTTATATGTGCCCTGTCATTGGCCTGGCGACCAGTCCGGGGTGTACACTGCCGCTCGCCCAGAGTCAGCTGGGATAGGCTGCAGCATGCCCGCGATCCTAGTGAGGATAATCAGTATGGAAAATGGACGGATGTATGGATGGATTTTTAAGGCATTTGAGTTCCGGTATTGTTGAGCACATGCCACAAAACTTATATATCCATCCATCCATCCATCCATTTTCAACACCGCTTATCCTGGTTAGGGTCGCAGGGCGCTGGAGCCTATCCCAGCTGCCTTCGGGTGAAAGGCAGACTACACCCTGAACTGGTCGCCAGTCAGTCACAGGGCACATATAGACACGGACAACCATTCGTACCCACATTCACACCGTCACTGAGTGGGAACTGAACCCACGCTGGCTGAACCAAAGTCAGGTGAGTGTACCACTACACCATCAGTGACTAAACTTATCTAGTGAAGTAGAAATAAAGTTACAAATATCTGTGGAAAATGTTACTTTTTTCTTACACTAAGCAAACACCTGGTGTTTTACTACGTGGAGAGTGAGACTCGTGCATATAGGGTTGAGATGAGATTGGCAATGGCAACTCTGCTTGGAGAGAAAAGATATTTCCCAACTACAAAAAGAGTGACTGACTAATGCAGTAGTAGAAACGTATAAAATGTATTTCCAAATTTGACCCTGCGAGCAAGTGTTACTGAATGACTTTCTTAGTGTATGGTGCCAGGGCTAACTCAAAAGAAAAAAAGTAACAAAATAGTCTGACATCTCAGGTGGAGTAAAAAAAACAAGAAAGTCCTCCAATGAGAAAATGGGAAATCCCTTACTCCTGGAAAATAAGTGGTCATGGGATCTGGACGGTCCCTTGAAATCTTCTGTCAGTGAATTAATCTCTTTCAAGTGGGGAAGCTGCACCTACTTTTAACATCAAAAATATGGCCAACATAGATACTGCTCACTCTCTGTTGGGCTAGGGGCAAACTAATTGATGTCACCCCACAGAACTTTGTAAACATGTCAAAACAACCAAAAATGTCCAGAACACAGGGGGGGAAAAGAGGGGTCAAGTTGTTGCTACTTTTGGTTTGTCCCATTAGGTGTTGCAACAGCAAGTTACTCGCATGATGTGTTTGGCAGTGAAGATACAGTAATCAAATTAAGAAGATGTTCTAGTTCATATTTTAAATTGTGCTACATGTTATCTTATAAATTAAAGGAAATGTTAAAGGGACGCTGTGGAACATTTTCAGTTGCTTACGGACAAAAATCAATTTCTGTGTTTATATGTGTTCTTATTGGTTTATTAGCACCTCTGCTAATAATTTTATACATTCTCTTAAGCGAAGAATTATAGATTTATTTATACATAAGAGTCGTGACCCAGTAGGGGAGCGCCATGACAGTCTGCCATCTTGAAACTGAAGTTGCCAGCTTTGTCCTTGACAAGTAAGTCAACACTGCCTAAATTAGCTTAAAGCAGTGTTGTTGCTTTTTGAGGTTTTTTTGATATACGCCGGCTACCGTTGTTGCAATGTGTTTGAAAAACTGAGGGTCTAGAGTGCACAGTTTGTTTGGATGCAATACACAAGTTCAACTCTAGATAGGAGTAATTCCTACACAATGTCGCTTTAAAAACAATGCTACTTGACCTCTTTTGCAAGCATACGTAAATCGCCATTGAAGGAGGATGTCATATAAAATCTCGCCTAGGGCGCATGACTGTTGGTACCATGTTCTTTTTCTGAAATGCTGTGTTACATTTCCGCCAAATGTAATGAGACGCACACCTTCGAAAAAGTTGAACTTCTATCTCATCGTCAAAGGTTGTGGGAATCATTAAGGTTTTTTTTTGTTTTTTTTCACAAGACAAGCCTTTATGTTATTTTTTGGTCAGCAGTGGTTTTGGCCTTGGAACTCTGCCATGGATGCCATTTTTGCCCACTCTCTTCCTTATTGTTCAGTCATGAACAGTGACCTTAACTGAGGCAAGCCAGGCCTGCAGTTCTTTAGATATTGTCCTGGGTTCCTTTGTGATCCCTAGATGATTTATCACTTTTGCTCTTGGGCTAATTTGTGTTGGCTGGCCAACTCTTAGAAGGTTCACCATTGTTCCATGTGTTCTCCATTTGTGGATAATGGCTCGCACTGTGGTTTACTGGAGTGCTAAAGTTTTAGAAATGACTTTGTTACCCTTTCCATACTAATAGATTACTTTATTTATCATTTGTTCTTGTGTTTCTTTGGATCGTGACATTTTGTTGCAGCTTTTTATCTTTTGGTTCAGCTTCATTTTGTCAGACAGGTTCTACTTTAAGTGATTTCTTGATTGAACAGGTCAGGAGGTGATCAGGCTTGTGTGTGGTCGGTGAAAATGAACTTTTTTCCAAGCTTTCCAAAAAATTTGATTAGCCACAGTTAATTCATGATTTAACAAGGAGGCAACTACTTTTTCACACAGGGCCAGGTAAATGATGAAGAGTCCCCCCCCCCCCTAATAAATAAAATCACTATTTAAAAACAGCAAACTATGTTTACTTGGCTTATATTTGTCTGAAATTGACATTTGTTTGAGCAGCTTGAATATTAAAGTGGGGAAACTATGCAAAATAATTTGAGAAGCGGACAAATACGTTTTCAGGTATATACAAAATCCTCACCAACGACTCGAGCTGTGTCTAAATTAATAATGTATGCATTTATCCCTCTGTATCGATTGCAATTAGCGTTTTCATGAATGATGAGCCTCCCCGGTCTAATAAAAATAACTATTTGTTGTATAAGTAATACATAAGGGAAAAAAACAACATTATTTTGTCACCTCAATCAGCAGCATTCTCGCCTGCAGTCCAGGCATTTTCCAGGAGGCAGCCAAGCGACAGCCACGTGACTCTCCGTCCGCCAATAGTAGCAAGGCAGCATAAGTTTGCGATAAGGGAAAGACAGTAAAGGGCGAGGAGGCTGAGGGAGACACCCAAACCAATCGCGTTCCAGACGATATTTTTTTTTGGTCTTGGTCTCCTCCTTCTGTTGTCCTCAACAGCATATGCAAAAGGCTGCAGCAACGCCTCCGTCCACATTTTCATAATCAGCGACTAGTTGCATCCTGCTCTTCAGATGCTGGGAGACAAGGCTCACGGTAAGGCTCTCGACTTTTCTCTCGGTGGGGTTGTGCTTCGGGACAAAAGTGTAGAGGAGGGATTCCATCCAAAAGAGTGGGGGATTTTTATCGGCAGTCTTGTCTCAAAGCAATTCTTCAACGGCATCGATTTGCACTGGGGGGGAAAGAGACGAAAACGGTTGTAGAGTGCTCAAACAAAAAATAGTAAAAGACGTAAAAAGTGGATATACATGCAACGACCACTTTCAACCTTCCACCATCGCCTTCTTTTAAAATTTGTTAAGTCAGGAAAAAAAAATGCGGTAATTAGCTCCAAAATACTATGAATACTGCTAAATATACTTGTACTATTGATGATCAACAATACAAAATAGTAATATTGAAGTCATCAATCCATCTCAATAAAATGCATGCGTTCCTGTGTGAAATATGATATCAAATACAAACTACTGCTTTTTGAGGCCATAATTCCATCTAAAGGGAATGCACGTGTTCCAGTTTAAAATGGAATTGATGAAGATTTTTTTTTTAATTCGTTCATTCGTCGTTTGGCATTTAAACGCTAAAGGTATGCAAATTGAATTTTTTTCAACTATAGCATACCATTTGTGCAGTAGCGTCTCTACGAATAAAAACATAACATCGTTACTGATTTTTTTTTTACAACAAAATATATGTCTATGTTTTAGTCTTGATTAAAATGTCAAAGTGTTATTTGAAATGTATAATTTATTTACAATTATAAGCATTTTTCAAATTTGTTTTTAAGTATGAATAATTGCATATATATATATATATATATATATATATATATATATATATATATATATATATATATATATGTGTGTGTGTGTGTGTGTGTGTATACAAACGCGCGCACGCGCGCACACACACACGTACAATATTTTGGTAAAGATTTGGCCAGTCGATAAATAAAAGGAAATATTGCTGGGATTATTGATTTTATTTTGCCAGTGTAAGTGTAATTATAATACTTGTTGGTTTGTATACACATCAAATATATCGAAAATCAATGCAATCTTTCATTTGAAGAAACTCAAGTCTGACTCCAGACATGAACAGCCCCCCATAAACAATTCAAATGTGCCGTGGCACTTGCAGCCTTGATATTGTACACACTCATGCTGTGGATGTCCTTGTTATTTGTGCGTGTGTGCGCGCGTGTGTGCACGTGCCTGTTACAGGTGTGACTTTGAAGGTTATGGAATACACGTATGATGACGATCTGGAAGAGTTGTGTCCTGTGTGTGGCGACAAGGTGTCCGGGTATCACTACGGGCTGCTCACCTGTGAAAGCTGCAAGGTAAAAAAAAATAAAATAAAATCTCTCTCTCTCTCTCTCTCTCTCTCTCTCTCTCTCTCTCTCTCTCTCTCTCTCTATATATATATATATATATATATATATATATATATATATATACATACATTTCTTTCGAGGAGACTGCGGTTGGAAGTTTCGTTTTAGTGCTTATGTCAAAGCGGGATTAAATGTCCAAAAGTTATGGTATCAAACGTTTTTTAAACACGCTGTCATTCTGCATTAGCGTAGGCAAAATATATTTCTATAGTTTTGCATCCATATTATGAGATAATGTTAGTTTACAACAGAATTAAAATACGTTATTATTGTGAATATATTTTAAATATGGATAGGCTTTACACTGGAAAAAGTACTTAATGTTCGGAGGCACATGATTAAAATGTGGTAAAGTGGCGTAATTTCCCCTTTTCCTGAAAAATAATCAAACAATCCATGTTAGTTTAACACATTTGAATCACGTGTAACCAGTAAACATGTTGGAATTAATTAAATTCAAATGCCTTCCCCCCACCCCTTCAGTGTCGTATATTAATTAAAATCATCTCACATGCAAATGTGATGTTATTTCACTTGAAATCCAAACGAAAGGTATTGGGTGATGTTTCAGGGCTTCTTCAAAAGGACAGTGCAGAACAACAAGCGGTACACTTGTGCTGAAAATCAGGAGTGTAAAATTGACAAGACTCAGAGGAAGAGATGTCCTTTCTGCCGCTTTCAAAAATGTCTCAGCGTCGGGATGAGACTAGAAGGTAAGTTGAATGGAGACTGAACTGATAAATAGCCTATTATATCATTTGGATTTAAAATGCAATTGAAGAAAGAAATGTCATGATTGAAAAAATATATATATTTATTTTCACGCGTTTCAAAATAATACATTCGTAACTACTGGCATACAGCGGTTTCTTGTCGCATGATGCATTTACGTAGCGTTTTTTTTTTTTTTTTTTTAAACACATTTAGACGACTTCATTCCAATTTGTTGGCTGTGGCTCTGTCATCACTTCCTATTCGCATGAGACGGGATTAATTGCCAGACAGCCGTGCAAGAAAGCACCTGTTTCTTCCAAGCAAGAAAAAAAAGGACACATTCTACACTTACTGATAAAACTGTGGAGACTCCCGTGTTTTAAATCAAAAGCTCTATTTAGGCTAGAAGGAGGAGTGAAGACTGGGGAATCTTCTCAGCCCTAAAAAGGGAAGCAAGAAGTGTGTGTGTGTGTTATTCATTCCAGGTTTAAATCGGGAATCGTGGTAAAATGGAAATAGCACATTTGAGCGCATCTAAGGTCGTGTTTGGCATTTAATTGTTGCGCTTTTTCCTTTCTTTTTGGGTGTCTTTTTGACAGCGGTGCGTGCGGACCGCATGCGTGGGGGGAGGAATAAATTCGGGCCCATGTACAAGAGGGACAGGGCCTTGAAGCAGCAAAAGAAGGCTTTGATACGATCCAACGGCTTCAAATTGGAGAGCGCAGCCCCTCCGTCAGTCTCTCCTCTCCACGCTGACTACGGCTTCAGCGGCCCCCTGACCGGCGTGCCCGTCATCCCCAAAAGCATCCTCCCCTCCATCACCCCCACAGACTATGAGGCAAACCTGTATGCGCCCCCGTCCCTGGGTATGCAGTCCCACGCCCCCCTTAGCGGCCAGTACCAGTACACCAGCTTCCCCGGCAGGGTCATCAAAGCAGAGTGCCCCGACTACACCAGCTCGCCCGAATCTCTAACTGGATACGCCTACCCAGAAATGTACCCCTCGGCCTCACCGCAGGCCCCCAGCCTGCCGCCGCTCGTGCTGGAAATGCTGCGCTGCGATCCGGACGAGCTGCTGGTCCAGAACAAGATCGTCACTCATCTGCAGCAGGAGCAGAGCAGCCGGGGCCGGCTGGAGAAACCCAGCGCCTTCAGCCTCATGTGTCGCATGGCAGACCAGACCCTCTTCTCCATAGTGGAGTGGGCTCGCAGCTGCATCTTCTTTAAGGAGCTCAGGGTGAGTGCGAGGCCTACTGCATACCGCGTGCACGTGTATAGAGTCGACGTCATCCAAATGCACAAACGCAGCATGCGCACAACAGTCGAAAATCTCAAATGTCTGCGTCGCTACTCTATATTTGTTGTGCATGTTTCAAACAAAAAGACCAATTGGCTCAACATTTATTATATATGCATCTATAGGTTTGTGGACACAAGTCTTGTTGTGTTGCATGATTATGCCATTTGCCGCAAACTTCATATTCGACCTCTGGATGTCAAGCCTTCTATTAAAAAAAAAAAGAAAAAAAAGTCGACGTTAAACAAAACATTTGGCCTGTGTTGCTTTAGCGAGCCCATTTTATGTCGCCTAGCAACCACGGCAGCTGATGGGCGGACAGCAGGTATATAGAAACAAAACTTAGTCAATTATTATTACCACAAATAAAACAACAACAAAAACTGATAATAATGTGCAATATTCCATTGAAACAATCGTCTGAAACGTAGCTATAATACAATAAAAATTGGTATAGTATTTAGTTTACTACAAATAATGAATAATTTTTTGATGCAGTGCAAATAAAGACAGACTTTCATGTTAGAAACACACGGCTTCAGATTTTTCGTTTTTTTTTTTTTTTTTTTTCTTTTCTGTCGCTTGAGTTCCATGAGCTTTGTGGGAGTTTGCTTGCAACCCCCCACCTCAATAAATAAAATAAATAAATACAAATACGAATAATAATAATTACGTGTGTAAAAAGAGACCGGTGTCGCTCTCCTTTCTGGGACTATTTCAAACACATGTCTCGAATGTCTCTAATAATTTGACTGTCACTTGTCAATGTCATTTCACCACCCCAAAAGTCAGTTCGCTCAAACAAAGTTGAAAGTATAATATTATCCAAAATTTCATTATAAGGTTAATAATTCAAATTGAAGGTGATGTAAGAGGACAGCAAGTTTAGTGTGAATGATGGTGAGCATGTCATGTCTGCCTCACAGTTAGGGTTCAAATTGCCTTTGGCTGTGTGGAGTTTGCTCTCTTGTGGGTGTTCACTTGGGTTTTCTTCGAGTACTCCAGATTCCTCCCACATTCAACAAATATGCATGTAGGTTAACTGAATATTCTAAAGTGTTAACCGCAGCTCTAATGAAGACAAATGGGATGGAAAATAGATGGATGGGACGATGAGGAGCTAAAACATTTACTCTAACCCTTGACTGAGGAATTCTTTATTACAATTATGAGGACTGTACCGAGACCTTTTGTTCATGTGTAATGCATACTGTATGTTAGGTGTAGTGTATTTCATTTTGAGGCTGATCAGTCAAACAATATCTCACCTGTTCCTCTATGGTATATGCAGACGTTCACTTCTGCTGTATCCATATGCAATTGCAAGGATCTGCTCTGGCAGTTGTGTACCACTGTTGTATCCTGTTTTCCTTTTTTGATGCCTACATATTGTGTTTTGTTTCAGAGACTTTGTGAGCTCTCATTGTCACAAGTGTTGGGGTGATAATTGTTTTTTTGAAGCCATTGCACTCTTGTGGCTGGTTCGCCAAGCTCTTGTCTTCATTTTGAAGCTGTACATGATATTAGCAGTCCTGTTGTTTATGGTGGAGGATAACTTTCATAATGTCTTCCCTGTGTGGTTAGTTGGTTCCTGTTCTGACATTCTGTATCAATTTGGTCTCCACGTCTGCGCAAATGTCCCAAATGCATCCAATCGTCTCCTTTATCCATTCTCTATTGCTCAGTGTCTGATGTTGTTGCTTTGTTACTTTGCAGCTGGGACAACACGTTGCAAAACAGGCATTTGTTCTTTTGGCTTCTAGGCACCTAATGAAAAATTTCAGCGTTGCAGTTTTGGCAGTGGTCAATTGTGGCAGTGGTCATATTTTCTGCACTTGTGTTAACCGGCTAGACCATTGGTTCTCAAACCTTTTACATCAAGTACCAGCTCAAAAAATACCAGGGTCTCCAAGTATCACCATAAAATACAGTAACATGGGAGGCCCAAGTGCTTATCAAACTGAGGCACCAGTTTTATTCCAAAAAGGTGTAATTTTTTTTGTGAGCCACTGTAATGGTAAAATACAATAACACTGTACTTAAATATTGGAAAAAGACTTTTCTTCAATCAGGATTCGATGAAAATGTATTGGATGTAAAAGTTGGATAGAAATTGTACCTAAATAAATATTTGAAAACAAATAGTTCATGCAAACGTATTGCACGTAAAAGATAAATACAACTGAGCTGCCCTTAACAAATGTACAGTAGTGGCTCAAATAAAGTTTCAACCACTGTAACATTATGACGTTTGAACATTTAGTTCAGTGATGCGTACCACGGTTAGAGAACCACTGCTTTAAAATAATAAAAATGGTCCGTGAACAAAAACAAGCTAACAAACTCAGTCTTATGCTCATTTACTTACTGAACATTTTTCAATAAGATTTTATGTGTGAAGCAAAAAAACAAAACAAACAATAAATAAAAAATAAACAAAATCACTCAATAACACTGTTTTAATACTGTATGTAGTTCTTGGGAGACTTTGCTCTGAAGAAATAAGAGCTATAGAAGAGAGATAATGACTTTTATTAAATGCTTCTTCTCTCAATATCAACAAAGATAAGCAAAGCAAAATCATCCAGTTTACACAACATGATGTGTGATGTTGTTGCAACCAACACTATTGCAGGCTCAATGTGCCATTGCTAGCCTAGACAATTTCACACTCACTCTTAATGATTAAAAAAAAAGACAATTCTAGGATGCATGATGGAGTTGTTAGCATGTCTGCCTCAAAGTCAGGTGATCAGGGCTTGAATTTCTTTTGAAACATCTCTGTGGGGTTTGCATGTTATCCCAGTATTTCTTTGGGTTTTTGGGGGTATTTTGGTTTCCATTCATTAGACATTCTAAATTGCCCCTAGCTGTTAATGTGTGTGCGAATGGTTGTTCATTAATATGTGACTGGCAACTAGTCCAGCGTTTACCCCACCTCTCGGCCAAAGTCAACTATAGTGAAGACAAGTGGGACAGAAATCGGATGGTGTATCAGGCCATTTCTTGATTATTGTTAATGTGTTATGAAACAAATCTAAAGAACCTGGATACATGATTGAAATGATTGTAAACCGGGAAGGTAAACTCAATTTACACTCTGCTGAAAATTATTTTTGTCGCACACCACTTCAAGTAACAGGCCACACAGACAAGGAAAGATGTCAAAGTTATTTGCAGAGAGCAGTGGATGGATGGACACATTTCGTATTAAGTAATTAAGTGTTGTTAACTTAACTAAAGCAACCAAACTCGTTATTTAGCCTAAATGTCATTAAACAATTTACAGTGGCAGCTCGTACAACCATGTTCTATTCCGACGTGCTGATCAAACTTTAATTTGGTTCTCTCAAAACAATATTTCCCATTGAGATTATTTTATTTGAAATATATATGTTTTAGCTAGAGCCCCAACTGTCTTTTTGTACTGTACAAACATTGTTTGAAGTACAAATGTTACATTAGAAATACACAGAATAATACACTCTTCAAAAAAGTCTCTTTAATGGAAAATGAAGAGGAGTAATAAACACGTCACTAATGCACATCATACATATCATTGTTTAATCCATTAGTAATTAATATGAACTTTAAAACAAGTACAAAGCAAAATGGATGACAAATAAATGTTATAATAATAATTAAAAAAAACCTCTACCCCTTGAACACAAGCGCCAAGCGTATGGCCCCCAATCGATCTGAGGCTACCAGTGCGAGAAGCTAATGTAGTAGACCTTATCTTCACGTACTTTTTCTAATACATCACAAACAGACTCAAAACGCTCAATACCTGTCACAAAAGGCCTATTTTTACAAAACAAGATGTTTGATTCATTTGTGTGTTTGTAAAGCCAAAACAGACATGAACATGAACAAAACAGGAAGTGACAACCTACCAAAATGAAATGAGTAAAAGGCACTCGTATCATATGATGAAATCATATATGGTGACACTCGAACTTAAAAAATAATAAAATTTTGGGGGCATATGTTGCACCACAATTTTGGTCATACTCCATATTGTACATAATTTGGGGCCTCCATACTTCAAGGTTCCGCGGTAGATTATATAGGTTATAATGTTTTCTATCGATTTCACCAATGTGAGGCCATAGTGCACTGCAGTTTCACATTATTATATAGTATAGGCAGTCACAAATGTTTGACTCAGGGATTTGTCAGTTACTGTAGAATGTTCAGACTGACATAGTTAATTGTTTTAACAGGAGGAAATTCATGTTTGTTTCAAGTTTGAATGTCTGATTAAAAGACCTTTCTCAGAATAATCAAAATGTATTCATAATGTTTTGAAAAAAAGTAGCAAACCTTTCAGTGAGCAAAATACAAACAGCTCATGTAAGAACAAGATAACACTACACATACGTTAAAAAAAGAAAAAAAAAGAACATTTCAGTATTCCAATTATTATTGCAATGAGTCCTGTTTTATGATTTCCAAGAGAGTGCACTGGGCTTTTCCAGAAGATGCGGGAGTCCCCTTGAACTGTCAATATTAGACTAACTCGCTAAAGCTTTGAATGAAGTAAACAAATAGCCATTATATCGTCCTGTAATTCTTATTGCATGAATGATTATGTCAATGTAGATTCTTGGTAATCCAGGTCATGGTAATCCACAAAGGTTGAATTTAGGCAACTGGACAGTCCAGTTGCCTGTATTCAACCTTCAGAGCTTAAACATGACAAAGAAAAGGTGAAGTCAGAGGAATTGGACAGTCATTAATTTATTCATTTTCTAGGGTCATAAATACAACCTGTAAACGTTATTAATTCAAACAACAACAGTACCGATTTACTCAAACAACATTTCAAAAAGCCTCATGCTTTCTAGCATTATTTTGTTTTGTTATAATGATGAAAATAGTGGATGGTGCTAAATGTCTTTGCATGTTTGATATTAAAGGTAGTGATTATCGATTGGCATCAAATGTTAAATTTTTTATTTTATTGCCACGGAGTTTGAAACCTCATTGTGAGATGTGAAAACAGACCAATGTCACTCGAATTAAAAACACAACTCATCTTGTACACAGTTGCACATGACGTGTTTGTGATGTATTTCTTGTGAAATTCAAACGGTTATAGGGCAATTCAGCAGCCAGTGTGCAGTGAGAACAAAGCTGTGCAGAAAGAGCTGTTTCTCTGCGCTAGATAATTACATTCCATGCAGACGATAACAGGGGAATGTCAGCCTTCCACTGCAGCGCTGCACATTACTCGGCTACATTGTTATTAAATTGTAAGCTATTGATTTCTGCAATTCCTCAAAGGTGGCCTTTGTCATGTCTTGGGTTTGACCTTCCGTTCACCTGTTGAATGGCAGATGAAGTGTACACAATGAACATCATAATGGTTCAGTGTGAAGGCAAGGAATGAGAGGACATTTGGAATTAATTTTCCCAAGACAATCTTCGAAGAATTTATGAAAAATAATTTATACTGTAATCATTTGAACTATTAATAAAGAAGGAACTATATTATTCTTGATTTTCACTTTACATCCATGAGTTGTTTGTCCCATATTGCAGTTGTAAAACAGATATCTCAAACCCACTTTGTTTGAAGCATTCAGTGACCCTGGCTTTCTTCTTTGTCAAATAGTCATACTGTGTATGGATGTCACTCCGGCATGCCTCTAAAAATATTTTTGCGGTGGACTGACCGTGACAGTTGCCTGATAACAAAATCTATGCCAAGGTGTAGTTGTTGAGAAAATTTGACTCGTGTGTAAAAGTGTAGTTGTTGAGAAAATTTGACTCGGGAGAATATGAAGACCCAAAATAAATAAAATCTATTCGATCACAGTCAGGATAGAAGCAAAATTTTGTACTGTAGGAAACAAGTTGCATAAATATTCTTTTGAGGGAAGGTTCTTCCAACAACCTGCAACCATCAAGTGAAAGGATTTTATTTCAGTCAGTAACTAACTAGCAACTAAACTAGCTTGGAGCCATGGAGGTGCTGGCTAATGTTACTTGCTTCCTGTAACTAAAAAGTGAAAAATATTAAATGTATACTGTCTGTCAGTTATTTTTACATGCAACAACAAGTCAACAGAGCTCTGCTATATAAAATAATTTGAAGTATTCTTTTTAGGACTTTTTTTCTGTCAAAAGCGGCACATAAATGACAATCTTTGTCACCAAAATTAATTACAGTGTTTTAAATTAACGTAATTAAAATGATAGCTGCAGCACGGTGGACGACTGGTTAGAGCGTCTGCCTCACAGTTCTGAGGACCGGGGTTCAAATCCCGGCCCCGCCTGTGTGGAGTTTGTATGTTCTCCCCGTGTCTGCATGGGTTTTCTCCGGGCACTCCGGTTTCCTCCCACATCCCAAAAGCATGCGTGGTAGGTTAATTGAAGACTACAAATTGCCCTTTGGTATGAATGTGGGTGCAAATGGTTGTTTGTTTATGTGTGCCCTGCGATTGGCTGGCAACCAGTTCAGGGTGTACCCCGCCTCCTCCCCAAAGATAGCTGGGATAGGCTCCAGCACTCCCTTGTGAGTATAAGCGGCTCAGAAAATGGATGGATGGATGGAAAATGATAGCTGCAGTGGGTAACTTTATTTCAATTCAAAAAAGGTAATTTCAACCAGCCAGTAGAAGAGTTGACACAATGCTCTTTAGTTGCTGTAAGCTCCTCTAACATCCATCCATCTTCTTCTGCTTATTTGAGGTCGGGTCGCGGGGGCAGTAGCTTTAGCAGGGTTGCCCAGACTTCCCTCTCCCCAGCCAGTTCATCAAGCTCTTCCGGGGGGATCCCGAGGCGCTCCGAGGCCAGCTGGGAGACATAGTCTCTCCAGTGTGTCCTGGGTCGTGCCCAGGGTCTCCTCCTGGTGGGACGTGCCCGGAACACCTCATCTGGGATGCGTCCGCGAGGCATCCGAAACAGATGCCCCAGGCACCTCATCTGGCTCCTCTCAATGTGGAGGAGCAGCGGCTCTACTCTGAGCTCCTCACAGATGACCAAGCTTCTCACCCTCTCTGCCAGGACAAAAACCACACCGCTCCTCCTGAATCTGAGATTTGACTTCCCGATGGACCCTACTCTCCAGCACCCCTGAATAGACCTTAACAGGGAGGCTGAGGAGTGTGATCCCTGATAGTTGGAACACACCCTCCTTAGAAGGGGGACCACCACCCCAGTCTGCCAATCCAGAGGCATGTCCACGCGATGTTGCAGAGGTGCGTCAACCAGGACAGCCCCACAACATCCAGAGCCTTTAGGAGCTCCGGGCGAACCTCATCCACCCCCGGGCCCTTGCCAACGAGGAGCTTTTTAACCACCTCGGTGACCTCAGGCCCAGAGATAGGAGAGCCCGCCTCAGAGAACCCAGACTCTGCTTCCTCATGGGAAGGCGTGTCGGTGGAATTGAGGAGGTCTTGAGGAAGTATTCTCCCGTCCCGAGTCGAGGTCAGCAGCGCCCTGTCCCCACTATACACACTGTTGATGGTGCACTGCTTCCCCTTCCTGAGATGCTGGATGGTGGACCAGAATTTCTTCGAAGCCCTCCGAAAGTCTTTCTCCCTAGCCTCACCGAACTCCTCCCATGCCCGAGTTTTTGTTTCAGTGACCACCAAAGCTGCATTCTGCTTGGCCTGCCGGTACCCATCAGCTGTCTCAGGAGTCCCATAGGCCAAAAAGGCGTGATAGGACTCCTTCTTAAGCTTGACTGCATCCCTCACTGTTGGTGTCCACCAACGGGTTCGGGGATTGCCGCCACGACAGGCACCGACCATCTTACGGCCACAGCTCTGGTCGGCCGTCTCAGCAATGGAGGTGCAGAACATGGTCCATCGGACTCAATATCTCCCACCACCCCCGGAACGTGAGCAAAGTTCTGTCACAGGTGGGAGTTGAAACTCCTTCCAACAGGGGATTTTGCCAGACGTTCCCAGCAGACCCTCACAATACGTTTGGGCCTGCCAGGTCAGACCGGCATCTTCCCCCACCACCGCAGGCAACTCACCACCAGGTGGTGATCAGTTGACAGCTCCGCTTATTAGTTTATCAAAGAGAAATATATACGTTTAACCAGCAGCTTCTCCCGTCTCCAGTAGACTAGCAACTAGATGACCTGCACTGTCCGGACAATAACGTGTCGGATTCGAGAGCTGAATATTACGTCCAGTCAAGGACAGATGCATGTTTAACAACATATATGACTTTAAACTAACTGTAACGTTACCAAAATGCAAAGTTTACAAATTATTCTTATCAATGTCAATGTCGCTCCTCCCGTCCAAGTCTGCAATGGCTGCACAAATCACATTCAATTAAAGAAAATCCTTTGGTCAAAATTGCCCTGCAATTGTCACAGTTCAGGGTGTACCCCGCCTCCTGCCCGATGATAGCTGGGATAGGCTCCGGCATGCCCGCGACCCAAGTGAGGAGAAGCGGCTCAGAAAATGGTTGGATGGATGGTCAAAATTAAATATTTCAGTTCAATGTAAAGCTGTAAATTTAAATCACAGTAATGTTGAACCCCTCCCCCACATTTAAATCACAAAGTACAATTTTTCTATAATTTGAAAAAACATAAAGCATGTGACAGCTTTGTCATCTTTTTTCCAGTCTATGCACTGCCGCTGTAAAGATGGTATACATTTTGTCCAGAAAAACTTTGGTGAAATATATGCAACTGTGTTGCCAACACTTCAATTACAATTCAGTAAATTCAAACATCTGATGTGTCCTGTTATTTTCAGTTTATTGATCCCTTCCCCGATGAAGGAAAACAAAATATGTAACGCTAGCATATATTGAATATACTATGTACGGCATCTTCAAAGGCTTTCATAATGAAAACTTCCATCCTTCCATTTTCCGTAGCACTTATCTTCACTTAATTAAATATACATGAAAAGTACAGTAACTATATATCATTGTGATAATAGTGATAATGTACAAGGGGCAGTCTGAAAGTAATTAGCCTAATTTAATTGAACCTACTAATAATTGATTTTTTAATTATTTAAAAAGTTTTTATGGTTTGTAGTTTAAATTCTCATTTCAAGGTTTATTTAATAAATGTTTAAACCTGTTCATTTCCTGTCAGCCATTATGGAAATGAGGTCATTTTTGGTTGCCCGTCAGAAGCAGAAAGCTGTGATTAAATTTCTTGCTTTGGAAGGGGAACTACCACTCAACATTTTCAAAAGGTTGACAAAATGTGTGTAGGGTTAGGGTTGTGTCATCAAAGATGACACATTGATGGTGATGTCTTCAATGGTGTCTCCATGATCTTCCCTAATCAATGCCTCGACCCCAGCACTCTTCGCAGGATTGACTGCTGAGATGGTCTGCCACTCTTTTGCTCGTCTGGAGGTCACTCAAAGCTCTTGTTCTTCGCCATTGATCCTGGACAAGCACTTTTTGACTGTGGTGTAATCTACAGCATCTTCCCGTACACATTTTGCAACCTTTCGAAAATGTTTAGTGATGGTTACCTTTCCAAAGCAAGAAATTCAATCACACCTCTCAGTGTTTAAACTACAAACTGTGAAAATTGCAGAAAAAATATATTATAATACTCATTCATTTTCCATACCGCTTACATTCACTAGGGTTGCAGGCGTGCTGGAGCCTATCCCAGCTAACTATGGGCGAGAGGCAGGGCACACCCTGAACTGGTTGCCAGCCAATCGCAGGGCACATACAAACAAACAACCATTCGCACTCACATTCACACCTACGGGCAATTTAGAGTCTTCAATTCACCTACTATGCATGTTTTGGGGATGTGGGAGGAAACCGGAGTACCCGGAGAAAACCCACGCAAGCACGGGGAGTACATGCAAACTCCACGCAGGCGAGGCTGGATTTGAACCCGGGTCCTCAGAACTGTGAGGCAGATGTGCTAACCAGTCATCAACCCTACCACCCTCTATAATAATAATATATTCTATCAAATGAAATTGGGCTCATTACATTTTGACTGCCCCTTGTATATGGAGGCCCCAAACGTTGCACCATTCAGAGTAAAATAAATGATAAACCCCAGTATTTATTTAAGGCTTAACCATCTTGTCATTTGACTACAGCAATGGGAAGGACAAAATTGGTGATAACTTCCACCCATCCATCCATTTTCTGTACCGCTTATCCTCACCAGGCAATCAAAGAAAATCACCCCAGTGGTAGAAGGTGACACTCAACAGGTATACAAACACACTTTAACTCCAACATGGGTAGCTGAGACTTGAATCTCTCAATTAAAGGACTTTCTCTAATATTCTGCATGTTTGAGACGATTTTCAGTGTTATTTTGGCTGCAACTGAGAGTCTAACTCCTCTTGTGGAGGAAGCACAGGAGGTCGCCGAGACCTCTTACTTCCTTAACCCCTTCCTTTATCACACCAAGCCCAGACCCCCACCACAGCACTATTCCAGATGGGTGTGTGGCCCAGATTGGACACTCTCCTCTGCCACTAATATATTGTATGATTTAGATGGACAGTAATTCTGTCAGGTCCCTGTCAGATGAATGTGTGTCCGAGCCTATTGGCAGCTGTGGCTGTGGAATTACTGACTGCTGTGTCCTTCACTTTACAGACAATAACGCACACATACACATGTACACACCTACCGAGCTGGGGAAAGATATTAATAGTTTGAAGACATACATGTCAATACAACACTGGACACACCAACACAACCCCCACTAGCCATTTATCTTCTCACCTTGTTTTTATGGACAACTCATCCTCCATTCTATCTATTTGTTCACATACTGTATTTTAGCGTGATGTAGTACAGCGACAGTGGATGTTCTTTGAAAATAAGTAGCAAATTTACGGGATGTGTGTTCCAACATAGAAGGCCTCTACTGTGTATATATTAAATGTACAAAACAAAGGTTACAAAAATACATAACATATATTGTGATACTGTGAGACTATTTATTTCACTCATAATACAGATCATATATGGACAATTAAAAAAGAACAATTAACTTCTTAATAAATAATAATAGCTACAGTTAATAATAATAAGTTATTGGTAGTCACTATTTATATTTGAATTATTTTATTCGAATAAATACCATGTGGTTGTAGTTATCACGTTAATACATGATAGTACTCAATGTTTATCTGCCACATAACACTGTATACACGACTGAAATGATGAATCACATTAACGATGCATAAAACTGTAATTTAAATACAACAACAACAGAGCAACAACTTCAATCATTATACATAATAAAAACAATGGTCCTACTATTGAGAAAAAGCGTTATTTAAAACATCAAAATAAGTGCAGTGTGTAATTTTTGTCCACAACACAGTATTATATGTGTTTTGGAAAAAATCATATAATCAAGAGCAGGAACGTAACAATGGACTGCTTTTTGGTTTTACATTTTGTTCTTGTCTTTGTTTCTCTCTTTGTTTGTCTTATGTTTCCTGAAGGTGGGAGATCAAATGAAGCTGCTGCACAACTGCTGGTCTGAACTTTTGGTCCTGGATCACATTTTCAGACAAGTGCAACATGGAAAGGGAGACAGTATCCTGCTGGTGACTGGCCAGGAGGTAACAACTCCCCCACACCGCTTCCCACCACCACAGTAAAAAATATAGCTTAATTCAGTAATTCTGAACTTCTAATGCGTTTTCCTTTGTCAGATTCTTTTATTTTATTTTATTTTATTTTAAAAAAAACATACATCTACAGTGTATATTGTGACCTAACAGTCTCTAACAACAAAGGAATACAGCATTCTTTGAGGATGAGTATATCGGTGGGGCAGCTTGACCCACCACACATATTCAGAAGCTTGAAAACCTCAAACTCTGTAGCTCGTGAATAATAGTGTAATACAGTACTGTCAAATATGAATTTGGCAGTGACAGGTGAACATATTAATAACATTGTGTATCCTAAATAAGACGGGCGTGCAAGCAACCATGCAAAGCATTTATCATATCTATTTAATTCAACTGAATACGTTTTCAAAATGATGCAGTCAATTTCCAATAAATCATAGTCAGAAATTTGAGAACATTATTTTAATTTTTTTTTAAATAACAACACATCATCTTCAGTATGGGAGTGAATAATTATAATGCGACACTTGACAGTCCGACAGGAAAGAACCAAAGGCAACTGTTTGGAAACAACAGGCCCTAAAAAAATCTGGGAGGTGATTAGATAATTGTTGATATCCCTACAGATTAATCAGATCAACAGTCAGTCTTCCAGTCCTTCTTCAGTGTTTTGATTTGGCCTTGAAGAAATGCTTATTCTAATACTACTAAGTAAACCACACCTCCAGCTTTGAATTCCATCCCCTGAAAGAAGCGTGATCCTCTTCTTTATTGAATGACCACAAATGTACTGATTTAAAGTTCACAGATCGATTTGCTAGAAAACATACTTCAATCGCAAACGCAATTTAGGGTAAACGCGAGGATGTCACAACACAACAACACTGGAACCAAGGATGTTTATTAGAGATTAGTATAACAATAGTACGATAATAATGAGACATACATACGTAAAACACTAATCATCCATCTGATTTGGGTGAGAGATGGCGTACACTCTGGACATTTTAATTGCATGGAACATGAGGACAAACAAGCACTCATACTCACGTTAACATCTCGACTGTGAGGCATACTTGCTAACCACTTGCCAACTGTGCTGCCAGCACTAATACTTCAATCATTTCACAATCATCTTATCAAACCTAATGTCGATATTCAGGATTATGGCTGATCTAACTCATCCTTTACATACTATTGGAAATGAATGAGTGTCTTGTGTTTTGCAGATCGAGCTGTCTTCTGTTCTGTCTCAAGGTGAGGCAACTTTGTCAAGTTTGGTCCAAAGAGGACAGGACCTTGCTGTAAGGTTGAGGGTCCTGCAGGTGGACCGCAGGGAGATTGCCTGTCTGAAATTCCTGCTCCTATTCAACCCCAGTGAGTCAAAATAATAATGTCTACATTGATACTGTCAGTAGAACTTAACAACACTATTTTTTAAGAAATAAGAATATCAATGAGACCCCTAAATTCCTGGGCACTTACATGAAAGATAAAAGAAATGATAATATTTTGTAATTTTGTATATTAACAGAACTACTGCTACTACTACTACTACTACTACTACTAATAATAATAATAATAATAATTAACTGTTATTTGGATTGATGTCGATGCTATTACAAAACTTTAATCTTCTGCATCGCAGGCATTCTTCTTTGGTTTCATAGATAGCTTGGGATACTGAGAGAAGGCAAACAATTTTCATCTTTTGTCTCATCAAACCACAACAATTTTTCCGCATACTTCATGAAGGTACCAAATTCGTCTTGGTATATTTAATTTCAAAACCTCTTCTTCTTCTTCATCTTCTTGTACTTCTTCTCAGTCATTTCTATACTATTTTAACAAGGCAATTGCATTTCTTTTTTAATTTCGTCACCTTTCCTGCAATTTTTTTTCATATGTTGGTTTCTTCTTTATGTATTGTATTTGTGTTTTCAGGGTATTTTTTGCAGCCTATTAAAAGTAAAAACAGTCTTCTTCATGCCAAAAGGATCCTGCGGATTAGTAGGCTTTAAATTGTAACATTTATATTTGATCAAATATTGCCCTACTTACTGCCTATGCACAGTACATAAGGTTTTCAGTAGTGGCTTTTTACCTCGAACGAATTCACTTAATTAAAATCCTAGTCTTGCGAAAAGCCAATATTAACAAAGACAACCTCTTCTATTGTCCACTAATGGCATTCTAAAGAAGCATAATGAGTCTATCATTCGATGGACTGACATTCATGTAGCGGCTTGCACAGATGGAAAGAGCATAGATGCGGTTTGCCCAGATTCCCAAAAGTGTTTGCTCTTCAGCACAGGGAAAATGGTAACAAAGAGCTTTTGAATTGGGAGAGCACTTGTCATAGGCAGAAAATATTTTCTTTCTTGACTAGCGGCTTCTTTGCACACCCTACTTTTTCTCATCCTTAGAGTCAGGTTTGTCAGGGGTAATTTAATTGCCACTAAGCATTTTAAAAGGATGATTCATAACATTGATTCAAAACATTTTTAATTACTGTGTGAATGGATTCTTCAAGATGGGCTCAGCTGATTCTGAATGCTAGTTCCCCCCGCCCCCTCCCCCCACACACACACGCACACATGCACAAATACAAACCATAAATATACTATCGTCTGATGAACATTTTTTTGCATGTCTGCAGCAAAGCAACTGTAAAACGCTAAACACTGTTAGTTAGTCAAGGTGATTAGGAGGTAGCTATTTTGGAGGTAGATATATTGTTTGTCCAGGAGAGCAGGTGGAAAGGCAGTACCCTAAGCTAGAAGCTTAGGGGCTGGGTACAAATCGTTTTACCATGGTGTAGATGAGAAGAGAAATGGAGTAGGGGTTAACTTAAAGAAAGAGTTAGTCAAGAAGGTCTTGGAGGTGAAAAGAGAGTCAGGTCGAGTGATAATCCCGAAACTTGAAATCGAGGATGTTGTGTTTAATGTAATTAGTGGTTATGTGCAACAGGTGGTATGTGAACTAGATGAGAGAGAGAAATTCTTGAAGGAGCTTGATGAAGTAGTTCGGAGTATCCCAGGCAGAGAGAGAGTTGTGATTGGTGATGATTGTAATGGACATGTTGGTGAAGCCTGGCATCCAGGGAAGGAACTTAGAGGGACAAATGGTGGTGGACTTTGCCAAAAGAATGGAAATGGCTGTAGTGAACATTTTCTTCCAAAAGAGCCAGGAACATAGGGTGACCTACAAGAGCGGAGGTAGAAGCATGCAGATAGATTACATCTGATACAGACGATGTAATCTGAAGGAAATTAGAGACTTTAGAGTTGTGGGAGTGTGTAGCTAGACAGCGTAGAATGGTGGTGCATAAAATGACAATGGTGTTAGTGAGGAAGATTAAGAAGACAAAGGGAGAGCAGAGAACCATGTAATGGATGCTGAGAAAGAAAGAGTGTGGTGGTTTTTCATGAAGGATTGCGACAGGCTCTTGATGGGCAGGAAGAGCTTCCAAAAGACTGGGCCGCTACAGCAATGTGATCAGAGCGACAGGCAAGAGAGTATTTGGTGTCTTCTGGTAGGAAAGGGGAGAAGGAGACTTGGTGGTGGAACCTCAAAGTACTATCATACAGCGGTTAGCTAAGAAGTGGGACACTGAAAGGACTGAGGAGAGGAGATAAGGATACCATGAGATGCTAAATAAGACGAAGGTAGCGGTGGCAAAGGCCAAACAAGGCACATATGATGACATGTATGCCAGGTTGGACAGTAAAAAGGAAGAGGATAACATCCCTGTGGTGGTATGGAAGCATATAGGAGAGGTGGCTGTGGAGTTTTTGCCGAGGTTGTTCAACAGAATTCTAGCAGGTGAGAAGATGCCTGAGGAATGGAGGAAAAGTGGGCTTGTGCCCATTTTTAAGAACAAGGGTGATGTGCAGAGCTGTGGGAACTATAGAGGAATAAAGTTGATGAGCCACACAATGAAGTTATGGGAAAGAGGAGTGGAGGCTAGACTCAGGACAGAAGTGAGTATTTGCAAGTAACAGTATGGTTTCATGCCTCGGATGAGCACCACAGATGCATTATTTGCCTTGAGGTACACAGCAGGTCAGAATGAGCTACATTGTGTCTTTTTAGATCTCGAGAAAGCCTATGACAGAGTACCAAGAAAAGAACTGTGGTACTGCATGCGGAAGTCTGGAGTGGCATAGACGTATGTTAGAATAGTACAGGACATGTATGAGGGCAGCAGAACAGTGGTACTCTCGGTGTGACAGAGGTGGGACTGCAACAGGGATCAGCCCTAAGCCCCTTCCTGTTTGCAGTGGTGATGGAAAGACTGACAGATGAGGTTTTCTTACATTCCTGAAAAGAAAGATTAGTTTTAGTTGTTGAATGTTGAATGCAATTGTAAAACATTTAAGACCTCACTGAAACTGAATGAGACTGCATTAAAGCACTTCAATATGCCGGATGGTCACTTCTCATTTTTATTACAGGTAGTCTTTTTATCAATGTGTTAAGCAATGTAACTGGAAACTTGTATCACATCAAAGGGTGTAATCTTCGCTGGTGCTGTGTGTTCTTAATAATTTTACTAGTTTTGCTTTTATATTTTATGTCATTACAATATACAGGCCTATTTCCATAGTGACACATTTAGCAATTGTGTAAATATTTTGAATTTGACATGGCAATGTTTTGGTGATAACAGAATACTTGACCCTTGTGAGACAGGCTGAGGATTTGGGTAGCATTCCCTTCCCCTATCCATACAGCACCTGGCTAGAACTGTCCATGTTGAACTACTAAAACTGTAGGATGCTTACTTGTATTTCAAATACATTTATTACATTTTCTATCTGTACTACTTGAGCCACACTGTTACAAGTGACCACAATACACATTTACATACATTTAGCCTTACTTTCTGCTCCTGTCTCCAGATGTGAAGCTGTTGGAGAACCAGGCATTTGTGGAGGGTGTCCAGGAGCAGGTGAATGGAGCTCTGCTGGAGTATACCCTGACCACCTACCCTCAGTTCCAGGAGAAGTTCAGCCAACTGGTGGTGCGACTACCTGAGCTACGCTCCCTCAGCACGCAGGCTGAGGACTACTTGTGCTACATGCATCTTAGTGGAGAGGTGCCCTGCAACAACCTGCTGATTGAGATGCTCCATGCCAAGCGAGCATGTGTGTGAGGGATGCAGCAGGACATGTTTCACCATGTTGTGTGTCTTGTTGAGACTGTGTGCGATCAGGAAGTCAGTAATGAATGTGGACTTCATGCTGGCTCATCTTTGTGAGCATTTTTATAGCTGGAGAGGTTCTTGTGAGTTTGATAGAGCCCCATCTGTGTTTCAGATTGTTTTAAGCATTTAATGTAAATGTTTGTATATTTATGTGACCTCTTTAAATTGGATTATAAAAAAAATTAATGACATCATCAAATTTAGTGAGAATGAACAATATCCTTTCCCCCAAACTCCAATGGACTAAACATTGCCAACACAATGTGTCCACCTGCTTCCAACTCAGCAATGACAACCACAGATAAAAATGTGTAATGACAATGACAAAGTTGTCAGATGTTGAAAGCACTATTTTATTAAAGCTCAATTGTAAAATGTGCTTAGGAAGCTGGTGCTCTACTGTCAGATAGAATGGCACCATTAGCCTGGAACCATCTTATGAATGATGGCCTGGTGATTAACTGCACTTTTTATGACAAATTTTATAACATCTTTTAAGAAATTGAATGTTGGAGTAGTCATTTTCTTTTATTATCAAAATATTGCAGATGAGTGATTCTGTTGTTTTTAGATGATGATGATATTGATAACATTCCAGGTGAGGACATTCTCCGTAGAATGTGCAGTTTCATTTTGTCATATTTTATAGTCAATATAGTTTGGTTCTAATCTATTTAAATATTAATATATTGATATCACAACATAGATCTGTTAAAGACATACTCATAAAATTAAATAAAAAGAAAAGTAGGATAAGTCCATCCATTTTCCTTACTGCTTGTCCTCACTAGGGTCGCGGGCTGCTGGAGCCTATCCCAGCTATCTTCGGGCACGAGGCGGGGTACACCCTGAACCGGTCGCCAGCCAATCGCAGGTCACAAAGAAACAAACAACCATTCACACTCACATTCACACCTACGGGCAATTTAGAGTCTTCAATAAACCTACCACGCATGTTTTTGGGATGTGGGAGGAAACCGGAGTGACCGGAGAAAACCCACCGAGGCACGGGGAGAACATGCAAACTCCCCACAGGCGGGGCTGGGATTTGAACCCCGGTCCCCAGAACTGTGAGGCAGATGTGCTAACCAGTCACCCACCGTGCCGGCTAAGATAAAGTCAGTATCCAAATTAAAAACAGGAGTCATGGTAGAGATGTCAAATTTATTTTTCTTTTGCTCAGATCTTAGCAGGTATTCAACTTGGCCAACAGACAACACGGGAAGGGAAAAGAAGCAGGTTACAAAATTTCAATATTTGATTTTGTGTACTTATCTACAGTGTACCGAAAGAAAAATAAACAGTTTTTGAGTCATATTTGCCTATAATTTTTTAGGAATAGTGAATTGTGACTCATTTTGAAAACATACCACGCGATCGTAGTAGTTGCCACGCTAGTCAGTATAGTCACATGAGAACACTAAGTCAGCAACGTGACAATACTAAATTTCATATTTTCTGTCAGCCATCAAGGCTGTTTTCATCAAAAAAGGTCAGAAATTCCTTATTCAGTTAACAGCTCATTAATAATATTTAATTTTTCATTGAGGAAGTCTTACTACTGTAGTACAAAACGGTTGGCTGCTATGGGTTTTAATACAAATGCTAACTTTGTCTGTTTCTATCAGCATACCTGTGATGCATTGGTATTTACACAGAACCAGTGTATCATAAAAATTGAACATTCACCTTTTTAAAATAATGTCATATATGTACATTAGCACTCATGTTAGTTGGTTGTTTGTTTTAGACAATTCCAATGTCCTGTTGCCTAGATATTTATTGGATTATTATATGTTTGTTTGCTGCGATATTTTTCAATTTAACAGCTTGCGTACTGAGCAGTTTCAAGTCAGTCTATCAACACATTGGATCACATTGGAAATCCGAATAATGGGTCTAACAGAACAATATGTGTCTGTTCTTGGTAGTGATGGTCCTCAATGTGGTATCTGTGGCACTTACTGTGTTGAAAGTAAGCTAGACTCATTGACATATTGGTGACTTATGCTATGGCCACATTCAGCGACAATGACAATGTAAACGACATGAACTCTTGCCAATTGTGAAACAAACACACAGATGAACAAGTGTTTGTAACATTACACAAATCACTGTAGACATTTGAAATCTTTCCTTTAAATAATAGGTGTCCGAAATGTCAAGAATCATAGACAATCATTATGTCTGCCTTAATGTGAATGTCACACACAGACACACAAAGCACACACCCTTGATGTCCCTGCTGAGGCAGGCGGGTGTTAACGTGGTATACATGGTGTATATTTATGTTGTGAAGTGACAAAATTATGATTCATTTAAACTTTAAAGAAGTTCTCAGCTTTTCTTCTGCGTCAATTTGCCACTGTTGTGAAACAGATTCTCTCGATATTGCTTTTGTTTTTGTCCTTCAACTTTTTTTTTCATTGTAGGTTGACAATCTGTCCCATTTTAAGGTGTTTTTCTTCCAAAAAGAGACAGCGACTGACCAAAGCATTTTGTTCTGTTTCAATTTTATTGTAATAGTATCACACCAATAAAAGTCAATGAAACAAAGCTGCACTTGTGAGTTGGCTATTTTTGCCACTTTCAAAAGAGCCTATAGTATTTACAACTATTAGAGGAGTTATGTGTGGTGGTTTTTTAGCCTTGTTTGATGATTTATATTACATAACAAATAGTATCTCTTTATCTGAAACAGTAATGCTCAGCAAAATAGAAAAAATATTTGAACAATTATTGATAATTAAAATGAAACTCATTTAACTCCTTAAATGACAAATCAACAAATAAAGTATGTCAAAATAAAAAGTAGAATAATCATGTCTAAAAATACAATTGATGAAAACATTTTAGACTGCATGTGGACTTTAAATCAGCTAACACAAAGACCTACCTGACCTTTATAAACATATTGTGCATCAGCTACGAAGATACAATAACTGTAAGGTCAGACAAGACCACCAGTGCATACACAGATGCTAAGTATGTTGTAACCTTTTAACCTTAAGACAAAATGGCTAGGACAGTGTTAGTGACTGAATTTGGTCTACTCTTAATAGAGTAATAGCTAAGTCTGAAGCCAACAGAGAATTTAAAACTCGAATAAAATAGAAGTCTTGGAAGATACAGGATACAACACACAACTCAAGTTTACAACCCCTGGGCCATATGTTTTTGTAATACCAAGCCTACAGTGAAAACAGTGAAAAAGTGGACCAATGAAGCAAAGATGGAACTTCAAAGCTGTTTAGACTGCACAGACTGGAGTGTCTTTGAAAATTCAGCTGGCAGCCTGGATGAATATACGAACACTGTCACATCCTATATCAGTTTCTGTGAAGCGATTTGTGTACCAAAAAAGTCATTTCGCACATTCAACAACAATAAACCGTGGTTCACTGCCAAACTGAAGCAGCTTTGCCAAGATAAGGAGGACGCATATCAAAGCGGGGACAGGGCCCTGTATAATCGAGCTAGAAACCAGCTGACTAAAGAAATTAACGTTGCAAAGGGGAACTATGCAGCTTATACAGTTTAGCGCTAACGACTCTAAATCAGTCTGGCATGCATTCCAATCGCTGACAAATTACAAGCAACGATCCCCCCAAGCTGAGAAGAATAGCACACTAGCCAACGACTTGAACACCTTCTACTGCAGATTTGTAAAGGATAATTTCACACCCCACTCCAGTCTTCACACAGATCTTCAATAGATCTCTGGAACTGTGCGAAGTACCATCCTGTTTCAAACGCTCCACCATTATTCCAGTCCCCAAGAAACCTACAATCTCAGGCCTAAATGACTAAGGCCTGTCGCCTTGACATCTGTGGTCATGAAGTCCTTTGAACCTCTCGTGCTGGACCACCTCAAGAGGGTCAAAGGTCCCCTGCTGAACCCCCTGCAGTTTGCCTACTGAGCGAACAGTTTTACGGATGATACTGTCAACATGGGACTGGACTTCATCCTAGAACACCTCAAAAGTGCAGGGACCTACGCGAGGATCCTGTTCGTGGACTTCAGCTCAGCGTTCAACACCATCATCCCTGAACTTCTTTCCTCCAAGCTTCTCCAGCTCAGCGTCTCACCTGCCATCTGCCAGTGGATTTACAGCTTCCTGACGGGCAGGACACAGCAGGTGAGGCTGGGGGAGGCCACCTCATCCACACGCAGCATCAGCACTGGGGCGCCCCAAGGTTGTGTCCTCTCTCCGCTGCTCTTCTCTCTATACGAACGACTGCACCTCAACGCACCCGGCTGTCAAACTCCTGAAGTTTGCAGATGACACCACTGTCATCGGCCTCATCAAGGACGGTGACGACTCTGCATATCGACAGGAAGTGGAGCGGGTGGAGCTCTGGTGCGGCCGACACAACCTGGAGCTGAACACGCTCAGACTGTAGAGATGATTGTGGACTTCAGGAGGCATCCTTTGCCACAGCTGCCCCTCACGCTGTCCAGCTGCCTTGTGTCAACTGTCGAGACATTCAAGTTCCTGGGAATTACAGTCTCTCAGGACTTGAAGTGGGCGATCAACAACATCAACTCCGTCCTCAAAAAAGCCCAGCAGAGGATGTACTTCCTGCGGCTTCTGAGAAAGCACGGCCTGCCACAGGAGCTGTTGAGGCAGTTCTACACAGCGGTCATCAAATCAGTCCTGTTTTCTTCCATCACAGTCTGGTTTGGTGCTGCTACAAAAAAGGACAAACTCCGACTGCAACGGACAATAAAAACTGCTGACAGGATTGTCGGTACCCCCCTACCCACCCTTGAGAACTAAGACAGGAGCGTGCGAAATTTTATCGGACCGTCCACATCCCGGTCACTAGCTCTTCCAGCTCCTTCCCTCAGGTAGGCGCTACCGATCAATGCAAACTAGAACTAGCAGAAATTCCAACAGCTTCTTCCCTCTTGCAATCAACTTCTTAAACACCTAACCTACAATTCCATTGCAACATGCAGGCAATTTTTTTGTCTTGAGTTTGTTGTCACATTTCTGTCGGGCCAATTATATATTACTCGTGCACTCACTGTAGTAGTCTCGCCACGCTGCACTATTTGCATATCTGTTGTTGACCAATACTGGCCACTCATGGTAGAGTAGCATCTGCTCCATTTGCACACTGATTGAGGAGTATCTGCAACATTTGCACAATCAACATTTTCCCAGATTATCGCACTACTCGCTTGAAGTCTCGGCGCCCTTTGCACAATGGTCATTGCACTGGACTACTGCAATATTAGTCATTCGAACTGCTCTAAGTGCTAGAGGACTGCATCTTTTTGCACAATTGTGAAAAAGATTTAAATAAAAAAAATTACCGGCATTACCAGATAACTAGCAACCCTTTATTGCTCGGTGACTGTTTTTTGTCAATGTCTTTATGTCTCAAAAGTGTTCTTTGTCAATTGACTGTCTGTTGTCGCACTCGAGCGGCTCCAATTGCCGGAGACAAATTCCTTGTATGTTTTTTGGACATATTTGGCAAATAAAGATGATTCTGATTCTGATTCTGATTGTGAACCTCTCTACTTTCACAAAGGGAAGTCAATGTGCATATATAAATGGAATGATGAAAATGCAGGGCCACTTGACCTCCAATGACCTTCAGAGCATGTGGAAATTAAGTGCATCACAAATTACCGAAGATGCACAATGCCCAGAAGACCTTTCCCAGCGGGATGCCCACAACCAGTTCTTTGCCTGCTTTGAGGACTCCAACAACGTCACCCCCAGCGCCAGCCCCAGATTCACACCACCATTCAGTGAAACGCCCCTCAGCTTAACCCCAGCAGACATGAGGAAGAGCTTGCAAAGGATAAACCCCTCCAAGGCCGCAGGTCCTGACAACATCCCAGGGCGGGTACTGAAAGACTGTGCCCACAAGCTGGCAGAGGTGTTAACAGACATTTTTAACACCTCGCTCCAACTAGTGTTTGTCCCAACCTGCCTAAAGACTACCTCCATCATCCCTGTACCCAAGTGTTCCACAGTGACAGGTCTGAATGACTATCAGCCAGTAGCCCTCCCACTAATAGTCATGAAGTGCTTTGAGAAGCTGATAATGGCACAGATCAAAAACTCACTGTGGACGCTCAACAGTACGCATACAGGAAAAACTGCTCTGCTGATGATAGCCTTTCATCAGTGCTCCACACAGCCCTCATCCACCTGGAGAGCAAAAACTCCTACTTCCACCTGCTCTTCCTGGAGTTCACCTCCGCCTTCAACACAATCACCCCACATACCCTGTTGCAAAAACTTGACAGTGTTGTGGATCCTGTCAGGATCCACAACGCTGTCTCCTCCTCCATCACTCTCTGCATTGATTTCCTCCAGAGCTGCATACTGAGCCCACTCATGTTTACACTACTGACCTATGACTGCTCAGCAAAATTCCTGAGCTGTCGAATACTAAAGTTTGCGGACGACACCACTACTGGTGTGTCTTCAGCACTAGTAGGACGCATTACCAATAATGAGTCCGAGCGGAAAGAGGAGGTAGAACATCTGGGGGACTGGTGCAAAGATAACAATCTTTCCATCAATATGAAATGAAATGGTGGTGGACTTCAGGAGGGACAGAGCCTCCACAACCCCTTTCCACCTTTCTGAGGACATCACCTGTAGTTGAAACACAAAAACAAGCCACATCGACAGCTCGACTTCCGCCTGAACCTGCGACGTGCCGGACTGGGGAGCAGTGTCTTGAGATGCTTCTACAGATCTGTGGTGGAGAGCATCCTCAGCGCCAGCATCATGTTGGGGTACAGCAGCTCCTCGCCTGCAGAGAGGAAGGCTCTACAAAGGATGGTAAAAGCTGCTCAGAAGCTTGTGGGAGGCAGCCTCCCCACCACGACAGACATCTTCACCAGCAGGTGCAGAAAGAGGGCTCTCTGCATCGTCAAAGACTCAACCCATCCCGTACACCCTCTCTAGCATCCACTCCCTTGGGGAAGAGGCTACAGAGCATCTGATGTAGGATCACCAGGTTGAGGAACAGTTTCTTTACGGAAGCTGGTGGTCTATTAAACTCAAACAGTGCTCTGTAGACCCGACATCAGTCTCCCCAATACCTATTCATCCCTGCATGATGAACATGTTTTTTTTAAAGTACAAAGGACCATGGAAATATTATGTCAATAAAGTATGTGCAATTCAAGCCTTTGGCAGTTGTATTGTCACTGCATCCAAATTTCTGCTGCATTCACAACTGCAAATCAGTATACTAGGTTTTGGTAATGTAAAAAAAATAAAATAAAAAAATGTACAGAATTTGGTAGAATGACACATTAAAATCCTGTATTGGGATAGCCATGCCAGTAGATTGAATTTTAGTACAATACTGTTTAGGTTTTTACAATAGGTAACAGTCTATATGTGTAAAACATTTGGAGTGATTTCCTCTGCAAAAGCTTAAAGAAAAAACATTTGTCACATTGCAAGGGCATCCATGATTCACAGCCAATGTGTGGTCACCCCACAGATTTTCAATTATATTTAGGTCTGAGTTATGACTAGGCAATTCCAACCACTTCCTTCGTGAAGCCATTTTTGGCACATTTGCTCTGGCTCATTGTCATGCTGAAAGGTGAAATTCCTTTTCAGTTTTTTTGCGAGAAATGTGGCAGCTTTCCGATATTGGAACTGTTCATAATTCCAACTGAAGTCCCAGTTCCAGGTGAAGAGTGATCTCTCTTCTCTCTTGTCGCCACACTGCCATGCTTCACTGAAGGTGCACTGTTCCCATGGTGAGGTGCAATGGTGTTTTAAACATACATTTTGAGACATGGACAGAAAGGTGTCATTTTTTCCCCACTCATGAGTTTGCAAGACTTAGATTTCCTTTATATATCCATACACCCATTTTCTGTACCGCTTAACCTCATTAGGGTCACAGGTGAGCTGGAGGCTATCCCAGCTGACTTTGGCCAAGAGGCAGGGTATACCCTGCACTGGTTGCCAGCCAATTGCAGGGCACATGTACTGTGGATAAAGAACCATTCCACCATGTGCAGAATTATTAGGCAAGTGAATTGTTCCATGCTCCGCCTCACAGAAATGTGGCTGAACAACAACATGAATACTGAGTTGGGTCTTTGAGATCGATGGACTACAGCTGTTTCGAGCCGATCAGGATTCCCGTACAGAAAAAAACGCCGTGGTGGGCTGTGTATTTACTACATCTGAACTCAATAACTCAAAACTTTCCAATAGAAATGGATAGAAACTGATAAAAATTAAAAAAGTGAACAAAAAAGCCATCCCTCTTTTCAATAACTGATACTCCATCCATGGATTCTGTCAGTTTCTTGATTTGTAGTCAATCAACTTTTTGTGCAGCAGAAACCACACCCTACCAGATATTGTTCCGAGAGGTGTATTGTTTTCCTTCACTGTATATCTCCAGTTCAAGAACTGCCCCAAGTTCTCAATTGGGTTCATGTCTGGTGAGCCTTTACTGGCCAGCCACGCAGAGGACTACTTGGATGCATGTGATGGGGCATTGTCCTGCATAAAAAATCTGTCTTTTTGAAAGATGCAGACTTCTTCTTGTACCACTGCCTGAAGAAAGTGTCTTCTAAAATCTGACAGAATGTTTGGGAGCTAATTTTGAGCTCATCTTCAAACCGGAAAGGTCCAACCCGGTCATCTTTAATAATACCAACCCATAGCAGTATTCTATCTCCACTTTGCTGCCGTCTTTTGAGTCCAAGTGGAGTTCTGTGCCCGTGAGTGATCCAGCCACGGGCACATCCATCTGGTACGTCAAGACTCACTCTTATTTCATCATTCCATAAACCCTTTAAGAAATCTGTCGGCAGATATTTCTTAGCCCAGTCTAGACGCTTCAGCATATGTGTCTTGTTCAGTGGTGGTCTTTTTCAGCTTTTCTTACCTTGGCTATGTCTCTGAACACTGAACATCTTGTACTTCGAGGTATTCCAGGTAGGTTGCAGCTCTGAAATATTACCAAACTTGAAGATAATGGGTTCCTGGTAGCTTCACGCTTGATTCTTCTCAAATCCTTGGCAGTTATTTGCATCTTTTTTTCTCAACACATTTCTTAGGACCATGTTGACTATTTGCAACAAAACGTTTGATGGTTCTGTGATCACGCCCCAAAATATTAGAAATTTCAACAGTGCTGCATCCCTCAGAGAGACTTGATAATTTTTTACCTTTCAGAGTCAATTAAATCTATTTTATGGCCCCTTTTACCTAAAGAAAAGCAGCTGCCTAATAATTATGCACACATTTATACAGTAGGGTGCTGACTCACACTCATTACACAAATACACTGTACTTGCTATTCTTAAATCCTTTCAGCATTCCGGTTTATCCAGCTGGGAGCTAGGAAATATGCCTAAAAGTCATGATGATGTCAAAATAAAATATTTGCCTAATAATTCTGCACACGGTGTCATTCAAGACTCAGTTGTCCTTAGATGAGAATTAAGGACCATTTAGAGTCTTCAATGAACCTAACATGCATGTTTTTGGAATGTGTGAGGAAGCCGGAGTACCAGGAGAAATCTCACTCAAGCAAGGGCAAACTACGCACAGGGAGGCCGGAGCCCAGATTTGAAACCCCAAACTCAGAACTCTGGGGCGGATGTGCTAACCACTTGGTCACTGTGCCACATTTTTTTTATGTATTTTTGCAAAAGTCATCCTGGCATAGATGTTTCATTTGGAAGAAAAGGTCTTACCACCACATCGCATAACCAGATATACGGGGAGCAGTCAAAAATTAATCAAGCAGTCAATTTAATTTAACATACTGAAAAAAAAAATTTTAAATCACAATGTTCACACATTGTAATTAGAAAACTTGTTTGAAGCTTTATTTAAAATAAGTTTTGCTTAAGCCTACCCTCTTCCTGTCAGACATTTTGGAAATGACATCATTATTGGATGCCCATCAGAAGGAGAGAGCTGTGACTGTGGAAAGAGAACCACCTCTAAACATTTTCAAAAGGTTGCAAAATGTTTATGGGGAAGCTGCAACAGGGTACAGCACAGTAAAAATGTGGGTGTCCAAGATCAAAGGCAAAGAACTTTGAGTGACTTCCAAGACAAGCAAAGGAGCGGCAGACCATCTTCAGCGGTTCATCCTGGGAATATTGCTAGGGTCGAGGCAATAATCAGAGAAGATTGTGGTCACCTTTGATGACATCACCATCATATGCCATCGTTGAAGATGTAACCCTAATCCCAGACACATTTTGCAACCTTTTGAAAATGTTTAGTGGTGGTTCCCTGTCCAAAGCAAGAAATACAATCACAGCTCTCGTCTTCTGATGGATGTCCAACAATAATGTCATTTCCAAAATACGTACCTGACATGAAGAGGACAGGCTTGCACAAAACTCTATTTTTAAATAAACCATGCAAGTAGTGCTGCAAAATATAGATAAGAAAATACTGTCAGCGCGATAATGGAATGTGCAATATGCAAAGGCGTGCAATAAATTAATACGTACAGTATATGGTATTCATAATCAGAATCAGAATCATCTTTATTTGCCAAGTATGTCCAGAAAACACACAAGGAATTTGTCTCCAGTCGTTGGAGCCGCTCTCGTACGACAACAGACAGTCAATTGACAGAGAACACTTTTGAGACATAAAGACATTGACAAAAAAAAAAAACAGCAGTAAAGGGTTGCTAGTTATCTGGTAATGCCGGTACATTTTTTTTTTTACAATTGTGCAAAAAGATGCAGAGTCCTCTAGCACTTAGAGCAGTTCAAATGACTAATATTGCAATAGTCCGGTGCAATGACCATTGTGCAAAGGGCGCCGAGACTTCAAGGAGTGTAGGCGGGCTAAAGTGACGAGTAGTGCGATAATCTGGGACAATGTTGGTTGTGCAAATGTTGCAGATACTCCTCAATCAGTGTGCAAATGGAGCAGATGCTTCTCTGCCATGAGTGGCCAGTATTGGTAAACAACAGATATGCAAATAGTGCAGCGTGGCGAGACAACTACAGTGAGCGCACGAGTAATGTATAATTGGCCCCACAGAAATGTGACAACGAACTCAAGTAAAAAAATTGCCAGCATGTTGCAATGGAATTGTAGTTTAGCTGTTTAAGAAGTTGATTGCAAGAGGGAAGAAGCTGTTGGAATGTCTGCTAGTTCTAGTTTGCATTGATCGGTAGCGCCTACCTGAGGGAAGGCGCTGGAAGAGCTGGTGACCGGGATGCGGAGGGTCCGAGAGGATTTTGCACGCTCTTGTCTTAGTTCTGGCAGCGTGCAAGTCCTCAAGGGTGGGTAGGGGGGTACCGACAATCCTTTCATCAGTTTTTATTGTCGGTTGCAGTCAGAGTTTGTCCTTTTTTGTCGCAGCACCAAACCAGACTGTTATGGAAGAACACAGGACTGATTCGATGACCGCTGTTTAGAACTGCCTCAGCAGCTCCGGTGGCAGGCCGTGCTTTCTCAGAAGCCGCAGGAAGTACATCCTCTGCTGGGCCTTTTTGAGGATGGAGTTGATGTTGGTCGCCCACTTCAGGTCCTGAGAGACTGTAATTCCCAGGAACTTGAAGGTCTCGACGGTTGACACAAGGCAGCTGTACAACGTGAGGGGCAGCTGTGGCGAAGGATGCCTCCTGAAGTCCACGATCATCTCTGCAGTCTTGAGCGTGTTCAGCTCCAGGTTGTGTCGGCCGCACCACAGCTCCAGCCGCTCCGCTTCCTGTCAATGTGCAGACTCGTCACCGTCCTTGATGAGGCCGATGACAGTGGTGTCATCTGCAAACTTCAGGAGTTTGACAGTCGGGTGCGCTGAGGGGCAGTCGTTCGTGTAGAGAGAGAAGAGCAGCGGAGAGAGGACACAACTTTGGGGCGCCGCAGTGCTGATGCTGCGTGTGGATGAGGTGGCCTACCCCAGCCTGACCTGCTGTGTCCTGCCCGTCAGAAACCTGTAAATCCACTGGCAGATGGCAGGTGAGACGCTGAGCTGGAGAAGCTTGGATGAAAGGAGTTCAGGGATGATGGTGTTGAATGGAGCTGAAGTCCACGAACAGGATCCTCGCGTAGGTCCCTGCACTGTCGAGGTGTTCTAGGAGGAAGTGCAGTCCCATGTTGACTGCATCATCCGTAGACCTGTTCGCTTGGTAGGCAAACTGCAGGGGGTCCAGCAGGGGACCTGTGACGCTCTTGAGGTGGTCCAGCACGAGATGCATTGCATGCTTTGTTGCATGCGTGTGGCGTTTATCTGAGTTTGACCAATCACAACGAGGATGAAGATAACAAACAACTTGCCTAAAATGAATAACAGGTCTGAAAAATAGGACAATAAATATAACCTGCTTATTTTGAACATTATAAAATGTATTCATTTAATTAAATAATAAATATATAATTTCCTTTTGGGCATGTTAAATATCGCAAAAATATCCATAACTCAACAATCAACACCGATATTGGATATCACGTTTTTCCAATATCATGCAGCTCTACAAAGAAATACTACAAACCGTGTAAATTTCTGACAAAAATTTTTAGTAGGTTAAACTAATTTGGACTCATTACTTTTTGACTGCCCCTCATATATTAGAGATGGGAATTGCAATTACAATACATCGATTCTGAGTTTATATATCTATTATATGATATTCAATACATACCCATATTCATTGTTATCATTAGTACTTACAGCAATGGCAAAATAAAACTGAAAAACTTATATTCCGATAGTAATGTCTTGATTTTTTATTTTTTTTTATTATTTCAAGTAAGCATAATTCAAGGTTTGATGGCAAGACTATTTTTGTCAATCATCAACTCAAAACATTACGATCATAATCCAAGGTTAGCAGCGTTTGGTTTATTAAAAGAAAGTAATGACTATTGGCTGTGGTATTCTGGCTCTCTTCCACGAAAGGCATTGCAGAAGCATCCATTTGTTAAAAAACATGACATAATGAAAACAAAAATTGTTTAGATATGCAGTATTGCCGTGATATGTAGAAGAATTGCAAACTCGTCATGATGCACGTAACTACAGTTCCAATATTATCAAACTATATTATTAACAGACAGCAGCAGTATCAATATCAAATGTTGGTGCTTTTATTTAATTGCGAAAGCATGTCCATTTCTTGTTAATGCTGCTACCATTTATTCTACTTCTTCATGACCTTCTTTAAAATACAACATAGTGTATCTAATGCGGAAGAAATCATTTCTGACTTTCTCCATTTGATGTAAATTGTTGCAAAAAAAGTAAATATTACAAGTTTTGCTGAACTTCATCAGGAATTAATCAGTCAGGCATTAATTCCTATGTAACAGGGGTTTGATTTATTCATTGACTACTGCTCATATACGCAATTTACCCCCAATTATAACATTTAAACGTTAAACTTTTTTTTTTCAAAAATAAATTACAAAATTTTATTTCAGATTTGAGGTTTAAATGTTCAGTAATTACTTGTGAAATGCATGATATAAACTTTCTACATCACAAAAATGTCACATTTTACACGTTTCTAACTTTTACACTCTGCAAGGATGCGATCAACATGCAAGACTGTCCACAGCTTCCAACCATTTATGAGACTTGATATTAGTCATTATGCAACATGTTCACTAGGTCTGAATATAAATGAAGATTTTAAGATGACATTTTCCTTAAACAGAGGTTTAAATGTTTGTGTCCAGTTATCGTAAGAAATATCCATCTATCATTCATTCATTGAGCCATCCATTTTCATAAGGTTTTGAGCAGACTTCTCAAATAGTGTGTTAAATTTATTAATGACAACAATACTTTCTCATCATAAAGATTTCTCTGATAATATTGTTAATTCCTCATCACATTTTGAAATTCTGAACATGTAATTGGTACTTTTTACCGGCTCCTTTAAATATGACCGCCAGACTGTTAAAGCACCTAAATCTCGTACATTTCTCTACTGATGAAAGTACACAAACAGAACATGTTCTAAAATGAAAATGAGCATTTTATGTTATTAATGTATGTAATATCAGGACAGGGCTCTGTGAAGATGTGGGTTTATGCATTGATCTGATCTGAGAACCAAACATCTGCAGTGTATAAGCAAAGGTGGAGCTCTTCATCCTTTATTGTGAGTTTCAGCTACACCAGCAAGATGTGTGTATTTGTGTGTAGTCGCCGTGCACTTCCAATTGTGTGTCCAGTTCTACCCTCTTTCAGTGTGATCCAAGGTTACAATGTATTGAGTATCAGGATGGGACTCCATTTTCAGTTCAACAACCTGTGGTGAAATACAGAGAACGGCATCAGCTAGAGTATGATTGTATTAGAATATGATGTTTTGGTATTGCATGCAAGTGTGTTTGCATACAAAAGACAAAATAAGAAGGGAGGCCAATTGAAAAGCTGAGTGAGAGAGAGAGAGAGCAGGTGTTGGAGTGGTTAATGGCTAATGCTGTGAATAGCCAGACATGGCCATTGCTGATTTGTGGAATGAACTTCTTCTTTGTCTCATCAGTCAACAATGAACAGCCAGGAGCACTCCAGCATCCAGCAGGCGTTCTTCACAGAGGCTAAAACATTTAATGAATCAATTTCAAACTTGGTTCTTGCCACTGATGGGCAAATCGGTGCTATTCAAAGTGACTTAACCCTCTGCACCATCTGTTGTGTGTGTCTTCTAATTCAGAACTCAAAAATACACACTGAGTTTTAACATAGGCCTAATGATGTGCACAGGACAGGTCAATGGAGACGCAAGACTACATTTGGTCTTCTTTGGCCTTGCAGCCAGCCTTTAGAATTGTATAATATTTTAATTTTTGCATTAAAAAATTCTGCCTCACACCACAAGATACATCCACAATCATAAAGTGATCATTTTTATCCCATATATAAATAATCAACTTTAGTAATTAAATGACAGAATCACATATTTCTTTCAGTAACAAAAATTGCTGATGAATGGATTGCTTGGGTATCGTATTTGAAATCCCAAAATTTTCAATTTACACTCACATGCCACAGGATTAGGAAGACCTGCGCAATCTAATAGGATTCAATACAAGATCAAATATCAAAGCGACCAACATACAAACTCTTTCAGCGATGCAGTGAAGTTTATTTACACCACTTCAAACAACAACCTAAATCAGCCATTTCCAAATTGTGGTCGTGCATGAGATTTTACTAATTAATTAGAAGTTAATATTGTAGTCTGAAGTTTATACTGTACATATATATGTATGCTATACATAAGCTTTCCATTTTGGAAAAAAAAACTGTGTGTGTGTGTTTGTATATATATGTATATATATATATTTATATATACAAACACACACACGTACAAACACACTTTGGATATATATCCAAAATAGTAGAATGTAATAGATTTAGCAATTGAAAAAAACTAGGAAATCTCATGTATATACTGGAAAGGCTGCCACACACCGAGCGACGCGGGTGAACCCGACTGAACTGTTGTGCAGTGTGCGTGTGTTGTTTGGCCACAGTTTTCATGAGTGGCTGATCAGTCTGCCACTGGTTTGGCGGTGACTCATAATTTGAATCGCCAGCGCACACTGTCGCAATGTTGCATCTTACAGCCAATCAAAATGCACAGAAAGTTTTACGCGCACTAAAAATACATTTCTGGGTTTTAAGCAAGCAAGACACCGAACAGCTTACTTATGTATTTATGCATGTAATTCTCATGAGCTCCGGAAAATATTTTTTGTTGTTGTCATTCTAAGATGTTGTGTGTAGAATTATGAGGGGGGAAAGATTGACACAACTTTTGGGATTGTATATGGGATATATGTATTTGGAAATTGTGTAGTGTGTGGACACAAAATTTCATACTTTTTTTCCATCCATCCATTAATTTTCCTTAACGCTTCTCCTCACTAGGGTCGCAGGCGTGCTGGAGCCTATCCCTGCTATCTTCGGGCGAGAGGCGAGGTACACCCCGAACTGGTCACCAGCCAATCACAGGGCACATATAAACAAACAACCATTCCCACTCACATTCACACCAACGGGCAATTTAGAGTCTTCAATCAACCTACCACGCATGTTTTTGGGATGTGGGAGGAAACTGGAGTACCGGGAGAAAACCCACGCAGGCATGGGGAGAACATGCAAACTCTACACAGGCGATTTGAATCCCGGTCCTCATAACTGTGAGGCAGATGTGCTAACCAGTCGGTCACCGTGCCGCCTACTTCAAAGTTTATAAACAAAATCCCAGCGTACCAAAAGGGCACTTACTAATGTAATTACTAGGGGTGTTTTGATTTATTCATGACATTGATGTATCGATGTATTTACCAACAATCCACATTGGATTTATGCTTAAATTAGCCTTCCGGAAGAAATCATATTGATTTTAATTGTTTTGGTTGGTTCGCTAGCAGTAAATTATGTCACGTTTGATCCTTAACATATAATATTTCCAACAAATTTGTCCACTCCCAAAACAAAACTGTAAAAAATAATAATTTGCTAATTTTTTACCAGTTTCGGTCAAAACTAGTCAGCTTTTGAAAGAATACAAGGAGTACGAGGGGGAGTTTTGTCGGTCAAAAGAGGAGAACGCGCGACAATGTCAACTACTGGACGCCGTTTCCATGCCTCATGTTGTGCTACAAAGAGCAGGTTTGTTTACTTATTTAGCCCTGTATGTTTTATTAAGACTATTCCTAAAAGCTTTTCCTTGTGGAAACCTCACAGTGCTTTGTTTCTAGCCATTAGCATTTGACTGTTTAGAACAAGGATTCTGAAACTTTAGGTTCAGCTAGGGACTTCGTACAATAGAGACATGATTCCAAGGACCCCCTCATCATAATTCTGACACCAACATAGCCCCCCCCCCCCCCCCCAAACATAATCTCTTAATCTTTTGAAATGTATACATTGAAACACTAAAATGTGACGTGTCAAAGTAAGCACATAAATGTAAACCTAATAATGGACTTGTTTTATTTAAAATTTTGTAGGGTGTGTAAAAACATATTCAAAAAATGTCAAGAGGTGCTAGGCATTGAAATCCACAGATTTAGAATATGTTCCTTGTTTCTAGGACACCATAACATTACATTTGATAATACTGTTTACGTTTTCTGCTCAACGATGGTGAATAAACATTGTACCTGATGGTTTGAATGATGTGAGTTGCACCACCTGTTAAATTCAAAAGAACAGAATCAGATTACCCATCCATCCATTTTCTATACCGCTTATCCTCACTAGGGTCGCGGGCGTGCAGGAGCCTATCCCAGTTATCTTCGGGCGAGTACACCCTGAACTGGTTGCCAGCCAATCGCAGGGCACATATAAACAAACAACCATTCACACTCACATTCACCCCTACGGGCAATTTAGAGTCTTCAATCAACCGACCATGCATGTTTCTGGGATGTGGGAGTAAACCGGAGTAGCCGGAGAAAACCCACGCAGGCACGGGGGAGAACATGCAAACTCCACACAGGCAGGGACAGGATTTGAAAACCGGTCCTCAGAACTGTGAGGCAGATCTGCTAACCGGTCGTCCACTGTGTCACAATCAGATTACCATTTAGTCAAATAAGATGTCTCAACAAATGCCACTTAGAATTACTTACTTGGTTTCCTGGTGCTGGTTTCAATGAGAAGCTCACAAAACTTTCTTTTCTGAATCTTTCTGAAAGACAACAACTCAGCTGTCAATTTTACCAAAAACTTCATTTTGCAACTAAAACAGTTTTGAAAAATACATTTAATAAGAATTTGAATCACCCAGTTCAATTTACACTCTGTTTTATAGAGTATTTTTGTTGCACATCACACAGAGGAGCAAACCACACACATGGAAGCATGCAAGTAGAGATGTTAGGCGATGGGGTGGTCAGAGTGTGCCGCAGCCCTGAGCTGAGAGGTGATCTGGGGGTGGGGTGGTACATTGCTTGGGGGACTACTTGCATTTCTCCTACAACTAGCTGCAATCTATGTCTGCAGCGGGACTCGAACAGGGACCCCATTTCCAAAGCCCAGGTCTTTATGGATGAGCAAGTAATTTGTTATAAACAGGTTAATCATCATTCAGTAATCACAATACATATTACAGTTTTTGTTAAAATATAAAGGTTTGACAGCTGACCCAAGAACATGCATTACAGAGAACCTACCATTCTTGATAACTAGTGAAGTGGAGCTAGAACTGGGGGGTCCAGAGGTCTCACTTGTCTCAGGGGTGGATGGTGTCGGTGGACTGCGATCCCAAGACCTGATGGGAGCTCTCTGAGAAGGTATGAAGGTGGTTGGCTGGGAACAATTCTGTAATAGTGCAAATAACTTTAAACTGACAAAATAATACATTCAAAATGATGAAATGAATAAAAATGAGGTCATATGTTTTTGTGTGTGGTGTGACATAATTAACAAAAAAAAAAACTACAGACTACATACTTCAGGTCCTTCCACAGATATTCAATAGGATTCAGATCAGGGTTCTTCAGAATAGTCCAGCATTTTCTTCTTAGCCATTCTGTTTTTTTAGTCATGTGTTTTGGTTCACTATCCTGACTAGACTTGTGGCTAATAGCAAGTTTTTGGACACTGGGCAGTGGGCAACACATTTTTCTCCAGGATGCCTGGATAGTCTTAAGATTTCAGTGTACCATGCACAGAATCAAGACGCACTATGCTGGATGCAGGAATCCAAGAACATAACCCAACCTCCTCCATGTTTCACAGTAGGTACAGTTTCTTTAACTGTATGCTTCTTTTTTTGCATCTGTAAACATAGCACTAATGTGACTTGCCAGTTATTTCAATGATTATTATGATCTTTTGATTTCTTTAACAGAAGAGTACCAACAATTTTGTCCACATGTATAACATGATACCACAATTAGAAGACTTTAAATTAATGGATGTCTGAAAGTATATAAATGGTGGACAGGCGTATGTAATTCTGACATGATCACTACTACATGCTACGTTTTAGGCACTTACTGTGAAAGATAAGGCTTTTCTCTTTTCCTTGATCCTCTTTATGGCATTCCTCACCTGAATGAGAAACGTTGTTTAAATCACAAGTTGACAAACCTTCATAACTCAAAGCAATTCCACCTGATAAACTGCTGCACTGGCTGACAGTGACGGTAAAGTGAATTGAATGTCAACCTACCTCACTGTTGTAAACAGCATAAACTAAGAAAATATACAGGCCCTGTGGAAAAGCAAATACATAATTTAGGAAACAATTGTGAGGAAAAAAAGATCACATCTTTCAGAGACTACTTCGGAGTGTCAGCTTGCAGCAGCTCATATTGTGTGTATATAATGTAATAATACCATATGAGTACGATACTTAGGGATGGTGGCCAATATATTAATTGCTGGTTTAAAAGTGAAGATGTTTAGTTTAAGTTATTTTATTTATAGTGGTTTAGCTTGGCTGGTCAGCTCATTATTATGGTAGCACCATGGCTGTTGGATCACAGCAAGAAGCTTCTGGCTCAAGCGTTAGTGTGTGCAATTTAGACTTCCTTGCTGGGCTTGTTATTTTCTTACCATTAAAGTTAACCATTCTGATAGCGTTACTGTGAAGTAAAAGATCCCAAATTAGTTATTGGACCTTTTTCATCCAGATATACAAGGAAGAATTCGACTCGCTCATGTACAGTAGCAAATTCAGCCGAGTATACGCACTGTGTCAATGTTTAGATCAAATCAGTAATGAGATGAGCTTTTGTGTTTTATCATTTTCTCTGAATCTTTTTTTTCATCTTTCCATTTATATATGCACATTGTCTCCCCTTTGTGAAAGTAGAGAGGTTCACAATCAGAATCAGAATCAGAATCAGAATCATATTTATTTGCCAACTATGTTCAAAAAACACACAAGGAATTTTTATCCGGTAATTGGAGTCGCTCTAGTACGACAACAGACAGTTAATTGACAGAGAACACTTTTGAGACATAAAGACACTGACAAAAAAAAACAGTCACTGAGCGATAAATGGTTGCTAGTTATCTGGTAATTCTGGTAAAAAAAAATTCCCAATTGTGCAAAAAGATGCAGAGTCCTCTACCACTTAGAGCAGTTCGAATGACTAATATTGCAATACTCCGGTGCAAAGACCATTGTGCAAAGGGCGCCGAGACTTCAAGCGAGTAGTGCAATAATCTGGGACAATGTTGATTGTGCAAATGTTGCAGATACTCCTCAATCAGTGTGCAAATGGAGCAAATGCTACTATGGCATGAGTGGCCAGTATTGGTCAACAACAGATATGCAAATAGATATGCAAATAGTGCAGCATGGCGAGACTACTAGTGAGTGCACGAGTAATATATAATTGGCCCAACAGAAATATGACAACAAACTCAAGACAAAAAAATTGCCAGCATGTTGCAATGGAAGAAGTTGATTGCAAGAGGGAAGAAGCTGTTGGAATGTCTGCTAGTTCTAGTTTGCATTGTCCAATACATTGGGCGCATTCTCTGAATTCCCTTTTATTCATTTATCGGAAAAGAAAACATCCATCCATCCATTTTATTTCGCCGGTTGGGTCGCAGATCCCTGGCTAACCAAGAGACAGTCTCTCCAGCGTCTATTGAGTCAGCCTCGAGGCTCCTTCTGGTGGGACATGCCTGGAACATCTCACCAGGGAGGCATCCCGGATGCATCCTACCCAGGTGCCAGAGCCACCTAAGAAGCAGGAGCAGTGGCTCTACTCTGAGCCACTCCGGGATGACAGAGATTCTCACCCTATCAGTAAGGGTGAGCTCAGACATCCTTTGTCGGGCTGCTTGTACTGTATCTGTGATCTTGTTCTTTTGGTCATGATCCACGATTCGTGAACATTGATGAGGGTGGGAAAGTAGGTCGACCAGTAAATTTACAACTTCACCTTTTGGCTCAGCTCCTCCTGCACCACGATAGACCGATGCGGAGTCTGCATCACTGGAGATGGCAGGATCTCATACCGATCTCATTCCATGGCCTCAGATTTGAAGGTTTTGAGGGACATTCAGCTGCGAAACACTCCAGCAAGAGTTGTGTCATTGTATTGCAGCTTGATGAAGTCAAAAGAACAACCTAATCTGCAAAAAGCAGAGATGCAAACTGAGGTCACCAAACCGGACCCCCTCAACGCCTTGGCGGGGCCTGGATATTCTATCCATACAGCTTATGAAAAGAATCAATGACAAAGGGGAACCTTAGTTGAGTCCAGCTCTCAGTGGAAAGAAATGCAACTCTTTGCTGGCAACGAATTCCGCCCATACCTGAGTTTTTGCCTTGGTAGGACTTCTTTTTCAGCTTGACAGCATCCCACACTGCCGGTGTCCACCAACGGCTTTGGAGGCACCGACCACCTTATGGCCACAGCTCCCACAGCTCTGGTCGACCCCTCAACAGTAAAGGCACGGAACATGGCCCACTCTGACTTATTGTCCCCTGCCTCACCTGGAACATGGTCAAGGTTCTGTCGGAGGTGGGAGTTAAAACTCCTGACGAGGGATGCTGCCAGATGTTTCCAGCAGACCCTCAAAATAAGTTCCCCACGATCGGAGCCAACACACCACCAGACGGTGATGGATTGACAGCCACGCCCCACTCTTTACACAAGTGTGCGAAATATTGTACGTTGCCAAAAGTCCGAAGACACAACCACAACGTTACTCATCAAACTGTGGCAGAGGTGAAAAAAAATACATTTAATTCAAAATTACATAGGTCTATTTTCTATAGCAGTGATTTCCAACCTTTATGGAGCCAAGGCACATATTTTACAATTGAAAACTCTCACGGCACACCAACAAACAAAAATGTCACAAAAGGTGGATACATTAATTACTGTATGTACGTCCTGCCATCTAATAGAAGAGAATTTATTATTTATTTTCTGTCACTATGCCTCACTGGCATAAAAAGATGATAAAAGATACATTATTTCTTGTAAATAAAGAATTTTTTTGAGCAATTATGTCACATTTCATAATTTCTCACGGCACACCTGAAGAGAGCTCATGGCACACTAATGTGCCCAGGCTCACTGGTTGAGGATCACTGGTCTATAGCGCTATGTCGATTACCAGGATATTATATAAGCATCTAGTCTGAAACCATTTTGATGGTAGATTTGAACATCATAGAGCATTATACATTGTGTGCTTTTTTTGTTTATTTTTCTAAATAGTCAATGCGAGTTACCATGAATGATTTGTTTTTTATCATTAACAATGATATTACTCACCAACGGCTTTGGAGGCATATTACTCACTCTAATAATGGGGATTTTATTCAACAAAATCACCATGGTGACTAGGTATGGGAATTGAAAACCAATTGTTTTTGAGAACCGTTTTCTATTAATTCAATTTCTAGGAATCATTTGTTTGCTTCCCAGACGATTCTGCTTATTGATTCATCTTAGACAAAAAAAACAAAAACAAAAAAAACAAAACAAAGAACCAGCGCTTTAATTGACTGAGGTTAGGCTCCTGGTGAGGGGGTTTAAAGTGCCTCATTCTTGGCCGTGATTGGGCTCACATCAAGGCGAGAATGACGGAAGGGTAATGAAGATAAAACAAATGTCAGTGTTGAGAAACAGCCATCATGGGGTGAAAGGGAGGCTTGCCGCTGCCAAGCCCACACTAACAATCACTGACTAAGCTACTCCGAATAATTCTGGGGGTGGCAGTTTCTAAAAAGTGGGTTTTAATTATTGTGGGGTGGGCATCTTGCAAAACCATGTCAAATGTTTTTTTTTTTTTTTTTTTTTTTTCACAGAACAATTTTTTTGTTTTATGTCTGAATTAGTTTTGGAGTAAGTTCAATGCAAAAAACGTACTGTAAATATTCCTAAATGTTAGTAGCCAAAGTGTCATATATTGGGAAATGTATACAATGGAATATATATCCATCCATCCATTTTCTGAGCCGCTTCTCCTCACTAGGGTCGCGGGCGTGCTGGAGCCAATCCCAGCTGTCATCGGGCAGGAGGCGGGGTACACCCTGAACTGGTTGCCAGCCAATCGCAGGGCACACACAAACAAACAACCATTCGCACTCACAGTCACACCTACGGGCAATTTAGAGTCTCCAATTAATGCATGTTTTTGGGATTTGGGAGGAAACCGGAGTGCCCGGAGAAAACCCACGCAGGCACGGGGAGAACATGCAAATTCCACACAAGCGGGGCCGGGGATTGAACCCAGGTCCTCAGAACTGTGAGGCTGACGCTCTAACCAGTCGGCCAACATGCTGCGTGGAAGAAAGGGGGGGGGGGGGGGGGGGGGGGGGGGCTGCGGGGAGGAGGGTGGGTTAGGGGATTAATAAAAAAAATATATATATATTCACAGTATATATATATATATACAGTGAACATATATATATATATATATATATATATATATATATATATATATATATATATATATATATATATATATATGTTCACAGTTTGAACACTAGATAAGGGCAGCGTACGTTAGTAGCCCGGTTAACCAACGTGCCTACGTGGCGGCCATGTGGGAAGGTCGTCATTCCCATAGAGGGCAATGCATTGACACTGAAATTAAGTCGTAACTTGCTCATTTCTCAACCGATTTTCATAAGGATTCCTGTTTAATCAACCCCAAATTGTACGCTATAAATTCACATTTTACAAAAAAGCAAAAACGTATATATTTACATGTTAAAAAACTCCCAATTCCTTTGTCGTAATGGTACGATGTTTTACGCAGCCGAATGCAGCACAATGAACCGGCATCCTTGGTCTTTTGGTTTTCTTGCCATCCACAGGTGGAAAAAACCCTGTCAACTTTGACCTCTCTCGCTTAACGTCCCCGTGGGCACGAAGCTCAAAATGGGCATGTCGTATCTTCCTATACATATCAGCGAGCCTGTATAACATTCGATGCTGTGTATTCAGTATATTGTACTTTATCACATTTCTTAAACCATAAAAAGATAGATTAATAGTTAAGGAAGAAGCAGGTTGCTAAAGAGGGAGGGTAGTGGCGAGAATAAAAGCGAGAGTGTGGAAATTTCCTTCATTTGAACATATGTTCGCCTACATTCTGGTCACAAGCTTCGGTTTTCATCCACAGGCACATTAGACATTATGAATATCCAATAGTTTAGTACTGAAGTTAAACACAATATTTGATGCTTTCAATGGAATGTATTCACTTGCAAATTCAAAATTCAGTGTCAAATATTCAATGTATTCAGTTTCAAATTCAAGATTCAGTGTATATTTCAACATTCAACATTCAGTTGCAAAGTGAGTTGCACATTGAGTTGCAAATTCAACTTTGAGTGTATTTCTCAATCTTTCGTGCTCGCGCCTTTAAACGTCACTTCCGGTACAGCCAGGCCGAAGCAATCAAGACAGGAGCGAGCGAGCCAGGAGTGGGACCACGAGGAGCTTTGCCCCCCAGCCAACCAATCTTTCTGTATGTGTTTCGCCTGTCAACAGACACGGCCGTTGAAGGACTGCAGTTACTTTTCAAACTCAGTGAGCGACGTCATCCACGCTGTAATCGTGATGTCTATGATCCCAGTGCCCTACTGGTCAAAGGAGACTCTTTCGTCTCTCTCATCTAACAGTTTAGGTTTGGGTGGCGGGAGCTATGGTGTATGATCATTTTGTGTGTGTATGTTTTATGTTTTGTTTTGTTTACAGTTTGTGTACATCACATTGAACAATTTGTTGTATGTCTTTGTTTGTATTTGCTTTTATTTGGCTTTGTACCTATCTATCCTCTGCCAGGTCAGCGTTGCAAGTGGGAATCTATTCTCAAGAGCCTTACCTGGATAAATAAAGGTTAAATACTGTAAATAAAAAAAATAAACAGTACGATGAGTTTCTTTTTCACAAGGCATTGCACTCATCAGGGAGAGCCTTCTTTTCCCCAAATATGCATGAATATGTTTCTTGCTTAATAATGTGGAACATTAAGTAAGTTTCCTTCAATAAGGCTTATTGTATCGACGGACCAAATAATCAAGCCTGTCTGAGAGTCGTAAAAACTCAAATATTTACTAAACTTAAATCCTATAGTATTATAATTTGGAACGCAGTGTAATGTGCAGACAAAGGCATAGCCACAGTAGTTTTATCGTACACTGTCAGATCCAACCATTCTCTCCACTGCTTATTTTGTTCAGGGTTACAGGGAGCTGGAGCCGGAGCCTATCCATCTATCCATCCATTTTCTTCCGCTTATCCGAGGTCGAGTCGAAGGGGCAGTAGCTTTAGCGGGGAAGCCCAGACTTCCCTCTCCCCAGCCACTTCCTCCAGCTCTTCCGAGAGGATCGCGAGGCGTTCCCAGGCCAGCCAAGAGACGTAGTCTCTCCAGCGGGTCTCATACCGGTGGGACGTGTCTGGAACACCTCACCAATGGAGGCGTCCAGGAGGCATCCTCATCAGAGGCCCGAGCCACCTCATGTGGCTTCTCTCAATGTGGAGGAGCAGCGGCTCTACTCTGAGACCCTCCCGGATGACCGAGCTTCTCACACTATCTCTAAGGGAGAGCCCAGACACCCTGCGGAGGAAACCCATTTTGGCCACTTGTATCCGGGATCTTGTTCTTTCAGTCACGACCCACAGCTCATGATCATAGGTGAGGGTAGAAACGTAGATCGACCGGTAAATTGAGAGCTTCGCCTTTCGGCTTAGCTCCTTCTTCACCACAACGGACCGATACAAAGTCCGCATCACTACAAACGCTGCACCGACCCGCCTTACATTCCCTTCCCGTTCCATTCTTCCCTCACTCGTGAACAAGACCCCAAGATACTTGAACTCAGCCACTTGGGGCAGGATCTCATCCTCTACCTGGAGAGGGCACACCACCCTTTTCCGACTGAGGATCATGGTCTCAGATTTGGAGGTGCTGATTCTCATCCCAGCCGTTTCACACTCGGCTGCGAACCGCTCCAGTGAGAGTTGGAGATCACGGCTTGATAAAGCCAACAGAACCACATCATCTGCAAAAACCAAAGATGCAATACTGATGCCACCAAGCCGGAACCCAACTATGCCTCGACTGCGCCTAGAAATTCTGTCCATAAAAGTTCTGAACAGAATCGGTGACGAAGGGCAGCCTTGGCGGAGTCCAACCCTCACCGGAAACGAGTCCGACTTACTGCCAGCAATACAGACCAAACTCTGACACTGGTCGTACAGGGACTGAACAGCCCGTATCAGGGGGTTCGGTACCCCATACTCCCGAAGCACCCCCCACAGGACTTCCCGAGGGTCCACAAAACACATGTAGACTGGTTGGGCGAACTGCCATGCACACTCGACGACCCTGCCGAGGGTGAAGAGCTGGTCCACTGTTCCACGGCCAGGACGAAAACCACATTGCTCCTCCTGAATCTGAGATTCAACTTCCAGACTGACCCTTCTCTCCAGCACTCCTGAATAGACGTTACCAGGGAGGCTGAGGAGTGTGATCCCCCTGTTGTTGGAACACAACCTCCGGTCCCCCTTGGGGGACCACCACCCCAGTCTGCCAATCCAGAGGCACTGTCCCCGATGTCCACGCAATGTTGCAGAGGCGTGTCAACCAGGACAGCCCTACAACATCCAGAGCCTTTAGGAACTCCGGGCTAATCTCATCTACCCCTGGGGCCTTGCCACCAAGGAACTTTTTAACCACCTCGGGGACCTCAGCCCCAGAGATAGGAGAGCCCGCCTCAGAGACCCCAGACTCTGCTTCCTCATGGGAAGGCATGTCGGTGGAATTATGGAGGTCTTCGAAGTATTCTCCCCACCAACTCACAATGTCCCAAGTCGAGGTCAGCAGTGCCCCATCCCCACTAGACACAGTGTTGATGGTGCACTGCTTCCCCCTCCTGAGGCGCCGGATGGTAGACCAGAATTGCCTCGAAGCCATCCAGAAGTCGTTCTGCATGACCTCACCAAACTCCTCCCATGTCCAAGTTTTTGCCTCAGCGACCACCAAAGCTGCATTCCGCTTGGTCAGCCGGTACCCATCAGCTGCCTCAGGAGTCCCACAGGCCAAAAAGGCCCGATAGGACTCCTTCTTCAGCTTGACGGCATCCCTCACTACTGGGTTCGGGGATTGCTGCCACGACAGGCACCGACCACCTTATGGTCACAGCTCCGGTCGGCTGCCTCAGCAATGGAGGCGGGGAACATGGTCCACTCGGACTCAATGTCCCCCGCCTACCCCGAGACGTGGGATAAGTTCTGCTGGAGGTGGGAATTGAAACTCCTCCTGACATGGGATTCTGCCAGATGTTCCCAGCAGATCCTCACAATACGTTTGGGCCTGCCAGGTCGGACCGGCATCTTCCCCCACCATCGGCGCCTACTCACCACCAGATAGTCTGATGACACGACCACAAAGTTGATCACCGAACTGTGACCTAGGGTGTCCTGGTGCCAGGTGCATGACACCCTTATGCTTGAACATGGTGTTCGTTATGGACAATCCATGGTGAGCACAGAAGTCCAATAACAGAACACCACTCAGGTTCTGATCGTGGGGGGGGTTGAGCCGGAGCCTATTTTTGTTTAAACTTGTTAAGTTTAAACCTCTTTTTGGATGATATTGTCATGAATACTATACAGTATTCAGTCGTGACCTAATTCACTATTTTCTTGGTCTGTGACTCTGAAAGTGTTTTGGTCCAAGGTAAATACAGACTGGCTTAGTATCCTCCTCCTTCTGACATGAGGAAGAACTCCTACTGTCTTGTTACTTGCCCTCAGCTGGACACATGCCGTAAATCTAAATTAACAAGCCGCTCTCTGGGGGTCACACAGGGGCTAGCTTTTGATTAATTAAAGATCAGAGGAGGGTGGACAGGTGGTTGAGGGGAAAAAAATGAGCAAAGACAGAGAGAGACTGTGGAAAATAAAATCAAAACAGGTCCTGAAGAAAAAAAAAACTAAGAGTGAGAAGAGAAAGGAAGTGGCTGCTATGTAATCTGGGGAGGAAAGCTATTAAGGTAGATATGATATGAGCTGACTGGAGTCTCTCACACGTATGCATTATCCACATACAGTACTTGCAGTTATATGCTTGATCCTCAGCGGATGTTATCACGTTAAAAAATTCTCTCTTTCTTTTTTTGTACACTTGCTTTCTTACTGACAATATAAAATTTTCTAAAATTGCTGTTTTTAGGGAAATTATTTAAGCTACCTCAACAAGGATGTAAGGTGAGGGAGGGTTAAATAAAACTCATCTCATGGACCTAGCCCATGCATCCAATCCAAAAGTGAGTGCCAACAAGTTCTGTTAAAGTGCAACCAAGGAGGAGGAAAAAATACATCTTGTAAATTTGACACATCATAGTGAAGAGTGTTGTTAACAAGCCTTACAATGAATGAATTAATTAACAAAATGCAAAGTACGTGAAATCAGGCTTCAAAATAGTCAAGAATTGAGCCCTTCTTTCAGCTTGCAGATACTGTGGGCGTGTTGCTGAGAGCTCTGAAAATCCCGCCTCGCCTCTTAATCAAACGTACCACCTTCCTTCTCCCACGGCTCCTTTCCAGCTATCACATGCTTTCATGGGCTGCAGAAAAGCAGCCTCTGAGCCGGCATAATGACAATAAGCCGTGCCGCCAGGACAATTTTCCCTCCTTTGAAATTCAGTAAACAAAGCGCTTCTGTGGTCGCAGAATAGTTCTACATAAGCGGCCAAAGCCACGCGATGCTCTCCGGTCCACCTCGATGAATTGTCCCGTCCTCCTCCTCGCCCAGCGAGGGAAGGAGGCTGTGAGGCTAATGGCACTATGTTGTTGTGCTAGACCTCCAGCGGCTTCTCTAACTGCTGGCAGTGGGCCGCGGGGCGGCGGATCGTGTCCCTTTTGTGTTGCTGCCTGGCAACACAACGTGCATGGGTGCCAGACGGCAAGACATGTCGCCCAAATAACAGAAAGCACATTACACTTCACTCAAGTTGTGGGCACAGTTTCATGGCTAATTCCACAATATACTGGTAGAACTAGGTGAAGTTATTTGTGAACATCCATCCATCCATTTTCCTTACTGCTTATCCTCACTAGGGTCGTGGGCATGCTGGAGCCTATCCCAGCTGACTCGGGGTATACCCTGAAATGGTCGCCAGCCATTCGCAAGCCACATATAGACAAAGAAACATTTGCAATCACATTCACACCTACGGGCATTTTAGAGTCTTCAATTAACCTACCACGCACGTTTTTGCGATGGGTTGAGGAAATTGGAGTACCCGGAGAAAACCCACAAGCACAGGGAGAACATGCAGACTCTACACATGGGAGGGCAGATTTGAACCCTAGTCCTCAGAACTGTGAGGCAGATGTGCTGACCAGTTGGTCACCATGCCACCTATTTATGAACAAGGAAGTACAATTCTGTCTAATGGCCACTGCATGGAATAATGGCGTTTGGTGTTTATTTAGTGAGGTATCGCCCGAACCCCATGTTGTCACAAGGCTAGTTTTTAGCCCTGCCCACAAAATCAGGGAAATTTACAAGGTGAAAAAGAGTTTTAAGCCGTATCTCAACAATTCAGTACTATATTCTATTGTTGTCAGTCTTTGCACGTTTTCAGGACTTCTCTTCAAACATATTTAATGCATTGAGAAACAAAACACGAAAATTAGTTTAGTTGCACTTAAAACATACGACCAAAGCAGACGCATGACTTATACAGTATATGTTCATATAGCATTATTATTAAATTTGATCTGAAAACCAGGAGCCAAAATTACTTTCATATCTACAGTGCGGTGAAAAACTATTTGCCCCCTTCTCAAATTCTCTTTATTTTCTTGCATAGTTTGCTACCTTTGTTTAATATTATCAAACAAATGTAAACATCAGACAAAGATAACCCAAATAAACATAAAATGCAGTATTTAAATGTTATTTTTTATTTATTAAGGGAAAGAAAATATTCAAAGCTACCTGGTGATGTGTAGAAAAGTAAATGACCCCCCCCCCCCCACCCCACACACACACACTTTTGTTTTAAAATCATGAATTAACTGTGCCTAGTCACAATTTTGGAAATCAAGAAATCACTTAAACGGAACCTGTCTGACAAAATTAAGTCACCCAAAAGATCTAAAAAAGCTTCAATAAATGCCACAATCCAAAGAAATTCAAGAACAGATGAGAAATAAAAGTAATTGACATCTATCAGGCGGCACGGTGGAAGACTGGTTAGAGCGTCAGCCTCACAGTTCTGAGGACCCGGGTTCAATCCCCGGCCCCGCCTGTGTGGAGTTTGCATGTTCTTCCCGTGCCTGCGTGGGTTTTCTCCGGGCACTCCGGTTTCCTCCCACATCCCAAAAACATGCATTAATTGGAGACTCTAAATTGCCCGTAGGTGTGAATGTGAATGCGGATGGATCAGTCTGGAAGGGGTAACAACGCCATTTCTAAAGCTTTAGGACTCCAGTGAACCATGGTGAGAGCCATTATCCATGAATGGAGAATTGCAACAGTGGTGAAACCTTCCCAGGAGTAGCCGCCCTACAAAAATTATCCTAAAAGCACAGCGACGAGACATCCAGGAGGTTACAAAGGAACGCAGGGCAACATTTAAGAACTGTAGTCCTCCCTTGGCTCAGTTAAGTTTAGTGTTCATGACTCAACAGTAAGGAATTGACTGGGCAAAAATGGCATCCATGGCAGAGTTCCAAGGCGTAAACCACAGCTGACAGAAAGGAACATAAAGGCTCGTCTTACTTTTGCAGACTAAACATCTGAATGATTGCTAAGACTTTTGGGAGAATATTCAATGGACTGACGAGACGAAAATTTTACTTTTTGGCAGATGTGAGGTGCCACGGTGGACGACTTAGGACTTCTTAGGACCCGGGTTCAAATCTTGCCTCGCCTGTGTGGAGTTTTCATGTTCTTCCCGTGCCTGTGTGGGTTTTATCCGGGTACTCCGGTTTCTTCCCACATCCTACAAACATGCATGATAGGTTAATTGAAGACTTTAGATTGCACGTAAATGTGAACATGAGTGCGAATGGTTGTTTGTTTATATGTGCCCTGCGATTGGCTGGCGGCCAGTTCAGGGTGTAACCCGCCTCCTGCCCGAAGTTAGCTGGGATTGGCTCCAGCATGCCCGTAACCCGCGTGAGGATAAGCGGTTCAGAAAATGGATGGATGGATGGAAAGTGTGTGTCTCATTAAATTGAACACAGCATTTCAGAAGAATAACATCATACCAGCAGTCAAACATGGTGGTGGAAGTGTGATGGTCTTGGTCTGATTTGCTATTTCAGGACATGGACGACTTGCTGTGATTGAGGAATTCTGCTGTTTAACAGAAAATCCTGAAGTAGAATGTTTGAACATTAGTTCGTGACCTCAAGTTGAAGTGCACTTGGGATCTGCAGCAGGACACCGATCCGAAACACACCAACCAAAAGTCATTTTCTGAATGGCTTTTTAAAAAAAAAAAAAAAAAAAAAAAAAAGGTTTTGGAGTGGCTTCATTAAAGTCCGGACTTGAATCTAATTGAAATCCTGTGTGTTCATTTTCGAAAACCCTCCAGTGTTGCTGAATTATAATGATTCTGCAAGGAAGAGTGGGCCAAAACATCTCCACAGAGATGTAAAAGACTCATTGCCAGTTTTAGAAAAGGCTTGATTTCGGTTGTTGCTGCTGAGGATGGCCCAACCCAGCTATGAGGTTTAGAGGGCATTTTTTTTTTTTTTTTTTTTTTTACAAAAGCCCAGGTGGGTTTGAATATTTTTTTTCTTTAATAAATAAAATCACCATTTAAAAACTGCATTTTAAGATTTCTTGGGTCACCTTTGTCTGATATTTACATTCATTTTGAAACATTGTATTGGGGGAAAGTCTTGATGAAAAGATGTGTTTTTAGGGTTGGGGCATTGCGAATATCAGAAGGAAGAGAGTCCAGAGGGTGGGGACTGCTATACTAAACGCTCTGTTCCAGAATGTCCACAGCCTAGTGCGAAGGACAGAAAGGAGACTGAGGTTCGTGAATGAAGTGTGCAGGTAAAGAAGCTCTTAAAGTTATTGGGGGAGTGGAGCATGGAGGGATTTGTAGGTGAGGAGGAGGACTTTGTAAGAAATGTGGAACTTGTTAAGAATGATGTGATTGTTTGATTTTGGCCTGTTGCCACAGGTTTTGTTGCTCAAGAGCGATTACATATTTTTCAAGCCTGTCAGAATGTTTTATTGTAAATGTCATTCTAACGCTATGATGTCCCCTCATCGCTGTCGTTGATGAGGCCGATGACTGTGGTGTCATTTGCCAACTTCAGAAGTTTGACAGCTGGATGCATTGAGGTGCAGTCTTTCATGTAAAGAGGAAAGAGCAGTGGAGAAAGGACCAATTATTGGTAGGCCCCTATACTGATGGTACCTGTTGATGAGGTGGTTTCCACTAGCCTCATCTGCTCTGTTCTTCCTCAGAAAGCTGTGACTCCACTAGCAGATTGCAGGAGAAATGCTGAGCTGAGGAGTTCAAGGACGATGGTGTTGAACGCAGACCTGGGACATGAAAAAGATCCTCGTGTAGGTCCCTGCTCTGTTGAGATGTTCCAGCATGAAGTGCAGCTCCATGGTGCAGCACTATATTGGCATGACCTGGAGCTGAACACATTCAAGACCGTAGCGATGATCGTGGACTTCAGTGAATCCTTTGCCAAGACTGTCCCTCACATTCATAGCCTATTTGCTCGGTAGACAAACTGCAGGGTGTCCAGCAGGTGCCCTGTGACGTTCTTCAGGTGATCTAACACCAAGGCGTTCAAAGGACTTCATGACTACCCACAGATGACAGAGTGACAGGCCTTTAGTCATTCAGTGTTGCAATTTTGATAGCTGGGATAGGCTAGAATATTGTAATTTCAAATTTCTTGGGAACTGGGATGATGGTGAAGTGTTTGAAGTAGAATGGGACTGCACACAGTTCTAGAGAACTATTGAAGAGCTACGTGAAAACTGGAGACAGCTGATCAGCCAAGAGTGTCAAACTTGTTTTCTTCATGGGCCATATTGACCAGGCTTGCCAGTTTCTCAGCAAAAAACAGTCTGATTGAAGATTTCAGTGGCTGTCTTCCAGGCAGGCGGGGTTTCTTGTGTATATAATGCAAGAGAAAGCAGGGTGGGAAAACCTCTCAAGATGATGCAGAGAATGGTCTGGATCGCTTGTAAGTGGTGGAAGTTACCAGCTGATCAGCTTGTAACGGCTGGCTCCTCAACGTAGGGTTTGAGCTTCTACACTAAGTATCATTGAGTCATAAGGCAATAAAATTGCAAATATTCAAATTAGTAGCTATTTTTGCATGGTGCAAATCGGCAATATACAGGCCAATGTCCTTGTACTTTCATTTGATTTATTTGCTTAAATCTAGAACTTTAAATATTCCCTGCCAATCCCAAAACATGCATATTGCAAACTAGGTATTTTTGCAATTTAATGGGAAAGCACAGGTCATCAATTTGCAGATTGTTGAACAAAACATACCAAAAAAATGAAACTTTGCTTACTTGGAAGGCATTGAGAGCACTGAAGATATAGGCAATTACAACAGACAGGTGGACCAGTACTCCACAGAGCCAGGTTAGGCCCAGGACAGGCAGGAGAATGAGAACTGGTCGAGTCACAGCCCTGGAAGCAAGGTAGAAAGTGCCCTAATTAATAAACTAAAAGCAGGTCTAATATTATTTAAAGCCTTTCAAAATGGCCCAAATATTCTTTGTGTTATGGCAACATTTGATGCCTCAGTAGTAATAGTAATGATGTTTTCTGTTTTTTTCCATTTTACACATTTCCTATTATACTGTAGAAAAAAACGACAAATGTTTCTGATGTATTTGGAAGTTTTCTTGTAAAATACATATTTAAACCATCGATATCTTCTCTGAATAGTTACCCATGTTCATGCCCTGAACATTCTTTTTTTTTTGCAATCAGTTTTTCAATAATTGTGGAGCTTATACATCCCCTCGTTATTGAATCTGTGCTTTTTGCAGATGATGTGGCTTTGTTTGCTTCATCAAGCCGTGATCTCCAACTGGTGGAGTGCCCTTTCCTGGACGATCCTGCTCGAAGTGGAGGAGTTCAAGTATCTTGGGGTCTTGTTCACGAGTGAGGGAAGAATGGAACGGGAGAACGACAGGCGGATCGGTGCAGTGTCCGCAGTGATGCAGACTTTGTATCAGTCTGCTGTGGTAAAGAAGGAGCTCAGCCAAAAGGTGAAACTCTCAATTTACCGGTCAATCTACGTTCCTACACTCACCTATGGGCACGATCTGTGGGTCAAGAACAAGATCCCGGAAAGATCCCGGCCAAAATGAGTTTCCTCCGCAGGGTGTCCGGGCTCTCCCTTAGAGATAGGGTGAGAAGCTCGCTCATCCGGGAGGATCTCAGAGTAGAGTCGCTGCTCCTCCACATCGAGAGGAGCCAGATGAGGTGGCTGGGGCATCTGATTTGGATGCCTCCCGCACGCCTCCCCGGTGAGGTGTTCTGGACACCTCCCACTGGGAGGAGACACCGGGGACGACCCAGGACACGCTGGAGAGACTATGTCTTTTGGCTGGCCTGGGAACGCCTCGGGATCCCTTCAGAAGAGCTGGATGAAGTGGCTGGGGAGAGGAAAGTCTGGGCGTCCCTGCTAAAGCTACTGCCCCCTCCACCCGACCTCGGATAAGTGGTAGAAAATTGATGGATGGATACATCGCCGAACCATTTTAATGGATGTGGCAAAAAACTGTTTCTTTTGTTCAGACCACTATTGTTGTCACATTGTTGCACCTGGGGAGGAGATTGAGTTTTTAGATAGTGCTGTATCTCCAAGGACAAAGCCAGAACTCACTTTACTCTCTATTATGTTCAAAATTTGTTTCTATCTCCAGAGTGCACATAACACTCTAATGCTGGCACAGACTTAGCCTGTTTGTGAAGGAATGAAGACACACAATTACAGTGGGGATGGCGTCATGGCATGTTCCATGTTGTGCTGAAGGACATTTGGCTGAATGGTAGAACAGAATATAGCGTCTCCACAGCCATTAGACTCAGCAATATGTCCTGAGTTGTATGCTAATTGCTAAATAAATAAATAAATAAAACAATAAATAAATGTTGGGGGTGTGTTCAGGGCTCCCGGTAGGGTAGATAAGATGTTCCACACCAAACTCCTTCAAGCATGACTTTATGGACCTTGCCATTCCAAACTGTTCCCACAAATATTATACAAATCCAAAGGTTTGTATAGGAACACCCCCCTACCCAAACCCCAAATACTACTATGTTTTAAGAAAGCGAACAGGCTCATTTGTGTTAACTGCAAGTCGGGTTGTTTTATAAATCACCGCACCACACCTCACACCAAATGAATGAATGAATAAATAAATAAATAAATAATCTAAAAGAACCAGGGATTATTCAGAGGTCTAGGATATGTGAATTTATTTTATTTTACATCTATTTCCTGAGTTTTGTGTATACTGCATATTTATAGTATACTCTGTTCTGCTATAGTTACTAGTGACTTGTTTGTTTATATGTGCCCTGCGATTGGCTAGCAATCAGTTCAGGGTGTTCCCCGCCTCCTGCCCGATGATAGCTGGGATAGGCTCCAGCGCTCCCCCTTGTGAGGATAAGCGGCTCAGAAAATGGATGAATGGATTAAGAATGGCCGTAAAAAATGTATTTAACCTGAATGTTTGCCTGCCAGAACTGGATCACAGGTAGCCCCCTAAAATTTGTGGCAAAGGTGTGACAATATTGTGAAAATCCCCAAATAGTACTGTCATCATGTAACCATAATGAAACTGCTGCTTAGCTTCTATAGCCTGCAGCCTAAAACATCGGTGCAAAGAGATAACAATCGTGGGAAAAAAACACAAATGTGTATGTTTCCAACTGCAGTTTGTTATTTTTCTTGATTTCACAAGACATCTTTTGTGTGTCTAAATCCAGAAGTGTTTCATTGTAATTTAACAAAAAGCTACTTTCTTCAAAAACGACCCTTCACTAAATTCTGACAATAACTTGACCTTTCTATTCACTCTTTACCTCATAACTTAGAGTTAAGGCACTGTTTGTGTGTTTCTGGTTGGCCCTAACATAAATAACACAGTTAGCGTTAAGTGTTATACACGAAGAGTATGTTGTACTGGGACCAGGTGTTAAGATGATAAGGTTGAACAACTCCCACAGCTCTTAATCTCTCCACTGTCTCTATTGAACATAGTTTGAGGGAATAACAAGGAAACATCATCTTTGTGTGTCTAAGGGTTTGTTCTTCCCTGGAAGGAAGACATACACATAGTGCACACAAAAGTGGGACAAGAAAAATAATGTCAGGGATAAATTGCATTTCTATTGTAGCTTACCAGGTGAGGTCAAAGGTCTGCATTTTTGATGCTGCGCTTGGACTGAGCATCTTAGCACGACGACGGGCGCTGGAAACAGTCACCATGACAACCCGACACAACACAACTGAATTGACCTGCAAGTGGATGACAGCATTAGCATCGTCTCCAAAAAAAAAACTGACTACATAGCTACACTTGGCCTCAAGCAAACATTGAGAGACACGAGAAGGCTTGCCTTCTTACGAATACTCCAACAGGTGCACAATCTTTTGTGTCTTCTGCAGTGATCACTTTTTTTAATATTAATCTTTAATAATTTCTGAAGCTCAGTCTAAAAAGATTTTGCATTAGGGGTCAAAGGCAGAGAATTATCATAGAGCCTTAGAGCAGTACATAGAACACCCACAAATACATATCTATTGCAGGCATCTTTCACTCTCACACCTCTTTTCCATGCAATACAAAGGAAATCTAGCCTATAGCAAATATAATCACACAATTTCAAAATAATTACTGATATCACATACGTATGCACAGAATGAAACAGACACGCATGCACATGCACACACGCACACGCACACACAGGTGCACACACAAAGATGTATAAATTCTTGGGGATTAAATGGAATCACATACCGCCAAAACAAATATCACAGGTCCCACAAAAGACCAAATTGTGCCAGTCTTTAGATTGAGCCAGCAGTGTCCATCGGCCTTGTACTCATTCACTGTAGCTGACAGTGTCACAACAACTATTAGAACAGGTAGTCCTGCAAAACAATTCAATAAAAGCGCATTAAGCATGGCTGTGGTGTTAGAATAAAATATGCAACATGTTTAAAGACATATTTACAGAACAGTGACTGCTTTGGGATCTCATGATTGGACTATTTAGTCTGTTCTTCATCGCCAAGCCTATTTTGTCTAACACTCAGCACATCTGCATGGAGAGCTACAGGAAACATCTCAATCTTGTTGTGCTTATTCACATTCTGTTCTCTTTTCCTCATGCGATATAACACATAGTGACACAATTAGGGACATGAACATGGACAGCTGCAGGATGTTTTACAAAGGCTAAAGACTGGGTTAAGGTTGCCATAAAACATAACAATTTCAAAAAAGCATGTCGCATGTTAATACTCACTTTGTACTATACATTTCTAAGTAGATTTTGTAGGTTTGTGTAAGCACGATCAAAGCTACAACCACTTATTTACTATTATTATTATTATTATTTTAGTGCTCTGGCAAATTATGATGTACGAGTACTCTAAAGGAGACTTCTCTGTCTCTCACCACCTCCTCCAATCGGACTGGGAGGACTACGAGATGTTCCCATACCAGATGTGAGACATGAGTCTGTCCACCATTTCCCAGTTTTGCCCTACGTTCTCATCCAGGTTTGACATGCCCGAACATCTTACCCAGTAGGGGTTCAGGAGGTTTTTGAAATAAATGCCTAGGCATGCTCAAATGCCTTCTCTCAATGTGGAAGAGTAGTGGCTCTCTTCTGACTGCGTCCTGAATGATCAAGGTCCTTGCATTATCTTGATGGTCGAGCCTCAACATGCTGCAGAAACAAAAAATATTTCCAATACTTCTGGAAGAGTCCAAGCCTGTGCTCAGGTTATACAGTGAGCGAATGGCTTATAGAGAAAGCCCCAGGGTCCCATCCTCCTGGAGCAACTCAACAGAACACTACAAGGGGTGCCCCTTGTCGAATGCCTTCCAAATCCAGTACAGTACATGTGAACTGGGTCGGCTCCCATGCAGCTTCCAGTATCATGGCAAGGGTACAGTACTTGGCCAGATTTATGTAGCCAGAATAAAAGCTCACACTGTCAGTGCCAACATACTGTAGATGTGAAAGTCTCCCAGTAGAACAAGACCTCCTTCCACCTTCCTCCACCACCTTCCAGTGCTTTACCAAGGGACTCTAAAGACATACAGTATAGGTACTATGAATTGCTGTTTGCCATGTAAACGTCAGATCCAGTTTCTGACCCTAAAGGCATGGGGAACAAATCCTCACGTTCACCGGTAATGACACCAACTTGTGACAAGGGAGCATTAATAACCCACAACTCACTGTTACCTCTCTTTGGTGGAAAGTATGTGCAGAGTGAAATCAAACCCCTCTCAACTTCCAAAGCCTATGCTGTAAGTAGTAATAATAGTGAGTAGCTTGACCATCGACATGCGATCTCTCTTCCCAGCACATATATACTGTATATGGAACGGTGTGAGACTGGTTAGCACATCCGCCTCACAGTTCTGAGGACAAATCCGGCCTCGGCTGTGTGGTGTTTACATGTTCTCCCCATGCCTGTGTGGGTTTTCTCCGGGCACTCCGGTTTCCTCCCACATCCCAAAAACATGCATGATAGTTGATTAAAGACTCTAAATTCCCCATAGGTGTGAATGTGAGTGAGAACGGAAGTTTGTTTCTATGTGGTGTCTCGCCCAAAGTCAACTGGGATAGGCTCCAGCACGCCCGCGACCCAAGTGAGGATAAGGGATACAGCAAATATATATATATATATATATATATATATATATATATATATATACACACACACAGAGGGGCTGAAATAAATATTTAACTCGTCACCATTTTTCTCGTTAAATACAGTATATTTACAAAGAAAGTAGAACAAATAAGATGAGAAATTAATCTCTCTCTCTCTCTCTCTCTCTCTCTCTCTCTCTCTCTCGCTCTCTCTCTCCCTCTCTCTCTCTCTCGCTCTCTCTCTCTCTGTGTTTTTGTGTGTGTGTGTGTGTGTTTGTGCGTGTGCACGTGTGTGGAAATATATATATGGTCGCCAGCCAATCGCAGGGCACATATAAACATATAATAATATACACAGGCGGCACGGTGCATGACTGGTTAGAGCATCAGCCTCACAGTTCTGAGGACCGGGGTTCAATCCCCGGCTCCGCCTGTGTGGAGTTTCCATGTTCTGCCCGTGCCTGCGTGAGTTTTCTCCGGGGACTCCGGTTTCCTCCCACATCCCAAAAACATGCATGAATTGGAGACTCTAAATTGCCCGTAGGTGTGAATGTGAGTGCGAATGCTTGTTTGTTTGTATGTGCCCTTGATTGGCTGGCAACCAGTTCAGGGTGTACCCCGCCTCCTGCGGATAGGCTACAGCACGCCCGCGACCCTAGTGAGGAGAAGCTGCTCAGAAAATGGATGGATGGATAATATACACAGTGTGTGTGTGTGTGTGTTTATATATATATATATATATATATATATATATATATATATATATATACGCCTGCAACCATCGGGCCCGGTTGGGCACAGCCGGAAAGGAAAAGGACAAAACACATTACACTTCAGGGAAGATTTATTTTTTTTCACATTGTTGCATGCTATACTGATAGTATTAATCCATCCATCCATTCTCAAAATAGCTTATCATTTTCAGGGTCACGGGGTGCTGGAGTCTATCCCAGCTAACTTTGGGCAAATGGTGGACGATACCTTGAAGTGGTCGGCAGCCAGTCAATGGGCACATATACTGACGAGACGGACAACCATTCAGACTTACTTTCACACCATCACTGAGTGGGAACTGAACCCACGCAATGGGTCAGGTAATGAATGAGGAAGTGGCCATACCTAAATTATGATTGAAACTATTCACGTGACCATAATCAACATGCGTGCGTAATTCTGACTGACATGGACGCGTGAGCATGATTGACATGCAGCCATGAGCGTGATTGACATGCAGGCATGAGCATGATTGACATGCAGGCATGAGCGTGATTGACATGCGCGTGTGAGTGTGACTGACATGCGTGCATGAGCGTGCCCCTCCTGGAAGCCGTCACCTTATTGTGGTGGATGGGTTTGTGTGTCCCAATGATCCTCGGAGCTAAGTTGTCTGGGGCGTCACGCCCCTGGTAGGGTCATCCATGGCAAACAGGTCCTAGGTGAGGGACCAGACAAAGCTAGACTAAAAGACTCCTATGATGAAAAATATAAGTGGATCGAGGTTTCCCTTGCCTGGATGCGTGTCACCGGGGCCCACCTCTGGAGCCAAGCCTGGAGGTGGGGCTCGAAGGCGAGCGCCTCGTGGCCGGGCCTGCACCCACGGCCCGAAAGGGTAACGTGGGTCCCCCATCCCATGGGCTCACCACCTATGGGAAGGTCCAAAGGCAGGGACCTTGGCGATCCAATCCCTGGCTACAGAAGCTGGCTCTAGGGACATGGAATGTCACCTCTCTGGCACGGAAGGAGCCCGAGCTGGTGTGTGAGGTCGAGAAGTTCCGACTAGATATAGTCGGACTCGCCTCCACACACAGCTTGGGCTCTGGTACCAGTCCTTTCGAGAGGGGTTGGACTCTCTTCCACTCTGGAGATGCCCACGGTGAGAGCAGGTGTGGGTATACTTATTGCCCCCCGGTTTGGCGCCTGTACGTTGGGGTTTACCCCGGTGGATGAGAGGGTAGCCTCCCTCCGCCTTCGGGTGGGGGTACGGGTCCTGACTGTTGTTTGTGCCTATGCCTAGCAGTTCAGAGTACCCACCCTTTTTGGAGTCCTTGTTGGGGGTGCTGGATAGCACTCCCACTGGGGACTCCATCGTTCTGCTGGGGGACTTCAATGCTCACGTGGGCAATGACAGTGAGACCTGGAAGGGCGTGATTGGGAGGAACGGCCCCCCCCCGATCAGAACCCGAGCTGTGTTCTGACACAGTAGGTCGCAGTTCAATGATCGACTTTGTGGTCGTGTCATCGGACTTGCGGCCGCATGTCTTGGACACTCGGGTGAAGAGAGGGGCGGAGCTGTCAACTGATCACCACCTGGTGGTCAGTTGGCTCCGATGGTGGGGGAAGATGCCGGTCCGACGTGGCAGGCACAAACGTATTGTGCCGCGCTTCCATTCCTGAGGCGGCCGACTGGAGCTGTCGCCGTAAAGTTGTCGGTGCCTGTCGTGGCGGCAATCCCCGAACCCGTTGGTGGAAACTGACGGTGAGAGATACCGTCAAGCTGAAGAAGGAGTCCTATTGGGCCTTTTTGGCCTGTGGGACTCCTTAGGCAGCTGATGGGTACCAGCTGGGCAAGCGGAATGCAGCTTTGGTGTCGCTGAAGCAAATACTCGGGTATGGGAGGAATTCGGTGTGACCATGGAGAAAGACTTCCGGACGACTTCGAGAAATTTCTGGTCCACCATCCGGCGTCTCAGGAGGGGGAAGCAGTGCACCACCAACACTGTGTATAGTGGAGATGGGGTGCTGCTTACCTCGACTCGGGACGTTGTGAGCCGGTGGGGAGAATACTTCAAAGCCCTCCTCAATTCCACCGACACGCCTTCCCACGAGGAAGCAGAGTCTGGGTTCTCTGAGGCGGGCTCTCATATCTCTGGGCTTGAGGTCAGCGAGGTGGTTATAAAGCTCCTCAGTGTCAAGGCCCTGGGGGTGGATGAGATTCGCCCAGAGTTCCTAAAGGCTCTGGATGTTGTGGGGCTGTCCTGGTTGACACGCCTCTGCAACATCGCGTGGACATCGGGGACAGTGCCTCTGGATTGGCAGACTGGATTGACAGACTGGGGTGGTGGTCTCCCTTTTTAAAGAGGAATCACACTCCTCCGCCTCCCTGGTAAGGTCTATTCAGTGGTGCTGGAGAGGATGGTCCATCGGGAAGTCGAATCTCAGATTCATGAGGAGCAGTGTGGTTTTCGTCCTGGCCGTGGAACAGTGGGCCAGCTCTACACCCTCAGCAGGGTCCTCGAGGGTGCATGGGAGTTCGCCCAACCAGTCTACATGTGTTTTGTGGACTTGGAGAAGGCATTCGACGGTGTCCCTCGAGGAGTCCTGTGGGGGTTGCTTCGGGAGTATGGGGTTCCGAACCCCTTAATGTGGGCTGTTCGGTCCCTGTACGACCGCAGTCAGAGTTTGGTCCGTCGTTTCCGGTGAGGGTTGGACTCCACCAAAGCTGCCCTTTGTCACAGATTCTGTTGAATTTTTATGGACAGAATTTCAAGTTTCAAGGCGCAGCCGAGGCAGAGAGGGGCTCCGGTTTGATGGCCTCAGTATTGCATCTCTGGTTTTTGAAGATGATGTTGTTTTGTTGGCTTCATCAAGCCATGATCTCCATCTCTCACTGGAGCAGTTCGCAGCAGAGTGTGAAGCAGCTGGGATGAGACTCAGCACCTCCAAATCTGAGACCATGGTCCTCAGTCGGAAAAGGGTGGCATACCCTCTCCAGGTCGGGGATGAGATCCTGCTCCAAATGGAGGAGTTCAAGTATCTTGGGGTCTTGTTCACGAGTGAGGGAAGAATGGAACGGGAGATCAACAGGCGGATCGGTGCAGCGTCTGCAGTGATGTGGACTTTGTATCGGTCCGTTGTAGCAAAGAAGGAGCTAAGCCAAAAGACGAAGCTCTTAATTTACTGGTCGATCTACGTTCCTACCCTCACCTATGGTCACGAGCTGTGGGTTGTGACCGAAAGAACAAGATCCCGGATACAAGCGGCCAAAATGAGTTTCCTCCACAGGGTGTCCGGGCTCTCCCTTAGAGATAGGGTGAGAAGCTGGGTCATCCGGGAGGATCTCAGAGTAGAGCCACTGCTCCTCCACATCGAGAGGAGCCAGATGAGGTGGCTGAGGCATCTGATTCGGATGCCCCCCGGACGCCTCCCCGGTGAGGTGTTCCGGACACCTCCCACCGGGAGGAGACCCCGGGGACGACCCAGGACACGCTGGAGAGACTACGTCTTTCGGCTGGCCTGGGAACGCCTCGGGATCCCCCCGGAAGAGCTCGATGAAGTGGCTGGGGAAAGGGAAGTCTGGGCGTGACGTGTGCTCGAACGCGATCGACATGCGCGCATGAGCGTGATTGACATGCACGCATGAGTGCCAGGGACTTGAGCACATGAGCATGACTGACATGTGTGTTAGTGTCAGTGACATGCATTCGTGAGTGTGTTTGAGTTGTGTTTATGAGAGCAAGACATTCAGTTGTTCATACGAGAGCATTTGACTAGTATTTATGAGAGCATTTGACAAGTGTTTGTGAGCGAAAAATCTCAGTATTGCGTATGAGAGTTTTTCAGTAGAGTGTACAGTATGTGTTATGTTCGTAGTTGGTGTTATGTTCCTAGTTGTCATTTGGTTTGATTGTCTTTCAGTTCCCTTAGTGAGCGTTTGTGGGCGAAGTCGGCGTCGATGTATTGTTGGTTTAACTACCTTTTTTGTCGTTGCTTTTTGGTTGTACTTTTGTATTATTTGTTACCATGTTTATCGTGCATCTCTTGTTTAGTAAAACACTCTATTCATTCTTGGGATCCTTCACACACAGCTTGTACACTCCTGACAGTATGAGAGCATTTGAATCGTAAGTGTGACAGCTAATCCTGAATAATTTTGGCCTTTCATAATAAATATATAATAATAATACATAACTATGACAATATGACAAACATGTTCGTAATGCCATTATCTCATCATGTCTTTTTCAGTGTCACTGGTTAGTATGAAAAGCTTTAACAACTGCCAGCGAGTGGACAACAGCATGTTAGTGGACCTCACTACACTGAAAAAACAGTCCTTTGAATTTATGTAATTTCAACATGTACTGCACGGTGATGACTGGTTAGCACATCTGCCTCACAGTTCTGAGGACCCGGGACTATATAAAATCAGTGTATTATTATTATTATTATTATTATCCATCCATCCATTCATTTTCTTGGGCTTATCTGAGATCAGGTCGCGGGGGCAGTAGTTTAAGCAGCGACACCCAGACTTCCCTCTCCCTGGCCACTTCATCCAGGGGGGATCCCGAGACGTTCCCAGGCCAGCTTGGGCCGTCCCTGCTTGCATTCTAGGTTCAGCTCACAACACACCCAAAGTTGCTCTAATTGATTCCGGTGCAGACGATAGTTTCATTCATGAAGGTATAATACATCAGCTCCAACTCACTCTCCAACCGCTCATGTCTGTCTCCAAAGAAAGTCACAGCCCTGAATGGCCGAATCATCTCCTCTGTCACCCACCAAACAGTGCCAATCACCTTGCTCATTTACAGAAATCACAGTGGGAACATCTCTCTTTTTGTTATCCCTTCCCCTGGTACCCCATTAGTCCTCAGAATTACCAAGCCAAAAAACACAACCCCACCATAGGCTGGACGCACTTGGCAATCACCGGATGGAGCCCTAACTGCCACTCGCAATGCCTGCTCTCAGCTGTACCACCCTGTGGTAAAACACCACGCTCTTCCACACCTGTTGACCTCTCCCGAGTCCCTGAGAAATATCATGATCTCTCGACGGTGTTTGTAAAGACCTGGCCATTTCTCTACCCCCCACCGCTCATATGACTGTGCAATTAATCTGCTGCCGGGGGCCCCTCTTCCCACCAGCCGTCTCTTCAACCTTTCCCGACCTGAGAAAAAGGCAATGGAGGACTATATCCACGACTTTCTGGTTTCCGGACTCATTTGACCTTCCTCGTCTCCAGCAGGGACTTTTTTGTTGAAAAGAAAGACACCACTCTCCGCCCATGTATCGACTACCGTGGACTCAATGACATCACTGTGACAAATAACTCTCCGCTTCCCCTCATCGATCCCTCGTTTGAACCCCTCTGTCACGCCCAGATATTCACCAAATTGGACCTACGAAACGCCTACCACCTCATCCATATCCGAGAGGGGGATGAATGGAAAACTGCTTTCAATACCCCACTTTGAATACCAAGTCATGCCGATCGGATTAACCAACGACCCTGCTGTCTTCCAAACCTTCATTAATGACGATCTTTGTGATATGTTGAACCGGTTTGTTTTTGTTTATTTGGATGACATTCTCATTTTTACCCGCTCCCCTGAAGAACATCGCAGACATGTATGCCAAGTCCTCGAGCGCCTCCTTGAAAACCGCCTGTATGTCAAACCCGAAAAGTGTGAATTCCACCTCTCCTCCATACACAGGCTACATCATCTCCAAAGGACAACTACAACCGGACACTGCCCTGATCCAAGCAGTCGTTAACTGGCCCACTCCCACCAACCGCAAAGAACTACCTTTCCTTGGATTCGCCAACTTCTACCGTCGATTCATCCCTAATTACAACAAGGTCGCTATTCCCCTCACCAGCCTCACATCCACCAGCTCCTCCTTTCAGTGGACCCCGGCAGCATCCCAAGCATTCAGTCAACTCTAGACCCTGTTCACCAGTGCTCACATTCTTCGCCACTCCGACCCCTCCCTCCAGTTCATGGTCGCCTGTCCCCTGCCGAGAGGAACTACGACGTCAGCAACTGAGAGCTGCTGGCCATTATATGGGCCTTGGAAGAGTGGAGGCACTGGCTGGTGGGGACTGAAATGCCGTTTATCATTTGGACTGACCACAAGAATCTCGCTTACCTCAGTTCCGCCAAACGCCTTAATCCCCGACAAACTCGCTGTGCCCTCTTCTTGAGCAGGTTTAATTTCAGTCTCTCCTTCCTTGCTGGTTCCCGAAATAGCAAACCCCCCCCACCCACGCCCAGTCCTGAAGAACAGGAAACTATCCTTCCTTCCTAGTGCTTCGTAGGAGCAGCCACTTGGAAAATCGAACAGGTGGTTAAGGAGGCTCAAAAGACTCATCCGGATCCCAAGACCGGGCCTCCAAACAGCCTGTTTGTACCCGATTCCGCAGGCTCTGACGTCATTCAGTGGTCCCACAACTCCAAACTCACTTGTCATCCCTGCATTAATCCGGCAGCACTTTTGGTGGCCCAGCCTTGGTAAAGACACCCAGGAGTTCGTCCAAGCCTGCTCCGGCTGTGCCCGAGGGAAGTCTTCACACCTGCCCCCAGCTGGTCTCTTGCCTATCTCAAGCCGCCCTTGGTGCCATATCGCTCTGAACTTGGTTACCGGCCTACCCCCCTCTGAAGGTAACGCTGTCATTCTCACTATTGTCGATCGCTTTTCCTAATATGTCCATTACGTACCCCTCCCCAAACTACCATCTGCGTTCGAAACTGCTAACCTTGTCCAGCATGTCTTTAGACTCCAAGGTATCCCTATCGACGAGGTCCTCAGTTCTCATTCCTGGTCTGGAAGGAATTCTGTAAAGCGGTGGGTGCAGCAGCCAGCTTGTGCTCAGGATACCATCCGTAGACCAACGGCCAGACGGAGTGGGCGAATCAGTCCCTGGAATCAAACTTATGAGCACAACCCCTCTCCCCGACTGACCAAAACATCCATCCATTCATACATTTTTCTGAACCGCTTATCCTCCCTAGGGTCATGGGTGTGCTGGAGCCTATCCCAGGTGACTCTGGGCAAGAGGTGGGGTACACCGTGAACTGGTCGCCAGCCAATCGCAGGGCACATACAGTATAAACAAACAACCATTTGCACTCACATTCACACCCACGGGCAATTTAGAGTTTTCAATTAACCTACCATGCATGTTTTTGGGATGTGGGAGGAAACCGGAGTACCTAGAGAAACCCCACACAGGCGTGGGGAGAACATGCAAACTCCACACAGGCGAGGCCGGAAATGTGAAGCAGATGTGCTAACCAGTCGGCCACTGTGCCGCCACTTTCCCAACACTGATCCTGTATTATTTCACATCGCAGGTCACCTTGCTGCCTGACCAAAACATGTCAATGTCAATTGTGTTGGTAACTGCACTGGTGGACAATAGTAAGAAATGAAGTATAAGCTTACCCCAGCCAATGATGTAGTACAATTTCATTCTGCGGTCCTCACTGATGTTGACAGACACAACTTTACTCCACAATAGCAAACCTTCCACCAGCATCCAGGAAAAAGAGGCCATGAAGAAGAGATGAAGCAATGCTGTCACCACAAAACATGCACCCTGCAAGAATCGAAGTGTAGAGAAATAATGACGCTGTTACAACAGATGGTTTTATTCTCAATCTGTTTTAGCTGTTGAATGTCTGTTTAGCAGCAGTGCAATTGGATGTTGTGTACTACACATCTAAAGCAACAGTTTTACAGTGATAACATAGTAATTTTACCTTAACCCAGATCATACATTTTCGACATACAGTATAATATTAGTGGCAAAGCCTGGACTATGTGTTTGTCACACACAAAAATGGTGTTGTCCTGATCAAGCAAGGCTTACTGAACACAGGGTGATATTACCCTAATCACTGCTTCAGCTTTGTTACCCTTAAAGTTAATTGGACATTGAATATTAAAGAGGTGTTTTCTATTTCATGCATTGTGTGTTCAGGAAACAAAGTCTTGCAGTAAAATATTACGGGGCAGACCACTTTTTGTTGAGTGTACAAAAAATAATTGGGCCACTTAGGTTACAGGTTTTAGACTGGCCAAATCAATCTCCAGGTTTAAACCCTCTACAGCATGCATCACAAAAGAGTAATGCAAAGGTTTGGTGATGTCAGTGCTTGCTTAATACAGTTATTACAAGCAACTAGTTACAAATTCTTATCCTCCATTCACAAGGGACGTGAAACGAATTTTCATCTCATGTCCCTGGCACCAGTTTGATTGTGGGAGTATTTTATACACGCTAAAGGTGCATTTGCTTCATTTGCGCTACATTTAATGCTCCTCCCTTCTCGGTCCTCTTCAGCGGGTTGTCGTTGCATTTACTTCTGAAGATGGTGAGCTGTCACCCCAGCTGGTTCCTTTTTTTTTTTCCTTTCTCTCTTTCCTAAATTACTCCCCTTTCCAGCCCCGCCAACTCTCACGGCCAATGAAATGTGTGATCAATCTTCACCGAAATTTATGTGGACATCTTTACTTATGCCCACTTCAACCTCTGAAAACATCAGAACGATTGCCCCAATAATTTGGATTTTATGGACGAGCGTTTTCCTTTCCTTTGTAAAGAAATTATACTGGGTGATTTTAGCTCTTTTGAATATCTCTGTTTTTTAGTTAAAGGTGACCCAAAGGTTATTGTTTTAATAATTTATAGGCCTACAAGATACAATAGAAAATTTACTAAGGATTTTTTGGAAATGATGTCAGTTATTTGTCCTGACTACAACTATTTTGTCATAATGGGAGACTTTAACATTCATGTTGATAATAACATGGAAAACAAATCTAAAGAACTCTCTGCTATACTAGATACATTTGATCTCTCTCAACATATTAAAAGTCCAACACACACTCAAGGTCACATTTTAGGACTGGTCATCTCTAAGGATGTTGAAATTCTATCAATTGACATTAAGGATATGGCTATTTCTGACCATTTGTATGTATTCTTTGAATTACAGATTCTTCCAAAGGTTGAGACAACCGCTATGTCTATTAAGAAAAGGTACATAAATGAGAGCACCGCCACTAAGTTTATGGAGACCATTGCTGTGCCACAAACTGTGAATGACAGTTGATGAATGTTTGGATAATTTCACCTGGAAAATGTCAAATGTCATGAATGCTGTTGCTTCTATTAAATCTAAAACAATCTTGAGGCGACCTAGAACACCGTGGAGGAGCACAATGATGGTAAAGACCTCTAAATCATAGTGTAGGAAAGCAGAATCTAAGTGGAGAAAAACTAAACTCCAAATTGACCATGACCTCTACAGACAAAGTCTTTGTAATTTTAACCAAGAGTTAGTCAGGACTAGACAGCAACACTTTTCTGAAATCATCAGTAAGAACTTCAACAATACTGGCACTGTTTGCTGTGGTAGACAAGCTCATAACTCCCCCGCATCAGATAGCTCAAGAACTCCTAACAGCAGATAAATGCAATGAATTTGCTTGTTATTTTAGTGCAAAAATACAATCCATCAGGTTAAATGTTAGCACAAATGATAAAATTATACTACATCTGAAGCCATCCAGGAATAACTCTGTTACCATGTCAGAATTTGATACAATTGACCAAAAAACTGTAGAGAAAACAATTCAGGAGCTGAAACAATCAACGAGCTGTCTTGACTCAATACCATCTGACTTTTCAAAGCTATTGTGAAGTCTGTGCTAGCTGATTTGCTGCAAATAATCAATTGCTCACTTCAGTCAGGCGAGTTTCCTAAAGCTCTTAAAGTAGCTGCCATTAAGCCTCTGCTAAAAAAAAAAAAAATAGATTGCTGGACGCTTCCATGTTAGCAAGCCATAGACCCATCTCAAATCTCCCTTTCATAGCCAAGATTGTTGAGAAAGTTATTTTTAATCAACTTTTTGACAAGTTTCAATCAGGGTTCCGAACTCATCACAGTACAGAATCTGCTCTTATCAAAGTGCTAAGTGATATAAGGTTGAATACTAACTCGGGAAAGGTGTCAATTCTGGTCCTGTTGGACCTCAATACCGCTTTTGATACGGTAGATCATAATATACTGCTGAGCAGGTTGGAAACGTGGGCAGGACTAAATGGAATAGTCCTTAAATGGTTCAGGTCCTACCTGGAGGAAAGGAGTTATTTTGTAACCATTGGAAGTATTGAATCTCATCGAATGGCAATGACCTATGGGGTCCCTCAAGAGTCAGTTCTTGGACCCCTCCTGTTCAGTCTGTATATGCTACCCTTGGGTCAAATTCTTTATAAATTTAATCTTGACTATCATAGCTATTCGGATGACAGCAGTGTCTCCAGATGACTACAGTTCAATTGAGGTGTTGTCTCACTGTCTAAAACAGATAAATATCTGGATGAGCCAACATTTTCTTCAATTAAACCACAACAAAACTGAGATAATTGTTTTTGGCAATAAAGAAAAGAGAATTGCTGCTAGTAAATACCTGGAGTCACTCTCTTTAAAAACCAAAGACCAAGTCCGAAACCTTGGTGTTCTGATAGTCCCTGACTTTCAACAGTCATATCAAATCAATTACTAAAACTGCCTTCTACCATCTGAAGAACATATCAAGAGTGAAGGCTTGCATGTGTCAAGCAGACCAGGAAAAGCTCATCCATGCTTTTATCTCAAGTAGACTTGACTATTGTAACGGTCTTCTGACTGGACTCCCGAAAAAGAGCATTAAACCGCTGCTGCTCATTCAGAATGCGGGTTCTGACCAGAACAAAGAAGTCAGAGCATATTACTCCAATTCTAAAGTCTTTACACTGGCTTCCAATCAGCTTTAGAATAGATTTTAAAGTTCTGCTACTGGTCTATAAATCACTAAACTGTTTAAGTCCTGGATACATGAATGAAATGCTAATGGAATATAAACCCAGTAGGGCTCTGAGATCGACAGACTCAGGTCAAATAGTGGAGCACAGAGTCCAAAGCAAACATGGACATGAAGCAGCATTTAGCTATTATGCTGCACATAAATGGAATAAGTTGCCAACAGAAGTGGCGTGAGCCACAAGTGTGCATGTTTTTAAGTCCAGGTTAAAAACTCTTCTTTTTTCCCATTCTTTTTAGAGCATTTCCACTTTTAAATGATATTTCTTGCACTGTATGCTGTTTTAATTGTATTTTTATTTAATTGTATTTTATTTCTCTTTGTTTTAAACATTTAGAAGCTGTTTTTTCTTTGTTTTTAAATGCTTTTAATCATGTAAAGCACATTGAGTGACCTTGTGTATGAAATGCGCTATATAAATAAATTTGCTTGGCTTTCCATAGGCGCTGACTGGTTCTTTTTTTCTCACTCTTCCTTAAATTACTCTCATTCAAGCCCCGCCAGCCTGCGACTCTAGCCGCCGGTGACAAAGCGCTTTGAGAGGCCACACATGCCGTCCCACAGGCTGGCCCTTTGCTCACCATTCTCGACGGTGATTGGCTGTCACGACGCAATATGTGGCTGAGCTGTGGCCATAGCACACCATCTTTGGATGCCAGCGCGCTGACGATCCACTGAAGAAGACCGGGGTGGGAAGAGTATAACATTTTGCAGAAATTAAGTGAATGCGCATTCAGTATCTAAAATACTCCTTCAATCAAAGTTTGTTTCATGTCTGGTGTGAATGTAGTATTAATAATTTCAATCTATTTTAAGTCTTTTGCTGGCCTAAATATTTTTAGTTACAACTTATGCTATTCTCTAAATTGTGTGTCAGATGCAGAAGTAAATACTTCGCGCACACATTAAAAAAATTAACAATCAGCATCTTTGGTGAGTATATGTATTTTATTATTTTTTGTTATGTTTTTGGCATGCTATTAGATAAATATAGATTCTGAACTGCCCCAGATGATGTGCATGGCATGCATGCGTTTTAGTATAGTATTGATTGTTTATATAATTGCGACTTGATGATGGTGGCTTTAAGAGGTGAATTAAGTGGGTTAAGTCCCCATTGAAGGGCCAGGTACCAAATGCACAGCCCGCCATTGGTAATTATTCTATTAAGTCAAATATTCTGAATGTATTTGTCTGAAGAAATGCAAGTATATTTACTTTAAGTTCAGCATAAAGACTTGCAGGTAAATCAAACTTCACAACTGTATGCGGGGGGCACTGGTCGTGCAATGGTACACATACTCTTGACTGACTCTTGTGCAGCTGGTGCATTCTGTGATGGACTTACAACCAGTCAGAAATCTGGTTTGGGGAAGGAGACTCCCGATTGTTGGTGGACATATTATTTTGTTTGATCATGTCGAGTACATACAACCTTACGAAAACAAGCTAGCTCCACCCATAAAGACTTTAAAAGGACACGTTAAATTGTTTAAAATTTTAAACAGTATCCAGGTGTCTTAACATTTTTGTGACATACTTTCATCAAGAAAAAAAAATGATGAAAAATTATAATGTACTTTATACACCCTGTTTTTGTCATGTTGAAATTACCCTGAGTCCTTGGTTAGTCTGCCACTTGTACTGCTTGGCCAAAGGTGAGTACGGATTTCATTACTGTGACGACTAGTGGCGGGGGTAGTGCTGTGCGATATGGACAGAATGTTATATCCCAATACAGGTATTTTTTTATTCTGATACCAACAATATATATCCTGATGTAATATTTTTCTTAAAAAACATTAAATTACTTGCAATTATTTATAAACCAAATATTTTACACAGAAAGCACAATAAAATGAACCAAAGACAAATACAATAAAACAATTATTCAGTGCAAAAATGCCATTCATAATATCTGGTAGTACAACCAGTTTTCAAGGAATGTACCCTGTTGTTGTGTACAGGTTATAGCTGAGTTTATAAGTGTATTCAAATGTCCATAAGCAGTACAGCAGCACACACATCAGCATCTGGGTATAACCAGGTGTATCTAACAGTATGTGAAAAGAGACAACCCACAGAAGCTATTCAAAGCTTAATGGGTGGGGCTTCAGGACATGGGTGTGCTGGCGCCTATCTCAGCCAACTTCGGGCGGGAGGCGGTACACCCTGAACTGGTCACCAGCCAATCGCAGAGCACAAATAGACAAACAATAATTCGCAATCACATTCACACCTACGGACAATTTAGAACCTTCAATAAACCCACCATGCATGTTTTTGGAATGTAGGAGGAAACTGAAGTACCTGGAGAAAACCCACGCAGGCACAGGGAGAACATGCAAACTCCAAACAGGGAGGATGGATTTGAACCAGGGACCTCAGTACTGTGAGGCAGATGTGCTAACCATTTGGTCACTGTGCCGCAGGTTCAGGACATTTAACACATAATAACAAAAGACAAAACAACATAAGGTAAGAGACACAATTGATTAATACTTTAGAGACAAAACAAAACAGGACGTTGATCCCAATCAGAAGATTGAAATTATAAATACACGGACAATGTTTTGGTTTTTCATTTCTTCTTGAAGACAGAGAGAGATTGGGTGGTCTTAAGACGAGCATCAAGCTGGTTTCAAATCTGTGGACTGTAGCACACAACACTTTGGATGGTACTTTTAAGCCTTGGCTTTTCCCTAGTGATAATATCTTTTTGTAATGTAATGTAACGCTCCACTAGCAGTGCCTTAAACTCTTTTTTACTCTTTGTTGTCGAGGTTGCTGTTGTTGTTTTATTATTATTCGATTTTTCATTCCCTTAATTTTTTCTTATTAATTTATGTACTTGTGGGTTTTTTTCACACTTTAGACTGATTGGCATGGTGAAAGGACACGTTTGTGGTTCCGGCGTCTGTAGGGGCGGGACTTTCTTTACTCCTTCATGATCTTGGGGGGGGGGGGGGGGGGGGGGGCACTGGATTGAGCTCCCGGAGAGCATTGATGGTGTGATGGTGGACTCGCCCATGTTCCGCGGGTGCTGGAGCGATGGCAACTAGCACCCGCCTTGGTCTTGCTGCTTGCTGCTGGTGGGGGCCGGTGGGACCCCCCCTGTTGCTCCTGGGGCCTGCTTCCTCCTCTTCTCAACGTTCCCTGCTGCGGTCGCCTCCTGCTCTTCTCGTGGGGGGTCCGGGTGGTCGCCTGCAGGGGAGCCATGCCTCTTAATCACTCACCTAGCACACACTCAAACCACTCACTGTAACTATTTTTTTAATAGTCACATCTGGGCACACACACATATCCAGGGTTTCCTGGGGGACTGGTGTGATGTCGGGTGAGTGCGGGTGTCGGACCGGGTTTCAGTTTGTCATTGCTGTTTCCTGGTCCGGGCGCCCTGCCCCTCCGCCCTGCTTGCCACCCCAGCATTTTAATGCATCACACATCACCTGGCAGCCCTGTTCCGGCATAAATGGGATACAGATCGCCCATTCTGCTTGATCTAACAGCTAAACAGGAAAAAAAAAATAAGGAAGTGAGATAGGTAGGCTGTTTCAACGCTTTATATTTTCTCAAATTATTTCCAGTAGCCGTACGTGATTTAGATTATTTAACTTTGTAAGTTTTCCTGAGATAATGCATAGATATTTGATATTCCCTGTCAGAATAGGAAAGTTTGGATTTTGGCCTGCATGATTCGATGGGTTAGTCGTTATAGGGAGTATTTTTTATTTTGACCAATCGATAGCATCTTCTGATAATTGCAAAAATGTCCTTTTTTTTTTTTCTTTTTTTTTTTTATTTCTCCTGTTCAGCTGCATGGCCATGCAGAATGGTGGATCTGTATGCCTTTTGAACAGTTTTGCTGTTCAAGAGGGGAGTTTGATACTCCCTGTGCTTATTTTTTAATTTCCTAAAGGTTTTAGGGGACAGACAGAGAGACAGAATGGAAAAGGGGAATTGGGGTGCAAACCAAAGCAGAACAATAGTTAGACAGCCTAGATATTTGACCACAAGTAACATTACAACAGTCAAATCGTGTTGTTATTTGTGGTTGGGAGGTGAGGGGTGGCATACCTGGTGAGGTCATGCAACAACTAACCAATAGAACAAGATTAGGTTGTGGGGCCTGCTGTGGGGTTCTTTTCCCTGCCTGGTTTGGGAGGGGGGGGGGGGGGGGTGTCCACCTCCCATGCTCAGAGGCGGGTTGTGGGTGCTGGCGGAGGTGTGGGAGGGGGCCGGGGTTGGTGTTGCGGGTCTGGGTGGGATGGCCCTCTTCGTCGGTGGTTGTCCGGTCTAATGGGCCCGACCTGCGGGAGCCATGCCTCTTAATCGCTCACTTAGCCCACACTCACACTATTCACTGTATACATTTCTCACTAATCACATCTGGGCACATACACATATCAAAGGGTTCCTGGGGGACTGGTATGGGATCGGGAGGGTGTGGGTGTCGGATTGGGTTTCAGCACGTCTGTTCTGTTTCCCGGTCCGTGTGCCCTGCCCCTCCGCTGTGCCTGCCACCCTGGATTTTAAATGCATCACACACTCCCCATGTTTTAATGCACCACATAGACCTTTCTGGGGGGGAGTGGGTCGTGGATGGGGGGGTTTGGCTGTTCGGCAGTCGTGCCTGGCAGCCCTGCCCCCACCCCCTCGGCTCACTGACCTCTCCAGATTTTAATGCACCACACCACTCGGAGGGGCACTGATACACGGGGTAGGGTCAATGACTGCCAGTCGGGGACCTGGCAGTCATAGTAACAAGGGGGGAGGGGGGTCTCACTTACTTGCATGGCGGTGCTCCCGAGGCCGGATGACTGCTTGGTGTTAGGGCTGACATCTCATAGCCCGCGGCTGCTCCTTGGGTTCCCCCCACTTATTGTTCCCTTGTCGGGTGCCCCTATCCGCCCTCCTTTCCAACAAACAAGGGACACTCTACCGCCCTCGGGCTGGGCGGGGACTGGCTGCATTGCGCGTCGTGCGGGTTGGGGGGCCGTCTGGCTCTCCTGGGAGTGGGGTGGCGGTGCTTGTGGGGTGGTGTGGGGTGGTTTGCTGGGGGGTGACATTGGGTCCCTGCGCCCCCCGCTGGGTGGCCGGTTGTTGGGGCGCCTCGGTGGGGCCGGCGGACCGCCCTGGGTCCCTCGGTGTGGGTCATGTCCTGTCCGCCGGGCTGGTCTCGGGTTGGACCCCTGAGCCTGATCCCACCCCTCGATTGATTGGGTGGGGTCCTCAACCGCCGCGGTGCGGCCACAGCAATTACAGGACACTTTGGTTAGTCTTTGTGCATGTAAAACGGTATCAATTTACTTGCATGTATCCGCAGGCACACACCTAGGACTCTTTCACTGGGTGCTAAACGAACCTTTCACGCACTTTCTGCGACAAATAACTCGTGAATATGCAAATCGCTTGTGTATCCCCTCACTTATACTCTCGTCCTGTAGACTTAGAATTAACATAATTAATGCCACCACACTTCAGTTGTACAGCCGGGTTCACGACCCTTGTCCTCCATGCTTCTTCTCCCGTCCTTGTCCTGTTCTATCTTGTCCTGTCCTTCCCTCAGAGGGTGTAGCACTACAGCCCCATGCAACAATCATATTTAATATTTCATTGTTGTAGATAATGTAATGATTTACTTTACAATTAGTGCTTTGTCTTTTGTGTTTGTTCTGTTCGACTGATCAAGTCTGATTCTCAATAAACCTCAATTATAATACCACAGCAGAAGCTTAAAAGCTCCACTGTGACACAGTAAAACTGTTCCGGCATAAAAGGGATAGAGAGTTTCCATTCTGCTTGACCTAACAGCTGAACAGGACAAAAAAAAAAAAAAAAAAAAGAACAAGATTAGAGAGCACACAAAAGTCCAGGTCATGACTGGATGTGGAAAATGAACAAGGCAATGCTACTAATGACTGTAAGTCCAGCATTGTTTCTTTGATTTTTGTTTTCTTTCTTGAGAACTTCAACCTCAGTGTCATCGCTTTCATGGCTGAATGAAGTTTGGTAATGTCTTCTTTTAGCTCTTTGACTTGCTAGTGCGTTAATTTCAAGATGGTTTTGAGCTCCTTATTCTCCTGGTGCAATAAATCGAGAAGTGATAGCTTCTTGTCAATGGAGGAGAAGACTTGAATATGGGCGTTGGTTGAGCTGGCTAGTAGATCTTCACTGCTAGTGGACGAATTAGCCTTCCGTCTTTTCAGCAGTTTGCTGTGCTTGTCATGATGGGATTTGCTATCTTACCTGACGAAGCGTTCGAAAGATCCGTCGATGAAATCTTTGAGTGGCTTCACAATGGTATCTTTGCATCAGCAGCGATTGGAATAAATTAATCAATAATAATCAGCCCCGCAAAAAAAAAGGTGGATGAGGAGCAATCTCGTTGTGTCTCGCGATGTCAGAGCATGCCTCGCCTCAGCCTGAGCAGCACTAACTGATTAAGTGTAATTCCCCAGATTGGTGACCAAGTGCTTTTACCCCAAGTGAAAAAACAACCAATGCCTTTATGGGTGCTTATGTTTTTCTTCACACTCTGCCTCTTGCCTCATCACAACCGCTTGCTCCTGTCGTCATGGTAACAGAAGCCCTACTTGATACTGGCCTTACAGTAGAGGGTATGGTGAGCAATGGCTCACCATGAGACAGGACCACCTCTTCTAAATAGGATAATTTCAGCTAGGCCTAAAAATATGGGTGTAAAGTAGCTGATGCTTGATATTTATATTTGATATTTTGATGAAAAAATGTCACAGACATGTTATCAAGACACCTGGGAACTGTCGTAAATTGTGAAAAAAAATGTCATAATGTCTCGTTTAAAATGAATCGGACCAAATCTAGTAGCTGCAATTCATGGATACGCTATTACAAATATGTTGATCAGACACTTTGTTTTTGCTGCTTTATATTTAGTTTTAAGTTAATATTCTGTTGGGTTTGACAGTTTTATTCTCCATTCGCCTCTGTCAATTGTTTTACCTGGTAGCTTCTGGCAATTAGATTATCGCACAGCCTTGTATTTGACCCATTCGTGTGTCATTTGTGCGATCAGTCTGAGACTACTTAGTTCATCTGTTTAAACTCATTTGTAACCACTGTGATTTTCATCTTCTTTGTGTTTTTTTTTCCTTTGTGTATGCTGACTTCTTTGTCAACCAACACCAAGTATTTTTCAGCTGGTGTCAACGTCGTGCTACTTGCATCGCCTTTTGCGAAAGAATCAGCATGGATTCTCACCTCATTGGCAGACGCCCAGTCACTGCACATTAACAGTAGCTCAGCAATGCTGAGAGCAACAATCAGGTTCTTATGGACAGTTGTGCGGTCCGATTTAGGAACCCTATATAAAGGCAAACACAAATGAATATCAGTGCATACAAAAACATCATACACGTGAAATATGCATAGAGTAAGTTGACCAAATGTAACAAATAGATGACACAAAACTGCATTATTTAAAAGCTAGTTAATGTTTATAATTCTGAGAATATAAGTACAATATTATGTTTTCATCAAAGATCTAACTGAACATCCATTAGGAATGTTCAGTATCTCAAAATAAAATTCTTTGACACTCTTCAACAAACCTATGTCAATTTTTTTTTTCCTGATGTGAATCTGGTAGGTTTTTTTTTAAATGCTTTTCACTTTCTGCACTTTAAAGGGTGTGCACTGTGATTATTTGTGACTCACCCCACAGCAATGAAGAGGATGAAGGTGAAGACGAGGCCACACAGAGACACTCCACAGCCAATGAACGTCAGCACCTGCAAAGCTTTTTTGTTTTCTGGGCTTGGCTAAAACGCACATACACATGCGCACACACACATACATACACAACCACCCCAGCCCCCGCATACAGTACATAATAAAACCATGAGCTGTAAATAGCAGCAAACAGCAAAAAGCCTGGATAAACACTGAGTGAATGTTACCTGGGCTTCGTAGACCTGTAGTAGCAATGCAAAATTGGTGGTGTGATTGCAGTAGCACACAGTGTAGCCATATTGTTTGGAAACGACCTCGCACCCTTTGGTATTCCACCACCCGCCAGCCTGTGGACTAGATTGACACAGATATCTATTTATCTAAACCCATACAGGAATGGGAAGAATGGAAATATCTTCATATCTTAAACTGTTAGGGGGCATTGCCATTGTTTTTATCTTTCAGTAAGATAACTTTGGTATTCGAAAGGCATCCAAAATTCCAAATTATTTTGTTCCAAAATGTTCTTACGTGAGATTAAAATCCCAGAAGGCACACACTGGATCATATACAGCCCCAGCAGGATTCTATGAGATACATAGAGCCAATATGATAAATGTGATAAATGCATTGAAGTAATAATTGTGAATACTATATTGTGTTTCTCACCTGCACTTTGTGACGGAGCTGAAAGTGGACCGCTGTACTGACGGGCTGGTTGTCTCCCAGCACTGTGGTGGATATGACAGAGGACCCCAGGATAGTACCCAGATACCTAAATTGCACACATTGATTTTACAACAATCAACACGGTGGCGAGGCTTTACACCTTCAAATAAAGAAATTAAATCACTGACGAATACTATATTTACATTGAAAATATATACTGTGTATACTCATACAAATGAATATAGGATATGGGTCCTTTTCATATCATTTGATCAATAACGGTAAAGTCATGGCCCACTGAATTTCCTTTTGAAAATGTATTAATTTTACTGAGTTTTTGGCAGTTGTTATACATCAAAAGGTTGTAATTGTTTCTAAGAATAAAAAAAAAAAGTTTTAATGCCAAAATGTTCTTACCGGTAGGTGTCCGAAATGAAGCTTCATGATCTGCAACATCTTTTCTGAAGATGCTAATTACATTTTTGAATATACAGTATAAGATTTTTCAAATGTTTCCATGAAAACTAACACAAATGCATCTTCGTGTCTTCAGAGTTCGTTTCTTTCTTTTACAAACAGTCCTTCTTTGTCACTCAAGCAAAAGAGCCTCTTTATGTTGTTGCAATACACCAGAGGGTTCTTTGAGCTGAAGTGGCAGGATGAAGCGGCCATTTCACATTCACACAATAGCAGACAGCAAAATAATTAGAATTGTTATTTCTGAGATCTGAATGAATATGTATGAATTTATGAAAGTGTGGCGGCACGGTGGCTGACTGGTTAGAGCGTCAGCCTCACAGTTCTGAGGACCCGGGTTCAATCCCCGGCCCCGCCTGTGTGGAGTTTGCATGTTCTCCCCGTGCCTGCGTGGGTTTTCTCCGGGCACTCCGGTTTCCTCCCACATCCCAAAAACATGCATGAATTGGAGACTCTAAATTGCCCGTAGGCGTGACTGTGAGTGCGACTGGTTGTTTGTTCCTATGTGCCCTGCGATTGGCTGGCAACCAGTTCAGGGTGTACCCCGCCTCCTGCCCGATGACAGCTGGGATAGGCTCCAGCACGCCCGCGACCCTAGTGAGGAGAAGCGGCTCGGAAAATGGATGGATGGATTTATGAAAGTGTCGGCTCTATTGCTTGTCTTTACCGTAATTACAATTTCATGAAGATAAAAGTGTAATGGGCTTAGCTAGGATCATTTACACACTTGTTGCCACAGAGTTTGAAGAGCCACACATGTAAATTGTGCAGCTCACCGGATTTTTATGAAGCTGTTTATCCTTAGCGTTATGCACTTTTGTGTTTACTGTATAAAAAGGAGGGTTTTTCAATGGGCTACCACATTTTGCTCTGTAACTAAGGATTACCTTTATTATGAATGCCTCAATTTTTTAAATGATTAATAACTTTTTGAAAATAGGACTTTAAGCATGGCTGTTTCAGCATGGGAGACATTTACCCCAAAAAACCAAGACGGCATGAACAAATTGTTAAATTAGATTATTCATTATTGTTTACAAGTGTCTTTACTGTTATTGATCAAATTGTATGAAAATGACCCATATAGCAATTTGTAGTCCCTGTCGTCAGAGTATTTGCTCACGTGGACATCTAATGGGCCTTGTAGTGTGGTCCTAAACTCTTGTTAGTAAGCCCTAAAAAAGCAGATGTTTCACTTTACAAACTATATCGATAAAAGGTGTTGAGGATTCTTCATAAAACTGTGTTCCAATGTTACTGGACCTGATATGAAACAAAACAATGAAAGTAAATAATAATTTGATGTGATGTCTAGATTTGGAGATAAAAGATTTCAGATTTAAACATTAAGATTATTTCCAATAAGTATATCTTAAAATTGCAAGTAAAACTGCAATGTTGAGGGCTCAAAAGACAATCGGTCTCTTTTGTGCCAATTTTGCCCGTTCCCGACCAAGCACGTCAAACGCCAGACAATCTTAAATCCTAGAGGTTATCCTATAAGATTGTCCTTAGGTCTAATATGTGTTAAAAGTGGATTCGTCATGATTTTAGGGTCTGAAACAGGTCAGGGCCGACAATCTTACATGATGAAAGCCTCTAATATTTATGACCAAAAGTCTTCATGTGTGTGGGGGAAAGCCCACTTCTTCCGAGTCCCGACGCCGTGAATTGTGACATGGAATGGAATGTAGCCAATGAAGAAGAATCCTGACTCACCAAAAATCAGCGGTGGAACATAATCTTTCTGTGTGTGATATTCTTGTGTGGAGCTTATCAGAGCACACCACACACAATACGACCAAAATTGTTAAATATCAGATTTTTTATTTTCATGTGTGGAGTCTGCCACAAATAAATAACCTTCTAAGATTATAAAAATCCTTATGTGTGCACCAGGCCTAAGAAGAGAAAACAATTTTTTTCATGTACAATACCTTTGGCTGCCATCTGTGACAGTAGGGACCATGCTGATGTTTCCTTCAGGATTGAAAAGAGGCCGCAGAGAACCATACCACGTGTTGACCAGGGTCAGCTTATAGAATCCTGTACATTAAGCACAATAACATTTTAAAAAGGTATCCCCAGCTTTCACCAGATCAATAAATGAAACAATACTGAGCAAGTGTTAATTCGGGATCGTTTATTGTTTAAGATGAATAGTTGTTGCAAAATCCAACAACGTGCCTCCATCTGCCCTTTATTGCAAGACCTTGGAAGGAAAAAAAATGCATACTACGCATTCTCAAGTCTGTTCATAGTCGATGTATTCACCTGTATGACTGAATGTGTCTCCTCCGTAAACAAAATGACGTGACTGCGTTTGTGACAAATACTTTAAGTTTGAATATGCAATTGATTTAAGAATGTAAGCAAGTAAGTAAGAAAATTATTGGCACTAGGAGTGTTCAGTCTACCTTTGTTAAGAAGATCCTGGATCTTTTGATGTGGGACTGAAATACAGTCTGAGTTGGAATGTTTCTCAGTTTCAGGCCCACAGAAAGTTGTTCCCTTTGATGATTCTTGAAGCATTTGCTGCTGCACTGCTACTTCTGTAAATAACAAGAGCGTAAAGCACATTTAAGGTGGGTCATTTCTTAAAAAGGATATATTTGGAAAAATACTTTGTTAAACTTGTACTTAAGTAGATTTCTCAGGTACCTGTACTTTAGTTGAGTGTTATTTTTTTCTGAAGACTTTTTACTTTTACACCATACATTTGAAAACAGATATCTGTACTTTCTACTCCTTATGTTGTCAAAATAGGTGTGTTACATTTTTCAACCTGTGAGACAGATGACACAATTTAAAAAAGATGAAAATAGAGAGAGGTTAAGTTAACTACGGTGGAGATCTTGATTGATAGAGATCTTGGGATCTTATGAGGTGGAAAAAACAGGGGGAGCAGCGACATGAGGAACATGAACCAGGGGGCAATGATGACGATGGCAACAGATTTGGAGAAACAAGATATTCTCCATCATTGGTCTTATTTAAAAGAACTGTTTAATGTCGTTGGCTACACCAATGAATTATGGCGTGTTGTCTTGTGCCAGCCTAAAAACCACCATCTTATGGCATTCCCAAATTTTTTGCCTCATCTAAAAAAAGCATCTACAAGTAAGGTTTATTTTTTTCAATTATCATTGGCTGATTTAGCATTTAAACAACAACATGCTGATCATGAGTACAAGCACTATGTAAGTTAATAAAAGAGGGAAACTATTTTGTGCGCAGTTTTTTTTTCTACATTGCATTCATTCAATCATTTTCCGTACCGGTCGTGTTCTGTTCGTGCCTCGGTTGCTCTGGCATCAGCTACGGCCTACAATAGTCGTGTTTTGTTGTTTTATAATTAACAGACAGAGATTAATGGACTAACCTCTCCTGTGATCTTTAGAAGACGCTACAGTACTATTGAAATGTTATACATTCCAGTCGATCACTGTTTTTGTTCTTTGCTAATATAAGAACTTGAGTAGAAATGCATGGTGAGAAAGCAACACGCAGTGCATGCACATAGAGCAGAATATTAATTTTAAAACCGTATAAAATACGGATAATATTTCATGTTTTGAGCCAGGATAGAAGTATTGCTGCGTATTATACATATGTAGAAGGGTTTTCCTGATTTTTGGGGTTGATTTTGGGGCTGTGTATTATGCTCGAGAGCGTATTATACATGCAAAATTACGGGTAGTTTTGCCACCTCTGAAAAAATGCATGTCTCCTTTTAGTTCAACTCAAATAAGTCTAGCACACCTCATGATAAGGCTATAGATCCATGTGATTTATCTACCCATCAGGAAAAAAGTACTGATAATCCATCCATTTTCCTTACCGCTTATCCTCACTAATGTAGAGCATGTTATATAATGAAATAAAACAGTACCCATCAAAGGTTTGGACACACCGTCCCTTAAATTGCACAAGGACAAGGGTGTCCAAACTCTTGATTTATACTGTATCTTAAAAATAATATATCAAGGTATCAGTATTATCTGAAATGAATATAATTCAACCTGATTTCACTGAAAGTAAAAATCGAGACTGATTAACCTTTGTAGGAATTACGTTACTATGACAACATGCATATTTTTGTGGGGGTGCAAAAATGCAACAAGATATTTTCCTTGTAGAAATCTAGGTAATTGCCATTCCATAAAAAATAAAATCAAGCGTTAAAGAATGCAATTAAGCAGAAACAAAAGCTTACAGCAAACATTTGTAGTTGCATATAATTGGGTTAGAATTTTGTGGATGTTCATGTGACATGAATGTCAATGCATCCGCATGCAAACCCGAGGAGTAACCCACTCCAGAACAATGCAGTCGTGCCTGAACACACAAAGATGGAGAACATGCTCTGCTGAAAATGATTTGATTCATCACTAAATGTAATATTTTTGTCTTCATTTCATAGGGTTAAGATAAGTAAATATTCTATATTTACAAGACAAGAATCATTCCAGCGGCACGGTGGACGACTGGTTAGAGCGTCTTCCACACAGTTCTGAGGACCGGGGTTCAATCCCCGGCCCCGCCCGTGTGGAGTTTACATGTTCTCCCCGTGCCTGTGTGGGTTTTCTCCGGGCACTCTGGTTTCCTCCCACATCCCAAAAACATGCATGAGAAGTTGATTGAAGACTATAAATTGCCCGTAGGTGTGAATGTGAGTGCAAATGGTTGTTTGTTTATGTGTGCCCTGCGATTTGCTGGCAACCAGTTCAGGGTGTACCCCGCCTCCTGCCCGAAGATAGCTGGGATAGGCTCCAGCACTCCCGCGACCCTTGTGAGGATAAGCGGCTCAGAAAATGGATGGATGGAAGAATTATTGCCAATAGCAATCTGCCTGAGAAGCCAAAAACTCTCCTGACCTTCACCGAAAGTAAAAACACCTGAAATGTTTTGTCTATGATTCTGAACTAAAGAACATACTAAGCTATTATTAGTTAGTTAGAGCTCTCAGTGCAATGAGGCAGACATAGGCTGCAATTCCAGTTTCTGTAATCTGTAGGTTTTTACAGGAGCAGGTGCCCACTGCCCAACCCCAGCACTTGGTATTCCTAGGGTGTTTCCAGATTCCACGAATGTTTCCAAGTACTAACCAGGACCGACCCTGCTTAGCTTCCGAGAGCGGACGAGATCGGGCACTCCCAGGGTACCACACGGGGAAGCTATTATTGGGGCACCAATATTTAACATGATGCCACCATGTCCAAGGAGCCTGGAATAATTGCCATATGTTTATGCAGTGTTTATCCAGCTATCTTCGGGCGAGAGGCAGGGTACACCCTGAACTGGTTGCCAGCCAATCGCAGGGCACATATAAACAAACAACCATTTGCACACACATTCACACCTACGGCAAATTTAGAGTCGTCAATCAACCTACCACGCATGTTTTTGGGATGTGGGAGGAAACTGGAGTACCCGGAGAAAATCTACCCAGGCACGGGGAGAACATGCAAACTCCACACAGCCGGGGCCGGGATTTGAACCAGATGTGAGGCAGATGTGCTAACCAGATGTGAGGCAGATGTGCTAACCAGTCGTCCACCGTGCCGGCTACATATTACATAACAAAAATTAAGTGTAAGCTTGCGGCACGGTGGAGGCTTCTCGCCCGAAGATAGGCTGGGATAGGCTCCAGCATGCCCGCGACCCTTGTGAGGGTAAGGCGGTACGGAAAATGGATGGATGAATGTTTAAGCTAATGAGCTTTTTTTATGACAAGTAGCTTTTACATTTTACGTTGTTGACGCTAGGAATAGATCTTTAAAACCGTTAATGACTCTAAATATATTTATGTGTTATGTAAAGTGTTAAGAGTTCCTTAAATTCTGATGGCCTGTAAAGCCGTCAAATGGTATAGTCTGAGTCCTGATCTGTGAATAAATAAGAAAGCTGCAGGTAGAAGGAGTGAGCGAGAGTGGAGAGCCTGTATGTGTGGGACAGGGCGGATGGTTGGAACAGAAAGTCAAATTGTGTTGTTGTTTTTAGCTTGCGCAAAATATAATTTTCTTTAAAAAAAACACCTAATAGCACACTCTGTTGAAAATGCTCATTTTCAACCGTAAACAACAAAAAGACTTGACAAGGCAAATGTTTTAAGTTTAAGTCAAGTCGAGTCTCATGAATACCAAGTTAAAGTCAAGTCGAGTCTTTCGTAAATTTTAGCCAAGCAAGTCCACAGTCCTAAAATGGCGACTCAATCAAAGTTGGTGTGTGACACTCACTGATGTTGGGGCTATGAAATGTCAGGTGATCTCTCTCTGCCATCAAGCCGGGGCTCAAGTTAGTCACCATCCGATCAATACTCTTCACCACATCCATGGGACCATTCACCACCTGTAACATGCAACAGTGGTACATTACCAACCATCCTCCCTGCTATACTAAGCTCTACCGTGCTTCACTAAAGCATGCAGATAGACAAAATATGGTGACACCAGACAGTTACAGGAAATGATTATGGAACAGTATGTGAAGTTGGGCTCAGCTTATAAAAGCTTCTAGTATTCTAAGAATGACATCCTACAAGCTTAATAATTAATTATCAAAGTGAACTGATTGGCTGAGCCCATTATGTATTAATGCATTGATTAAATGATGTTTCACAATATTTTTAACCTAGTACTTAATCCCAAACCAAAATGTTTTGACCACTGTTTACTGTTTCCAGAGCCTAAATACAATTTGGCTGAATAACACTTAAAGAGTCCAATGGATAAGCCTATAATGCATCGATAATCGTGGATTTTTCCATTATCAGTTTTGAAACCTCTCATTCTAAACACAATGTTCCTGAGAGCTGAGCCTTGGGTACAAGCAGGGGTACTGTGGCAAGCAGGCGGTTAGATGAAGAGCATGGCAACAGTTTGTCAAAGAGATGCTCATCCATTGAATCTGAGCTGAGATGGCCTTGGAGTGTTGAGAGGCCGCGGGAAAGGAGGCAAGTGTAATACAAACACAACACTTGCCATGAGTTGCCTCCATATGGATCCACAAGCACATCACTAGCAAGAGTGGAACAGGGGAGTAAAAAAAGATGCCATTCAGACTTATGTGAACATGAATCAATCAATCAATAAATAAATAATAATAATAATTTAAAAAAAATAATAATAATAGGGCAGCATGGTGTACGACTCGGACCCAGGTTCAAATCCAACCTCGCCTGTGTGGAGTTTGCATGCAAACTATTATTAGGCATTGAGAAAGAAAATTCTGAAATACTGTACGTCAAACTTGTTTCTAATATTAAGTCCCATAACTTTGTATAGCTAGTACGACCTTCCACATTAAATAAAATACTTATATTAATTATTGATTTAGTTTATTTCTGACAGCATCATCCAAACCTTTGTATGAACATGAGGCTGATGATTAATGTTTGAATTCATGAATTTTTGAATATTTGAGTGTACAGTATAGTAATATGGAAATGATGACTTGGCAAATGCAGTTATTTCATGATAATATCTCGTTGGTCCAAGCCCACTAAAAAAGGTGTTTTATTTATTTATTCTCCAATTGTAAGGCTGTGTAGTTTCCCCCCGACTAATGTTTTTTTTGTTTGCCACGTCACTGAATGGTGACAGTGGCAGCAGCTCGAAATGAATTACCACATAAAATCGGACAAAGCAGAGCCAAAAGTGCAGCAAGGCAAAGAGGAGATAAGAAGGTGCAAAGCAGTGTATGCTACCTCTTTGATGGCCTGCCACTTGAAGGCATTGTCCTGGCTGATGACGCTGTCGGCCACACTGATGAAGTGCTTGCTTAGCTCCTCGACGCGCTCCTTGGTGTGGTTGGTGGAATCAGAAAGCTGTGGGGGAACATCAGCAGCCAGAGACAGCAACTGGATGAGGGAAACCATGTCTGTTGGCTGCAGTCCCTCCTGCCTTGTGTCCTGCAGAGCCTGGACAGACATGTCCAGCAGGGCGGAAGCTTCGGGCAGGCTGCTCAGCCATAATGACTGCTGCCCTAGTACTGCCTGAGAGTAGAGACAGGCCTGCTATATTCTTCCATAACAATTTTCAATAACAGCGGTAATTGTCTGATAACATGATAGGCTGCAATCAGCCAGGTATGCTCGTTTTACACTAACTTCTAAAAGTAAGTTTCAAATTCTGTTGACGCAGGATGTTAATATTCACAAGCAATTTTTTTGTTTATTATGAGTAGTAATTAGTGTAGGTATAGCATATAGATCAAGAGAAGCAAATGTACAGGATTTAGTATATGCTATTGCTGTACATGTTATAAGATTAGAATAGAATAGATGCAAATAAACTAAACTTTTCTAGTGGCAAGAATGATATAATTTTGTTATAATCTGACTACGCAACACTGGTTTGATGTCAGCATTTATGTGTTAAAGGTACATAATGGTTCACACAACTCTAAACTTTTCAACTTATCATGGTGACAGCAATAGCACAGCAACCAAAGGCCATTTTTCAGCAGGCTGATGTAGTCTCGTGTGGAACTCTTAAGAACAGTAAGTAAACATCAGCTCATGGAAGGAAAAAGAGAAGGATGACAATGTATAGGTAAAAATTTATGATGTATGAGGTCTACCTGGCTGTTATTGGAAAGCTTCATCAGATGATTCATGAAGGCAGTGGGTTGAGAGCTTTGGGATTCACTCATTTGTTTCATCTTCAGGTAACGTTCTGGGTAAAAAAACAAAAGGCAATTAAAAAAACATGGTGTCAATGCAGTGGTGTGTGGTGTAAAGGATGCATTTTATTTTGTATTTCGACATCAGTGGAGAAAATAAAAATAAAAAAATAAAATAAAAAATGAAATAGCATAAAGTAGGAATAACATACAAATACCGTAAAATAAGTATTTCAGTAGCTTGCTATGCCGTAATTTATCCCTTTACCCACTTCAAAATACAGTTTTGTTTTTATGTGCAAGTAGTGTGTTTCAACAACCTTACGTTATGTTTACACTATGTTCCTGGTCACCACGGTAACCCCATTGCAGGCCACCGTGGTCAAAACGGGATGGTCGAGCACAATGTGGGAGAACAAGATGGGCAAACATGACGGGATGCTCGGTATGATGTTTGAACTCTCAAAATATTTGCTATGGCAGTCACAATGTGGCTTAGAAACCAGATGCCCTTCCCCATACTGACGCCAACACTGGAGCCAGGGGAGGTTCATTTATCTCTACTAGGGCAAAAAAAAAACAACGCGTCCAAAGCTACCCAGTGTCCATGTTTTATCCACAGAGAGCCTTGACAGAACATAAGAAACAAGAGGCACCCAATCAAATTTAATTTGCTGGGATCTGTGGTTAACTTGGGCCAAAATGTAGCAAGGCTTTGAGCCTTTGGGACAGCAGACCTGTCCTCCCATGGCCCGTCATGTATCCTGTGATAGACATCGATAAATCTTAGCAAGACTTGAATACAGAGAAAAATATCGCCATAATCCCAAGGTGCACCACATTTCAGACAAACGGGGCCGCCGTGGCCGCCGGGAACATAGTGTTAATGGACAGTAGCCTTAGCTAACCTAACCACTTCTATGTCATTACATAGTGTGTTTCTTTTATTTATTAAAAAAAAAAAATATTATCCCATTGTCTTCGATTATTTATTTGGGCCTGTGGATGCCTGAGTTAGAATGGATAATGTATATGAAAAACATTTTTTTGCCATCTTTATCTTTTTAAGTCTTCAGTGATCAAGCCTAATTGTAGGCATTTTACCTACTTTTGGCAACTGGATAGTTCTAATCGCTCATAAATATTCACAATAGGTTGTAAAGTTAGATTTAAGTTTCATTAGGAATGCTCAAGGACACAAAAAGGCATGTGAAAAATTAACCCCTAAAGGTTAAACGCTCAAAACTATCACTAGTCTTGGCTAGGAGACCAAGGTTGCATTGTAATCCAAAGAAACATTTGGGACTATCTGTTGATAAAATGGTTTATGGTTTACCATCCACATTAACTTCTGAAATGGCAATAACATATTAAAATAAGACATACCTCTGCTGCTCATGCAGATAAATGGCAGTGGCTCAGAGCAGTCAAACAGACTCATTACTGGGTGTTGAGCTGACTGGATCTGCAGCGTTCTGCAGCCTTGCATCACCATCTGCTGGTGCTTTGCTGCTCACACATCACACAAGTGCCAATTAGCGCAGTCAGGCAGAAAAGGAAAAAAAAAAAAGAAAAGCGTTTCCAAACAAATGTGTTCAAATCTAAGGAAAAAAACATTGTCAGTGTTCAGAAGAAATAAATTAATCTCCACACAGCAACAAACATAAAACAAAACATTAATTTTAGATTGCAATAATGCAGCAGCTTGAAAACCAGTGGACTACTCATGAGCAGGATTTATTAAGGACTGTACGAATGTCAAGCATGGAGTACCTTGCAATTAGTCTGTTAACAAAACAAGAATCCTTAATAAATCAATAATTTTGGTTTTTACATTTGTTAAGGAATAGTGTAACATTCTACATGCAATCATCTATACATCCATCCATTTTCTGTACCGCTTTTCCTTACAAGGGTCGCGGGCGTGCTGGAGCCTGTCTTCGGGTGTGAGGCGGGGTACACCCTGAACTGGTTGCCAGCCAATCGCAGGGGACATATAAACAAACAACCATTCACACTCACATTCACACCTACGGGCAATTTAGAGTCTTCAATTAACCTACCATGCATGTTTTTGGGATGTGGTAGGAAACCGGAGTGCCCGGAGAACACCCACGCAGTCACGGGGAGAACATGCAAACTCCACACAGGCGAGGCCGGGATTTGAAGTTCTCAGAACTATGAGTCTGATATGCTAACCAGTCGGCCATCCTCCCGCCACATGCAATCATTCTTAAAAATTTTCTCGTCTGAAAACCTCAATTCAATAGTAGGTGTGTGTGCATGTGTGTCTCTGCGTGTGTGTGTGTGTGGGCGTGCGTGTGCATATATATATACATACATATATATATATATATATATATATATATATATATATATATATATATATATATATATTCATGATTTGGTGACATATTGATATTACATTTTGTGTATTTGCCATTAATTTAGCAGCCAGACATGCTCTAAATCAGAAATTCTCAACTGGTGGGTCGGGACCAAAAGTGGGTCGTGATTTCATTATGGGTGGGACGCAGACAGTGGTAAAATATTTACAGTGTGTCCTTGGTTCATGGTGGTACTGATATACTGTACGACTTAATGTTTTTCATTTGATTGTTTTATATTTACAGGTTTTCATTCTAATACAGTGGAACCTCGGGTTGCGTACGACTGTTTACGAACAAATCGGGTTACGTACAAAGTTTCTGTAGAAAAATGACCTCTAGTTATGTATTATTTTCAGTTTGGGAACGGTCTTGGTATGGACAAATGGAAGGATCTGTTGTTCTTCTATTCGCACTGCGTGTCAATCATTTACAGACAGCGTGCATAGTACATTGCTGTAAGCTGGAAGTTTTCTGCACCAGAGAGTAGGCGGAAATCTGTCACACTGCATCCTCGATCATCCAGTCACAAATCTAATAGTGTTTGTGATTGGTGTGGTAAAAAAGTCTGGAAATCATTTTATTTTCATCAAAATATACTATTTACAGTATGTGTGTTATTTATTGAATTGTAGTGTCTCTTTAATTAAGACAACGAACGGGTAATGTCGGCATAATCACATCACAATAGTTCTCCAAGCATGCATTTGCTCGGCAGAAGTTCTGCCGATGCACATTAGCCAATCCAGATGGGGCCAGCAACGCCACATTCTTTATGAATAAAAATGAAAGTAGTTGCGATATCGAGGCACGATACCCCACCAGACACGATCACGGTACAGGGTGAATGGTTGCCAGTCAGGGACCTGGTAACCATAGTAATAGGGTGGGTGGTGGGTATTCATATTTCTCTTGGCTTGACTCCTGTGGCCTACACCCCGTGCCTTCGGTTGTCGGGCCGCGGAGAGATGGGTGTCTCTGCCCTCCTCTCCCTCCCTTGGGGCCCCACCTTCCTCTCCCCTTTCTTGGTGCCCTCGCCTGTCCTTGCTCACGACGAGTGCTTAACACGGGCTCGCTTTTGTCGGGCTATGACCGTTTTTGGGTGGTGACTGGCTCCTGGGTTGGGCCCTGTTTGTGGCTGGGGCCCCCATGCTCTCCGGTGGTGGGGCACGCTGGGTGGAGGATGGGGGGAGATTGGGTGTGGGGTGCGGTGGTCCGGTTTCCGTCCCCCTTCCTTTGGGACTGGTCAGGACGCTTCGGTTGGGCTGGGAACCGTCATGGGTCCTGCAGCGTGGGTGGCGTCCCCCTGGCTGGATCCCCTGCAGGATGAGCTCGCTGGCTTGGCCCCCCCTTGCGGCTGGAGGGGGACACGCCCACCCTTCCACAATGCGCCGGCTCAGCAACTCCGTACACCAGTTGACTAACATGCATGTGAAATGGTGTTCATTCACTAATAGGTTCGATAGACACGCTGTAGGCTTTAATTGCTTGTGCTGGGACCACTAATAACAACACAGGTTATGTATTTAGACTAACTATTGTTCTGCTGTGGTTCGCACCCCAATTCCCCTTGTCCACTCTGTCCCTCTGTCCGTCCCCTAAAACCCTTTTCTGTCTGGCTGCATTTTCAATAAACATCAGAATAATTCATTCATTCATTCATCTTCCGTTCTGCTTATCCTCACTAGGGTCGCGGGCGTGCTTGAGCCTATCCCAGCTATCTTCGGGCGAGAGGCGGGGTACAACCTAAACTGGTCGCCAGCCAATCGTAGGGCACATATAAACAAACAACCATTCGCACTCACATTCACACCTACGGACAATTTAGAGTCTTAAATTTACCTACCCTGCATGTTTTTGGGATGTGGGAGGAAACCAGAGTATCCGGAGAAAACCCATGCAGGCACGAGGAGAACATGCAAACTGAACACAGGCGGGGCCGGGATTTGAACCCCGGTACTCTAAACTGTGAGGCGGATGTGCTAAACAGTCGTCCACCATACCTCCCGAAATAATTCAGAACTTAAATAATAAGCAGAGGGAGTATTTCAAACACCCCTGTTGCAGAGCAAAACTATTCCAGCACAAAAAGCATACAGATCCACCATTCTGCAAAGCCATACAGCTGAACTTCTTCTTTCTTCTTCTTTTCCTCTCGGCTTGTCCCTTTAGGGGTCGCCACAACGCGTCATCCTTTTCCGTGTAAGCCTATCTCCTGCATCCTCCTCTTGAACACCAACTGCCCTCATGTCTTCCCTCACAACATCCATCAACCTTCTCTTTGGTCTTCCTCTAGCTTTCTTGCCTGGCAGCTCCATCCTTATCATCCTTCTACCAATATACTCACTATTTCTCCTCTGCAAGTGTCCAAACCATCGAAGTCTGCTCTCTCTAACTTTATCTCCAAAACATCGAACCTTGGCTGTCCCTCTGATGAGTTCATTTCTAATTTTATCCAACCTGGTCACTCGGAGAGCGATCCTCAACATCTTCATTTCTGCCACCTCCAGCTCTGCTTCCTGTTGTCTCTTCAGTGCCACTGTCTCTAATCCGTACATCATGGCTGGCCTCACCACTGTTTTATAAACTTTGCCCTTCATCCCAGCAGAGACTCTTCTGTCACATAACACACCTGACATCTTCCTCCACCCGTTCCAACCTGCTTGGACCTGTTTCTTCACTTACTGACCACACTCACCATTGCTCTGGACGGTTGACCCCAAGTATTTAAAGTCCTCTACCCTTGCCATCTCTTCTCCCTGTAGCCTCACTCTTCCCCCACCACCCCTCTCATTCATGCACATATATTCTGTCTTACTTCGGCTAATCTTCATTCCTCTGCTTTCCAGTGCATGCCTCCATCTTTCTAACTGTTCCTCCACCTCCTCCCTGCTTTCACTGCAGATCACAATGTCATCTGCAAACATCATGGTCCACGGGGATTCCAGTCTAACCTCATCTGTCAGCCTATCCATCACCACTGCAAACAGGAAGGGGCTCAGGGCTGATCCCTGAGGCAGTCCCACCTCACCTTAAATTCGTCTGTCACACCTCACCACTGGTCTGCTGACCTCGAACTTGTCCTGTATTATTCTAACATACTTCGCTGCCACTCCAGACTTCCGCATGTAGTACCACAGTTCCTCTCTGGGTACTCTGTCATAGGCTTTCTCTAGATCTACAAAGACACACTGACCTTCTCTGTACTTTTCCATCAACATCCTCAAGGCAAATAATGCATCTGTGGTACTCTTTCTAGGCATGAAATTATACTGTTGCTCGCAAATACTCACTTCTGTACTGAGTCTAGCATCCACTACTCTTTCCCATAACTTCAGTGTGTGGCTCATCAACTTTATTCCTCTGTTTCCCACAGCTCTGCACATCACCCTTGTTCTTAAAAATGGGCACCAGCACACTTTTCCTCCATTCCTAAGGCATCTTCTCACGTGCTAGAATTCTATTGAACAAGCTGGTCAAAAACTCCACAGCCACCTCTCCTAGATGCTTCCATACCTCCACAGGAATGTCATCAGGACCAACTGCCTTCCCACTTTTCATCCTCTTTAATGCCTTTGTTACTAATCATTGCCAGTTCCTGGTCCACCACACTTGCCTCTTCTACTCTGCCTTCTCTCTCATTTTCCTCATTCATCAACTCCTCGAAGTATTCTTTCCATCTATCTAGCACACTACTGGCAGCAGTCAACATAGTTCCAACTCTATCCTTAATCACCCTAACCTGCTCCACATCCTTCAAATCTCTATCCCTCTGTCTGGCCAACCTGTTAAGATCCTTTTCTCCTTCTTTAGTGTCCAACCTGCCATACAAGTCATCATATGCCTCTTGTTTGGCCTTTGCCACCTCAACCTTTGCCCTATGTTTCATCTCAAAGTATTCCTTTCGCCTCTCCTCTGTCCTCTCAGTGTTCCACTTCTTCTTATCTTACCTTTTTCCTTGTATGATTTCCTGTACTGTGAGGTTGCACCAATAAGTCTCTTTCTCTCCTTTCCTGCCAGAAGATACACCAAGTACTCTCCTGCCTGCCTCTCTGATCACCTTGGCTGCAGTGGTCCAGTGTTCTGGAAGCTCCTCCTGTCCACCGAGAGCCTGCCTCAGCTCTTCCCGAAAAGCTGCACAACACTCGTCCTGTCTCAGCTTCCACCACATGGTTCTCTGCTCTGCCTTTGTTTTCCTAATCTTCCTCCCCACAACCAGAGTCATCTTGCACACCACCATCCTATGCTGTCTAGCCACACTCTCCCCTTCCACTACCTTACAGTCAGTAACCTCCTTCAGTTTACATCGCCTGCACAAGATGTAATCCACCTGCATGCTTCTACCTCCGCTCTTTTAGGTCACCCTATGATCCTGCCTCTTCTGGAAAAAGTGTTCACTACAACCGTTTCCATCCTTTTTGTAAAGTCTATCACCATCTGTCCCTCCAAGTTCCTTTCCTGGATGCCGTACTTACCCATCACTTCTTCATCACCCCTATTTCCTTCACCAACATGTCCATTACAATCTGCACCAATAACGACTCTCTCTCTCTGTCTGGGATGCTCAAAACTACTTCGTCTAGCTTATTCCAGAATTTCTCTTTCACCTCTAGGTCACATCCTACCTGTGGGGCATAGCCACTAATCACATTATACATAACACCCTCAATTTCAAGTTTCAGCCTCATCATCTGATAGTCTTTTCACCTCCAAGACATTCTTAGCCAACTCTTCTTTTAAAATAAACCCGACTCCATTTCTCTTCCCATCTTCACCATGGTAAAATAATTTAAACCCTGCACCTAAACTTCTAGCCATACTGGCTTTCCACCTGGTCTCCTGGACACACAATATATCAACCTTTCTCCTAATCATCATGTCAACCAACTCCCGAGATTTTCCTGTCATAGTCTCAACATTCAAAGTCCCCACATAGTGATTGCAATTTCTTTCAAAGGATGCCTCTAAGTTCACAATCTATTTTTTAATTAGAATTTTGGATGATTTTTTTCATTGTCTGAATTTATTTCAAGTCAAATTATAAAGTTTTATTGTGTTATCTTTACTTGTAGATGTAAATTCATGCATACGCCCAGGGACAGCCCATGGCATAAGCGATCTATGCGGTGGAGCAAATTGCATGTTCTGCTGGGATACAGCAGGCAATCAGAGTGGAGCAGCGCGTGTCCTGGAGCCAGTAATACTGGAGCAGGGCGTGTCATGCCTGGAAACTAGGTGGGAAACCTAATTAGGTGATTTTTTCACAGATCACTTTGTAGCTGGCACAGAGAACACCAAGTGCAGTAACTTTGTCAAAACTTTTTCGGCCAAATAGCTGAACTCTTAGCCCAGTCATAGACATTTATGGTTATGCTGTATTTTTATGAGGTGAGCTAGCTAGGTATCTGCATAGAAGAAGAACAGCACTGGCTAAACCTGTGTGTTTTCGTATACATGAACATGCACAAAGTGTTAAATTCATGATGCTAAAGATGACTGAGAATGTATTATTAGTCCATTACATTATTGCATTAGCGAGTACGTGACACATTTGTAATGCCTTACAACATATTACACACAACTGACTCTGTGGACAATTCACACATTCTGTTACATACAGGTCACTTATTACAGCCTAATAACTTTGCCTTTGTAGTGTAGACTTTCCATCGATCTGATCGACTATATCAGATATTTTTAATTTTATCCAAATTTTGTGATCGGCTGAAATGTCGTAATTCACCGATCAGTCACCTGATCAATGATCAGCGAATTAAGACATTACAGCAGACACAATCTCGTTTACTATGGGGACGTTCCGCACCGCCGTCATGTATGTTTGAATCCAAAAGCTAGTTTTCTTTTTAGCCCTGTTGCATGTCTTGTAGTAGTAGTACCTACGTGATGTCCAATTCAGTTATTTTTTTTTTACTTTCATCCATCCATCTATCCATTTTCTACCGCTTATCCGAGGTTGGGTCGCGGGGGCAGTAGCTTTAGCAGGGACTCCCAGATTTCCCTCTCCCCAGCCACTTCATCCAGGTCTTCCGGGGGGATCCCGAGGCATTCCCAGGCCAGCCGAAAGACATAGTCTCTCCAGCGTGTCCTGAGTTGTCCCCGGGGTCTCCTCCCGGTGGGACATGCCTGGAACACCTCACCAGGGAGGAGTCCGGGAGGCATTCGAATCAGATGCCCCAGCCACCTCATCTGGCTCCTCTTGATGTGGAGGAGCAGCGACTCTACTCTGAGATCCTCCTGGATGACCGAGCTTCTCACCCTATTTTTTACTTTTTTCTTGTCAGGGAAAAACATTCCAGTGATGTAGGACTTCTTTGTGGTGTCTGAGACATAAAACTCAAGCTACAGTCTTTGCAATCTGCGCAACACTGCAGTACCTAAGGGGAAGCCTCTAGAAAATGCTTCAAGACGACAAGTCTCGCAAGGAGGAGTATGACGCGTTGAAGAAATGCAGCGTGGAAAAAGACAAGTCAACAACAAAACGTAGGTCAACACAAACGACAGAACCCGTCCGTCTGTATAGCTAGGATTGCGACAAAGTGAGAGTTGGCATGCGGAATCTTACGGAGTTCATCATGCTGGCTGACTTTCCATTTAATATTGTGGGGAACCCCACATTTCAATGTTTGCTTGCATACTTTCATCAATGCTACCTCGTCCCAGGGCACACATACATTAACTGTGCAATACCAGTTTATATGAGCGACACTGCATTCACATTTGATAGCCACCTCAGAGAATGCAGTCCTTCGATAAGTTTCTTCACAGACATTTGGTCATCATGCGTCAGCCTCACCCTTTAATTTGCACTAGTGTGATGTTAATTTTATGGGGTTATATGAATGTTTGAGGCAGTATCGCTGCCCCACATTTGCAGCAATTGCCAGTTTTTGAAAAGCAATTTAATTACAATGAATTAATTTTATTAGAGTAAATTGTGGCACGCATTATTTCTATCTCACTTCGTTTTGGTGTGACCTGACTGAACATTGAATTTATGTCAGGCCAGTGTTTGAATGCCCTCTCGGGGTCATTGGCATTTCACTGCATCTCTGTTAGTTTGGGGCAGTACAAAGATTGTGAAACAGTGACAAAAACACTTGAGAATACTTTTTGATTGTCATTAAACGTTACACAAGTCTTGATAGTAATTAAACAAGTTATTTAAATAGATGTATTGCTACATCTTTTGATCTGATCGGTGATCGGTTTATTTAAACTCAGTGATCGATGATCGCCCCAAAAATCCTGATCATGTATAGCCTAATGAAGTGTTTTGTCATTTATTAACAGTACATCCACTCTATTTGGATATTTGGAAGGTCACTGTAGATCTCGCTCGAGGCACATTTAGTGAGGGACAATAAACATTCACTTTTATCTTAATTTGTCATATTTTGATAATCCTCAAGTAATTCCAAAAGAAACCCTCTTGTGGCATATTTTTCGGCAATGCATGTTTTTACGTTTCATATACAGTACTGACAACAACAATATTAAAATGATTGTTATTTACTCAGAACGCCAAAATAGGATAGTGAAACTGAATAGATGGATATTCACCAACTGCTTGACCTCCTGAGTCTAATTTAAAAGTGCGTTTTAATTACCCTCCGTTAGTATCTATGTGGATTTTTAAATTTACTTTGTTCAGTAACGCAGCCATTATTGTTTTGGTTGTAATATACTCATGCATACCCAGACCGAACACTGCGGTTTCAGAAACGACCGTCTCTAGATGCGAAACAAATAAATAAATGTTTAAACATGTTTGCAAATAGTTCTGTTAAAAGGCCCCAAAAATCTTTTTTCATATAATGATATTTGTTGTTGTTATTGTAATTCATTTATACAATCATCATCAAAACTTATTAGCGATTGCAGTCAGAGTGTTAATCAGCATATTCCAAATAACACTGATCAGGGTAGCTTTCCACCAGGCAATCACAGTACCGACAAAGAAACAGACCCATTTACAGGTCCTCTTATATTCACATCAATGGGAAATGTAATTCTGAGCCCACACAGATGTCAACTCAGAGCCTTCAAACAGCTAATACACCACAATATGTGACAATTTGGGGGGGGGGGGGGGGGGGGGGGGGGAGTGAATTCATGAATAGAACATTAAGCCATGCCATACTTGTACTGCTAAATGTGGCCATACCTGGGCAATAAAGAAGGGCCTTGACCTCCTTAATGGCTGGGTGATTGATAAGATGGTCAAGGTTCCAGCTGAAAAGCTTGACCTGATTCATGGCCGAACATCCATTCAAACCACGGACGTGGCGACTTTCCAGGGACATATTCCAAACATTTAAGTCAGTGATATTTCCAAAAAACGGCTCTGTGAAATTCCCTCCAAATGAGTCCTGGTCCTGACCCAGAATCAGAATCCCATCAGCATGGATATCTCTAGAAGTGTCTGAACCTGATCCCATGTCTTTCCTTTCCCCATCCACATAGATAGCCCAGAGACTGCTGCTCCAAGTGACACAGATATGATGCCATCCACCATCATTCGGAAAATATGCTTTATATGGAAGGTGTTTCCCATGGACAATGAGTGCCAGGAGGATCCGTCCCTGCATGTCACCCTGACCTCGTAGGAGGAATTCATTGGTAAAGACACGAGCAGCATAGGAAAAGAGAGTGGACACTTCATTCCATTCTGGGTCCCATTGAATACGAACACACACGGTGATTGATGACAGAGCAGGGAAGGGCCTTTTGATGCGAGCAAAGCCTTCTCTGGATGTTTTGGGGAAGTTTAGAGCTGAGAACTGCAAATCTACAAAAAGGCACAGGAACAAATATTCAATTTTACAGGTTTTGTAAATTCTCAGCAGGTACACCGATGGTACTGTGCCACTAAGATCACTCACACTGCTCAGACAGGGGCAAGGGCTTAGATGCCAGTTTGGAGGGATTGTTGATCCAGACATGTGACTGGTATCCGGCCTGACGTAGTACCTCCAAGGCACCCTCGCGGACCTCCAATTGGTCCAAGGAGGCAAGTGAGCTGAACTGACTTCTGCAGAAGCTCTCAGCCCTGGAAAGGTCTAGTGAGTCATTGACCAGCACTAAGGCCCAGTGAGAGGATAAGTGAACCAATCTGGACTGTCCTGGGGAGTCAGATTTCTGGTTTACACATGCACCTTTATCAAGATAATTTAGAAAACTGCAGTTTGGATTGAATAATTGATAAATAGTGACTTACCATGTGAATTGCCCACTCTGTCAATCCCAACATGTGTTGGCTCACTCTCACACATAGCCTACAGGAAAAAGTCAAGTTGACGTTATACTTCTACTTTATGGTTTGCAATTACTAATCATTGTTAAAATACTGACATTTTTCACTTCTTCAAAATAATTAAAAATGATTACATTGATATACAATGCTATAGGAGAAGCATAATATTTGGAAAATTCATGAATATGATGTAGAGTACAATGAGAAGCCTATTACCACAACAAAAAACAGTATTAATCCAGCATGCAAGGCTCCAGTCATCTCTATATCAGTCTAATGTCCAGTTAAAACAAAACCTTGTCCAACTTGGTCCTGGTTCACCAATCTTGATGGAAAAAGAAACAACTATACGAAATGTTCATTTCCTAACAAGACAGACGCAAACCACAGAGCAACAGGTTGCTTTCAAAAATCAGGGTATACTATAAGTAAGATTTGAATCCAGATTTTTCAGCAAAGAAAGCTGAATGTCACTCCCTAAGTAATTTGGAAACAAAATCCACATGTATAGGACAGCTGAAGGTAAATCCATCCAGACTCGTCATCAAGTACCACTGCCTCTATGTCCAACATATCCAGCAGAGGTCTGAAGACTGGCAGACAATCAGCAATCCCAGCGTCTGTGTGAGAGAGACATCTATTCTACCGCTTCTCTCTTCTCTCCTTCCTCCTCCCTCCAGACACCAGTGCCCTCCTTCTCTAGCACCCTGAAACCATCCAGCTTTGTCATGCAAATGAAGTCTTTTTTTTTCCCTTCAAAGAACCTTTCTTACGCAAGCAGTGTCAAGCATTTGGCAAAGAGAGTTCATCAAGAGCAGCAGGGGAGTGGACATTTTTACCACATAGCTCTTATTTATTACTTCTACAGGACTCGAAGTTAATCAAAACATCTGGTTTATTGCTGTCTTTTATAGTTGGTAGAAGATTAGTACTTAACTATGAAATTTGAAGAAGAAAAACAACCTTTCAGTGATTGACTGGTTAACATTTACTTCAGAAAAGAATGTAACTTCATGAATGAGAGGGCCCAAAAAAATAGTATTTTCAATTTGACAGCATCCCTGGATATTTCTGTACAACTTGTATGATTTTGATGCCATTTTAATGTAGAAGGAGAGCAAAAATATATAACATTTTTTAAAAGAAGTGATTTAATTTAAAGTGACTGTCGTGACACTGCCGAAGTAAATCTTTATAATATCGTTATAGCCTGAACTGAGGCAAGAACTGATTGAAATAAAGCTAATCATTAGTATTCCATCTAGTATCCAATTTTTTTTAATAATAATCTTTTATTGTCATGAACATGCATGCATGCACACAAAATTTGTTCTCTGCATTTAAGCCATCACAGTGAACACATACACGTTAGTGGAACACACTGGAGCAGGGGGCAGCTGAAGCGCCCAGGGAGCATTTCGGAGTATCAGTGTCTTGCTCAAGGACACCACAGCCGTGAGCCCGGTGGATGTTGGCGGATGGTCCAGTCGGGGTCTTGAACATAGGTCCCCCACAGTGGTAGGTGATGATCTTAACCATTGGGCCACGGCTGAAGTTCAAGAAAGTAGAGAGGGCCCTGGTTTTGAAACCCCTTTTCTGGCTCATTCAAACACTGGCACATCCCTCTCCCTCACACTTGGAATTAAAGACGGTCTCCTTCGGTGCCAAGAATTTCACATAATACAGACATACGCTTTACTCTATTGCTTTCTTTGGACTCAGAGTGATTCAACGTGAGTGGAACTAGTTAAAATTTCCAGCAAGTTCAGACAAAAAATATCCACAAATATGACTGCAGTGATCTCAATTCATGTGGAATATACAGTATTAAGTAGGTCTCTGGCGTCACAGTGAAGACCGGTTAGTACATCTGCCTCACAGTTCTGAGGACCGCGGTTCAAATCCCGGCCCCGCCTGTGTGGAATTTGCATGTTCTCCCCGTGCCTGCGTGGGTTTTCTCCTGGTACTCCGGTTTCTCCCACATCCCAAAAACATGCAGGATAGGTTAATTGAAGACTCTAAATTGCCCATAGGTATGAATGTGATTGCGAATGTTTTTTTGTTTTAGTTTTGTTTATATGTGCCCTGCGATTGGCTGGTGATCAGTTCAGGGTGCACCCTGTCTCTCGCCCGGAGATAGCTGGGATGGGCTCCAGCACGCCCGCGACCTTCAGTAGGATAAGCGGAACGTAAGATGAAGTAGGTCTCTTGTACACACAAAAGTAAATGCCAGGAACTCGGTGGCAAGGCCCTGGGGGTGGATGAGATTTGCCCGGAGTTCCTCAAGGCGCTGGATGTTGTAGGGCTGTCCTGGTTGACACGCCTCTGCAACATCGCGTGGACATCGGGGACAGTGCCTCTGGATTGGCAGACTGGGGTGGTGGTCCCCCTTTTTAAGAAAGGGGACCGGAGGGTGTGTTCCAACTACAGGGGGATCACACTCCTCAGCCTCCCTGGTAAGGTCTATTCAGGGGTGCTGGAGAGGAGGGTCCGTCAGGAAGTTAAATCTCAGATTCAGGAGGAGCAGTGTGGTTTTCGTCCTGGCTGTGGAACAGTGGACCAGCTCTACACCCTTGGCAGGGTCCTCGAGGGTGCATTGGAGTTCGCCCAACCAGTCTACATGTGGACTTGGAGAAGGCGTTCAACCGTGTCCCTCGGGAGGTCCTGTGGGGGCTGCTTCGCGAGTATGGGGTACCGAACCTGGGTTGTCGGCGGGCGGGGTCTCTTCCCGGTGCAACATGCGTGGAACACCTCACCGGGGAGGCGTCCAGGAGGCATCCTAATCAGATGCCCGAGCCACCTCATCTGGCTCCTCTCAATGTGGAGGAGCAACAGCTCTACTTTGAGCCCCTCCCGGATGACGCTGGAGAGACTACATCCTTCCTCAGGAAGAGATGGATGAAGTGGCTGGGGAGAGGGAAGTCTCGGCATCCCTGCTAAAGCTACTGCCCCCGCGACCCGACCTCGGATAAGCGGTAGAAAATGGATGGATGGATGGGAATCGTTTGGAACCGTAATCGAGTTGAGGAGCCGGAAACTAAACCGGAATCGTTGAAAGTCAAACGATGCCCAACCCTAGTGAAAGCTTTGGGGGACATGTTAAAACAGAGATTCAACCCATCAAGCTTCTCCTGTGTTTGGTTCCTTCTTAATTTGCATCATTCCGTCTCACGTCACAATCACTCAGTCCATGGATTGGCCGACGTCTCTGTTGACCACACACATAACATTTAACATTTACGATTGCTCCTTGGTAAGACAAATGTCTCTTAACACACCCCACACCACAGGAAGGGGGGAAATGCTCAAATTCCGCTCGATTGTTGAAATTTGTGTCCTTAACTTGTATAAACAAACATTTTTGACAGATGCAAGTTACATCATTATATACTGTCCTGTACATCATGCATATCAAGTGCATTGACAATTGTCTTCTTTTCGGCGTCAAAGTAGAATGTTTGGCAATATTCTACTACAAATTACAGTACAGTAAATGTCCTTTTACTTCACATAAACTGTTATGTATTAAATGCATAACATTATGATACAGCACAGTGTGTAATTTGCCTTTTACAATGTCTGTGAGTTCCATTTTTACATGTGCTAGGTTGAAATATTTCTGCCTCCACTACACTGGGTGGCAATGATGCTCCTTTCCAAGGGTTGTGGCTTGTTGCTGTTTGCTACTTACTGATGCAAGTGCAGTGCTACAAAGGAATAACTTTAGAGGTCCGGACAACTCGTATGTGCAGTAAGGCTTCAATTGCTGACAAGGAGATTTGCTTGCGGTTATCGTTGCACTCAAAGGCAGAGAAAAAAAGTGTTTCAACACAATAATTACAATACTACCAATTTAACTCCACTATTAAGGCAAATACATACATTCATTATAGTATGTTGATCAAAAGCAAAGTCTGGTAGGGTAAGAATAGATTAAATATAGCTGTGCTCGATTATGTTCATAAGGTTGTCTAACTTGTTGCATGCGCATTCTGTGTTGTTAAACGTGTTTATTGTATTTGTGTGTTGGACCCCCTCTAAAATGAGATGACTCATCTCAAGGGACAATTCCATAACAATAAAGCTTTATATAAGGTTTATACTGTATATTCCTCCATCCCATCCATCCATCCATTTATTTTCTATAACGCTTGTCCTAAGTCACCGGTGAATTGGAGTCTAATCCTTCTGATTTTGGGCAAGCAGCGCCCCATCCCCACTATACATAGTGTTGACGGTGCACTGCTTCCCCCTCCTGAGATGGATCATTGTCCGAATATTCTCCCCCAGGATTTTCTGGAAAAGACCAGAATTCATGGTTCCATCAATCACAGCAAACATCCAGGTTCTGAAGTAGAAAAGCAGCCCCAGACCATCAAACTTGCAGGGCCATGTTTGTCTGTGTGATCTTTTTCTGAAACGCTGTGTTCAGTTTACGCCAGATGTAACAAGACACACACCTTCCAAAAAGGTTACATTTTTATCTCATCAGTCCATAGAATAGTCTTCCAAAAGTATTGCCAATCATTCAGATGTTTAGTTTGCAAAAGTAAGACAAGACTTTGTTATTTTTGGTCAGCAGTGGTTTTCGCCATGGATGCCATTTTTGCCCAGCCTCTTCCTTATTGTTGAGTCATGAACACTGACCTTAAGTGAGCCAAGCCAGGCCTGTATTTCTCTAGATGTTGTCCTGGGTTCCTTTGTGACCTGCTGGATGTGGAGTTGTTGCTCTGCTCTTGGGGTAATTTTTGTAGGCCAGCCACTCTCGGGAGGTTCACCATTGTTCCATGTTTTTTCCATTTGCGGATAATGGCTTTCACCATGGTTTGCTTAAGTCCTCAAGCTTTAGAAATGGCTTTTGTAACCCTTTCCAGACTGAGAAATTTCAATTACTTTATCCATCATCTGTTCTTGAATTTCTTTGTGGCATTTTGTTGCAGTTTTTTTTTAATCTTTTGGCTGACTTCATTTTGTCAGACAGGTTCTATTTAAGTGAATTCTTGATTGAACAGGTCTCTAGGAAATAAGGCTGAGTGAAAATTAAATCAGCTTTCTAAAAAATGTGAATAGCCACAGTTAATAAGGGAGTCAATTACGTTTTAACAAAGGGCTAGGTAGCTTTGAAAAGTTTTTTTTCCCGTAATAAATAAAATAAACATTCAAAACTCCATTTTTTGTTTACTTGGGTTATTTTTGTTTGATATTTACATTTGTTTAATGATCTTAAACAGTGTGGAGAAACTATGCAAAAAAATAAGACTTTGAGAAGGGGACATTCTTTTTTTATGACACCTTAACTAACCAACTGAAAAAAACAAAAATCACGAAATTATCATTTACTTTAATGGAATAGGCTGGAGCCCCTAACTCAACCCTGATTACCACAGACTTCGCCATTCCCTTTACTTTCCACACCTTTTCTAGAGCATGTTCCAACCTAATTTGCCAGTTACTCGTGTTCCTTCTTCTTGATGTTGATGTCACTTGTGATTGCCTTTTTGTGTTGTTCCAACAACACCCATGATATGGCCATGACTCAAAAGTGTAGGGATTTAAAGAACAGACTTTTGACATTTAAAGTAGTTGAGCGGTAGCAAGTAAGTTACTGTCAAACCTCACAGCTGGTGAGACCAAGGAGGTGCATGAGTCAGTCAACCAGTCTAGTGAATCAGATCATAAAAACAGTAATGCAGAGCAAGAAGTGCATTTTTCTGTGCAACCAGGAGCAACATGGAGCACAGCTTGATGAAACAGCACAGACCTACTTTACTATTTATGGCATTTGGAAGATATCTGAAGATTGTTTCAAATGTCTAAATTACAGAATGAAGCCTGGGTCTGCCACTAATGCAGGTATGTAGATAAAAGAAGTGTTCTCCATCATACCTGTATGTCCAGATAAAATATCATCACATGTTCTTGTGCTATTTGCTCACGATCTGTGAGTTTGGAGTGTTTTCAAAAGTTTGGAGCATTTTCAAAGGCCTTAATTTTTAACACTTCGTTCGGCACACTTAAGTCCAGTAGATCAACTAGCTTCACCGGGCATTTGGGGACTGTTCACAACACTTAGTAAAGTTACATAAATCGAACAACTTTAAACCCATGTATTTTACCACATGCAAGACTTATAGTTTTTAACAAGGCTCCTTTGTGTTTTTTCCCGGTCATTTGAGTAATCTGTCCTGCTTTTAGCCTGAAGTCAACAAACTTTGGTCAGAGCTCTTTTAATCAACAGACTTAGCTGCATTGAGCCAGCGCTGACAAAGGAAAGCAGACTAATTGACCTCCCTCCCCTTGCTTCACTCTTTCCTCCACTATAACTCTGCTGCCGCTGCCACCCAGTGTATTTCCATGGCAACCTAGCGATTGTAAGGATGGTATGGAAACGTCAAACATTTAGTGGGCTTGGATTGTTGCACACAAAAGACCAGTGACCTACATGTGGAGCAAAAATGGAGGCTTTTCCCAGAATGGCCAAGCAGAGACCAGAAAAGAAATACAATCATACTCACACACGCACACACACACACACACACACACACACACACGCACAACTTTATTTTTTGCATCGTTGCAAACAGCCCAACAGAACTAGGGTTCATTAATCCCACACATTAACAAGGACATTTTTCACTTATGATTTATTATGTAGGAATTATATTAATACTTTTTGTAAATAATCATGGCTGTATAAGTGCCCTAAACACTTATCTGTATACAGTTAATACTGTCCATTCTTTCTCCAACAGCACGTCAAACCATATGTAGTTTCTTCCATGGACACGGGATATACAGTATGCTTGTAAATGGGTAGAAAATGGCGGAATGCTGCCTTGTAAAGCAACATTCTTGGCTGGTCAGCAATCAGGGGCCATGTTTGCCTGTCCTAATCTGGCAGCAGCAGATAGTCTTTATAGCTACCTCTGCGTCATCAATCAGCCCAGCTACTCAGGGCCCTGTCGACAGTAGTAGGGGTCACGTTGTCACCACAGAAACCGTATTTAAAAGCAGCCATATAAATGATATAGGCTTTTGGCATGACACAAAGAAAAAGTGACAGAGGGAGATGGGATTCGACTGGTCCTGTGTGAGCTGTCTTTAGACAGAATTAGGCTTCAGTTTGAATAAGACAATGAGTCAACCCTTCTGTCTGTGGAAAGATACACCTTAGAATCATTGTTATGCTGGCTACTTGGTTTTTAGATGCTTTAAATATCATTATTGCTTCTCTTGGGGGTATTTTAGTTTTAGATTATAAAAAATAAATTTCTGTACCATTGTAATATAGGTACATTTGCAACATACAGTAATACATTCTGACTTCTAAGCAAATGTCAACTAACATTTCCATTGCAAGCTTCAACAAACTTGCCATGAATAAAATTTGTATTCTTAATATAATTGTTTTAGTGTTTTATTTATATAGCCAATTTTAATCCGCAAAAGCGAGCCTTGTTGCATGCATTACACCAAATACAAATGCAGTACTGCAAGCAAGGAGAGACAAAGTCATGTTGTGTTCCTAACATGCATTTGGGTGTGTGTGTCTGGGGGGGGTGGGAGGTATGGGGGTTAGGGGGGGAGATGTTAGATCCTAGTGGGAGTTGCTTAAGGGCACCTTAACAAGGGGGGATTCGTACTGTTAGATTTGTCCACACTAGGACATCTTGTACTTGATTAATTAAGTAGGATGGGTCTTCCACAAACTACTGAGGCTCCTCATTGTTGAATTAATTAATTTTGAAATTATTAAAATACCTTTTTTCTTCAAACTTCAATCATCCAATATGCCAAATACCAAACAAGAGTCACTGCCAACAGTCAAGATATTAGCATTGGCAGAGAAGATTTTGCAAATTTTTCATGGGCGCAATACACATCCTCAGTTCTACTGTTCACCCCACAAATGCATGTTCCTTACAAATGTGGCACGATTTAAAAGGGAAAGAAAAAGGCTTTCGCTTTTCTTTATTGCTGTAGATGTAGACCCAAAAGCGAAGAGGAAACTTATGATTAGAGTGGATGTTTTGTTTAATGTATTATAAGAGGTCACGTGAACCAAGAATCCAAGAGCATCCCAGGGTGAGCAGCGAGTGGGTCAGTTGCTGGGCAAGGCAGAAAAGCTGATGGCGAGTACAGAGGGGGTCCTTGGATCAGTTGAGGAGAGGAGGGAATTGAGAAGACAATGTGGAGCCAGGCTGGGTGAAGGACACTGCGGTGAGAAGTTGAGAGGCACTGGTGGGGAAACTGGGAATCAAACAGGGAATTCTCAGAAAAGTGCTGACACTGGACACAGGCATGGAGGCCAAAGTACCACTCATGGAAGTGGGAAACATCTGGCGCCTGCTTGTCAATCAGGCAGGATCTTTAAACTCAGTCACAGATTAGTTGCAGGTGCGTTAGAATTAGAGTCCCTCCAGAAGCTGCCCTGCCCAGTCTGAAACAAGAAAGCTGTCGACAAGCAGTGTGCTTGTCGACAGCTTTCATGACTCTGTTTGCAGAATCATCTTTATTTTCCAAGTATGTCAAAAACACACAAGGAATGTGTCTCCGGTAGTTGGAGCCGCTCTCGTACGACAACAGACAGTCAATTGACAGAGAATACTTTTGAGACATAAAGACATAAAAAAGACAGTCATTGAGCAATAAAAGGCTACCAGTCATGTGGTAATGCCAGTACAATTTATTTATTTATTTATGTTTTACAATTGTGCAAAATGATGCAGTCCTCTAGCAATTAGAGCAGTTTGAAATGACTAATAGAAAAATAGTCCAGTGCAATTACCACTGTGAAAAGGGCGCAGAGACTTCAAGAAACTGATGCAGTTTAAAGTGACTAGTCTGGGACAATGTCAATTGTGCAAATGGTGCAGATGCTATTCAAGCACATGTGTGGCCAGTATTGGTCAACAACAGATATGCCAATAGTGCAGAGTTGTCAGGATTCAGGTTGCAAGTTGGACCCAGATGCAGAGAGGACAGGGAGGTGAGTTTGTGAACAAAGGTTTATTGCAGCTTGGAACTGAACAAAGGAACTCTGAGAACTAAATCCGGGATTGGCAGGGTTCCAACGAGGGCCGGTCTGGCAGGGTAGGAGTCTGGGTTGTCGGTGGGCCGCAAGAGGTGAGCACTGGTTTGCAGGGAGCAAGGGCAGATGGCAGACTGGGGACAAAGAACAAGAATGAGGTAGAGATAAACTCACAAGGTCTTCGGGAAGCAAAAGATAGGCAAGGTGGCTAGGCTACGAACTCGACGTAGAGCGTTGATAGTCTGGCGACGAGTTGGAGTCCCACAGCGTCTTGAGCAGTCAGGCATAATTAGGATGACAAGGTGCAGCTGCTAGACTCCAACACATCAACCTTGCAAAGCACTCATGACACACACACACACACACACACTGGAAGAGGCGGTGACCAGGATGTGGAGGGTCTTTTTGTATTTTGCATGCTCTTGTCTTAGTTCTGGCAGCGTGCAAGTTTTCAAGAGTGGGTACGGGGGGTTGTACCGACAATCTTTTCAGCAGTTTTGATTTTCCGTTACAGTCGGACTTTGTCCTGTTTTGTAGCAGCACAAAACCAGATTGTGATGGAAGAACACAGGACTGATTCGATGACTGCTGTGTCAAACTGCCTCAACAGCTCCTGTGGCAAACCGTGCGTCCTCAGAAGCCGCAGGAAGCACATCCTCTGCTGGGCCTTTTTGAGGATGGAGTTGATGTTGATCTCCCACTTCAGGTCCTGAGAGACTGTAATTCCCATGAACTTGAAGGTCTCGACGGTTGACACAGGGCAGTTGGAGAGCGTGAGGGGCAGCTGTGGCGAAGGATGCCTCCTGAAGTCCACGATCATCTCTACAATCATGAGTGTGTTCAGCTCCAGGTTGTATCGGCCGCACCACAGCTCCAGTTGCTCCACTTCCTGTCGATACGCAAACTCGTCACTGTCTTTGATGAGGCGAATGTCACTGGTGTCATCTGGAAACTTCAGGAGTTTGACAGCCGGGTGCATTGAGGTGCAGTCGTTCGTGTAGAGAGAGAAGAGAAGCGGCGAGAGGACACAGCCTTGGGGTGCACCGGTGCTGGTATGCATGTAGATGAGCTGGTGTCCCCCAGCCTCACCTGTTGTGTCCTGTCCATCAGGAAGCCGCAAATCCACTGGCAGATGGCAGGCGAGACGCTGAGCTGGAGAAGCTTGGAAGAGAGGTGTTCGGGGATGATGGGTTGAACACAGAGCTGAAGACCACGAACAGGATCCTCGCGTACGTCCCCGTACCGTCGAGGTGTTCTAGGATGAAGTGCAGTCCCATGTTGACTGCATCATCCGCAGACCTCTTTGCTCTTGAGGCAAACTGCAGGGTTCCAGGAGGGGACCTGTGACGCTCTTGAGGTGGTTGCAAGGGAAGGTCCTTGGACCATAGCCACACCATCTGACCTGATACTCGGGGGCAGGGGATTGGTGACAGTCAGCCAGCCGCTTATTCCTTTCCGCCGAGCTGTCCACTGTTCCGTTCATGACAGAACGAACTGGCCATAACATGGACCCAGCAGACTCAGACCCGGTGCGCAAAGCCCTTCAAGTGCAGGGTCGACGCCTCTCGAAGCTGGATGAGCAGCTTGTTGCCCTCCAACTTCATCTAGAGGGACTGTCAAGGCATCAGGGCAATATGATGAGACAGGTGGCCTTGCAGTCTGAACTTTTTATGAAAATGATTCAAGAGAAGGAACCAGTTGGCACAACACCCGATACCGCCATGGTACCAACATTTCCATGTGAAGCGGTCACCATGCAGCCTCCTCCGCTGCTGTCTGCCCACAGCTCTCTCGACCGGAAAGGTTCTCTGGAGATTCTGGGAACATTAAGCCGTTCATCACTCAGTGCGAACTCCACTTTGAGCTGCAGGCAGCCGCCTTCCCCACCGAGCGGGCAAAAATCGCTTTCGTCATTTCCCACCTGACTGGTCGTGCGGAGGCGTGGGCTACTGCTGAATGGAGCCGCAATTCCGCCGCGTGTCATTCATGGGCTTTTTTCATAAAGACTATGACTACACATTTTTCAATTTTCCACACCAGATCGTGAGGCAGCTCGCTCCCTTGTCACCTTACAACAAAGCAAGCGCAGGGTGTCAGATTATGCGATTGACTTTCGCATTCTAGCTGCTGAGAGTCAGTGGAATAATCGGGCGCCTTTTTTCAAGGACTATCCCCCGCCGTCAGGGATCATTTAGTCCCGCTAGACCTGCCGACCGACTTAGACACTCTCATCGCTCTCGCCGTAAAAATCGACAAGGGGCTTTTGGATTGCGAGCTGGATGGAGATAGGCGGAGGGCTGCGTCACCGCACACTTGGAGGACGAGCCTCGGTGACCAGCCAAACCAAGGCAGATCCCCTGTTTCCGGTCTCAACCCACTGGCTAGCGTCCCCACGGATGAACCCATGCAACTGGGCAGGTTCCGTCTCTCCCCTGAGGAACGTCAACGCCGGCTGAGGGAAGGGCGGTGCTTCTACTGCGGTCAGTTGGGTCATTCCGTGGGCAACTGTCACGTCAAAGTTGCCGGTGCCGGTAGCAAGGGCACAGGAGAGGTGAGTCTGAATTTCATCAAGGAAGACCCTACACAGGTCCTTCCATAGTGACACTATGCTCTCCTGATCAAGAAATTCATACACCTGTATTAATTGACTCTGGTTCTGACGCAAACTTACTTAACTCCCTCCTCGTTAGACGTATGCACCTTAGAACCTTTCAAATAAAACGCCATCGCAACACCTATGCTGCAGACAGCAGTTTTATGGGCAAGATCACTCACCGCACCCAAACACTCACATTGACATTTCCTGTTTCTCACTCGGAACGCATTAGTTTTCATGTTTTTGACGCCATGAATCATGACCTTATTTTAGGGAACCCATGGTTGAAATTACATAACCCCCACGTTGACTGGTCCTCCGGGCAGGTTATGTCATGGGGCAGCAATTGCGCCTGGAACTGTTTCAGGCCGCCATGTGATGTTCAGGGCTATGTTTCTAATGAAAATCCACAGACCCCATCTGGGGATCCTGATTTATCTCAAGTGCCCACCTGTTACCAGGATATTAAAGACGTTTTTTCCAAGTCCAAGGCCAAATCCCTTGCACCCCACAGACCTTATGACTGTGCTGTTGACTTGCTGCCTGGAACCACACCCCCACGAGGGAGGTTGTTCTCTCTTTCAGGGCCGGAACACAAGGCCATGACGGAGTACGTGGAAGAATCACTGGCAGCCGGGATCATTCGCCCATCTTCATCCCCTGCGGGACCAGGATTTTACTTTGTGGACAAGAAGGACAACACCCTGCGACCCTGTATCAATTACCGGGGTCTCAACGAGATAACTGTAAAGAACAGGTACCCTCTTCCTCTCATCTCCACCGCCTTTGAGTTCCTGGAGGGAGCCAAGATTTTCACCAAACAAGACTTAAGAAATGCGTATCATCAAGTCAGGATAAGGGCGGGGGATGAATGGAAAACAGCATGCAACACACCAATGGGACATTATGAGTATTTGGTAATGCCTTTTGGACTTAATAACGCTCCAACTGTTTTCCAAAACCTTGTCAATGATGTCCTGCATGACATGTTGAATGTGCATGTTTTTGTCTATTTGGACGACATTTTGATATTCTCCCCGGATGAGGAGACTCACATTATTCATGTCCGCTCTGTATTACAGCGGTTACTGCAGAATCAACTATATGTCAAGGCTGAGAAATGTGAGTTCCACAAGGCGTCCGTTTCTTTTCTGGGTTTCGTCCTGGCTCAAGGTGAAGTCAAAATGGACCCTTGCAAAGTCGATGCCGTTATTAATTGGCCTACTCCCACGTCACGCAAAGATGTACAAAGGTTCTTAGGGTTCGCAAACTTCTACAGAAAATTCATCAGAAATTTCAGTTTCATAGCCTCTCCTTTGCATGATCTTACCTCGCCACACAGACCTTTTGTATGGAACCCGCTTTGTCAGGCAGCTTTTCAGAAACTTAAATCGAGCTTTACCTCCGCTCCCATCCTTACTTTGCCAGATCTCAAACAGCAGTTTGTGGTAGAAGTCGATGCGTCTGATGTCGGAATAGGAGCAGTGCTCTCCCAGAAATCTCTCAAGGATGATCCTTGTGCTTTTCTCTCCAAAAAACTGACCCCAGCTGAGAGAAATTATGACATTGGTGACCGTCGGAGGACTCCGGCCCCGAACTACAAAGTGGGTCAGCAAGTTTGGCTCTCGACCTAACATATTCCACTCCGGGTGGAGTCCAAGAAGCTCGCTCCGAGGTTCGTTGGACCCTTCCCCATCACAAAGATCATCAACCCTGTCACCATGAAGCTGAGGCTCCCAAGGTCGATGCGGGTCCACCCTGCTTTTCACGTCAGCCTACTCAAGCCAGCCCGGGAGTCCCCTCTGATCCCGCCTTCCAGGCCCCCTCCTCCCCCCCGGTTTGTGGATGGGGGCCCTGTCTTCTCTGTGAAGCGGCTGTTGTCGTCTTGTCGGAGGGGGAGGGGGTTTAATATCTGGTGGACTGGGAGGGCTAAGGGCCTGAGGAACGTTCATGGGTGCCGTCTGCGTTTATCATAGATGACTCGCTCATTCGGGACTTCCACGTTGCGCACCCAGGGGCCGTCTGGGGCCGGCCGTTAAGGGGGGGGTACTGTCATGGGTGTGTGTTCCGATTTTTGTCTTCCCCCTGTTTCACACACACCTGCTCCTGAAAGCATCTTCACCACCTGTGCCTCGTTCACCCTAATTACCCCTTGCATTTAACCTCGTGTCTCATTCTCTCTCATCGCCAGTTTGTTGTACCTTGTCGTCGCGTTCCAGCATTCCTTGTTTCGACGTCACCGACTCATAGTAAGACTAGACCCTGTTCCGATTATTGACCTTGCCTCTTTGCCTCACGTTTTTTGGATACTGTTGCCTTTTCGGATTGCTTGCCTGTGGACCGACCTTGCTCGTTTATTAAACCTTCCTTTTGTGAAACTGTCCATTTGTTTTGGAGCTGTGCAATTTGGGTCCTGTCCGCTGTTCCGTTCATGACAGACAGAGACTAACAGGCTTGACTGTGGTTGATACGTTGTGCAGAGTGGAGATACGAGAGGTTTTTCTGATCAGTCCAAATAAGGAAGGTGATTTCCAAGCCCTCCAACCAGTGCCTCCATTCCTGACGTGCCACCACCACGGCTAGCAACTCACGATTTTCCCACATTGTAATTTCTTTCTGCCGGGCTGAGTCCTGGGATAACCTGGGAGACCTGGGAACTTCTGTGTTCCGAGGTTCCGTTGGGACAGAATGGCTCCTACTTCGATGTCCGACGCATCCACCTCCACAAATTGGAGGGAAGGATCAGGGTGCGCGGCACGGTGACCGACTGGTTAGAGCGTCAGCCTCACAGTTCTGAGGTGCGGGGTTCAATCCCCATCGCCGCCTGTGTGGAGTTTGTATGTTCTCCCCGTGCCTGCATGGGTTTTCTCCGGGCACTCCGGTTTCCTCCCACATCCCAAAAACATGCATTAATTGGAGACTCTAAATTGCCCGTAGGCATGACTGTGAGTGTGAATGGTTGTTTGTTTCTATGTGCCCTGCGATTGGCTGGCAACCAGTTCAGGGTGTACCCCGCCTCCTGCCCGATGACAGCTGGGATAGGCTCCAGCACGCCCGCGACCCTAGTGAGGAGAAGCGGCTCAGAAAATGGATGGATGGATCAGGGTGCTTCAAGGATGGGAGCACTCGTGAAGAGGGACTTAACCTTGGTGAAAGCCCTGTTGGCATCATTGGTCCAACAGAAAGGGGATTTGGTGAAGGTAAGTTGAATCAAAGGGACCGCTCCTTTACTCTATTCTCAGATGAAACAACGGTAAAACTAGGCAAAGCCCAGGAACCGTTTTAGCTTCTTGCAGTTGCTAGGGGTTGCCTCGATCTCAACTGAGTCAGGCTTGAGTTGACCTTTGGCAATGATGTAACCTAGGAAGCACACAGAGGGGACATGGAACTCATATTTAATGTATCTATCTGGCTTGTTCTCCAGGAGCCTCTGCAGAACCATCCTCACGTGCTGATGGTGCTCCTCAAAAGAATGAAAATGAAGCAGTTAAGCACATCTCGGTGGAGATAGTTCATCAGGCCCTGGAAAACTGCAGTGGCTATGGATGAGGTGATAAGCGCTTCTGAGGTCTAATTTGATGAAAAGTTGAGCGTGACAGAAAGGCTCGAATGAGGGATCAATTAGAGGCAGCGGGTACTTGTCTTTAACAGTTATTTTGTTAAGACCCTGAAAGTGTATACAGTGCAGTGTCTTTTCTACAAAGAAGAATCCCGCTCCTACGGGCGAGGAGGAGAGGTGGATGAGACCAGAAGCCAGAGACTCTGAAATGTAGATTTACATGACCTCTCTTTCGGGTTGAGACAGACTGTAGAATTTTCTGGTGGGTAGGGGGTGACCCCATGAGGAGGTCTATGGCACAGTCGTAAGGGCAGTGGAGGGACAAGGTGTGAGCCAGTTCTTTACTGAAAACTGCAGCTAAATCGTGATACACTGAGGGCACTTAAGGAGTTCTAGGGCAGTGAGCTTTTTTTTTTTTAATGAATGCACTTGCGTTGCAGAGCTGAGGCATACTGAGTGATAGTGAGTGCTCCACCCCAAGATCTTGCCCAAGGACCTGTCTATTAGCAGATTATGGAGCTTTAGCCAGGGGAGACCTAGAATGGCATGAGACAAGGAAGAGATGATGACAAACCGTTAAATGGATTCATGATGATGCTCTGAGGTGGTGAGCACAAGAGAATAGTGTGGTGAGTCCATCCATCCATCCATTTTCTGTACCGCTTATCCTCACTAAAAAAATTATGCCACCATCTACAGCTACTTTCAGAGCAGTAAGTGGCTTGAGGGGGATTTTTGCTTGTACAACAAAGTCTTGGTCTATGAAGTTATCCTCTGCTCCAGAATCCACAAAAATCTGAAGAGGTAGAGTATTCAAATTGTAATTTATGGTAGCCGAGGGAGTGAAATGTGAAGGAGAGCAAGAAAGATAAGAGGTTTGGCTCACCAGAGTGCTCTACTCCTCTGATGAGCCAGGTCTTTTGGCCGAACTGGACAGGTGACCGCAAGGTGTCCAGCTTGTCGGCAGTAAAAGCATAACCTGTTATCCATATGCCGCTGCCGTTTCATGATGGTCAGACGAGTGTGGCCGAGCCGCATGGGTTCCTCCAGGGGTTGAGGGGGAACTGGAGCCTGGGCAGTGCAAGTGGTCTGCCCAACGGGGCTGTCAAGAAGACCTGGTTTCTACGTGCTCGCTCTCGTCTCCGTTCACTAAGGTGATTACCAAGTTTAATAGCTAAGGCAATCAAAGCTTTGAAAGAGGAAGGCTCATATTGGGTTGCCAACTCATCTTTAATTGCCTCCGACAAATTCTGAGGAAACAGTGTAATTAAGGGTGATTCGTCCCACCCACATTCCACGGCCAAAATCCTGAATTCAATGGAATAATTAGCGACTGATTACGAACCCTGCACCAGCGCAAAAAGACGATTTCTGGCCTCTCTTCCCCGCACTGGGTGCTCAAATACCTTATGCATCTCCAATAAAAAAATATCAGTTGAACTCAAAATGGGAGACCCTTTCTCCCAAAAAGCAGTAACATAAAAGGCAATCTTGGCCGCATCAGAAGAGTAATTTAAGGACTGTAAATCAAAAAACAAATTACAGTTAAGCCAAAAATTACTGCATGAACCTAATTCTCCGGAATAAAACTCCAGTGTGGGAACAAATGTTTACAAAGGAGGAGCAGGAAAAGCAGGCAACATGGGAGCGTGGGGGGTACTCACAGAAGAGGCTTGGTTGGCACTGGGTTGGTTAATTTGGGTGAGCTTGGCATTAATCTGTTGAACATTGAGTGACAGAGGCTGTAGAGTCCATTACCACTTGTTAGGTCAGATGACAAAAATGTTATGGGGTCAGTTAAAATTCATATTTGCATTGTTTATATGTTATGTAAAACATCCACGTAACGTCAAGCAGGTTTTCACAACTATAGTTTAGCTAAAAAGGAGGTTTTTATGACACATATTGAGTCCTCCCCAAACATACCCAAAGCTCAAGAAGGTGTGGTTACTCTATCCACCGCAAGGGCTACCAGAAGTGACGTTGCAATTGTCAAACACAGCGCGCGACACTGTAGACGCAATGGCGAGCAACGTGTTGGAATATGACGAGGAGGAGTATTTCGACTTACAGGAGCACCCGATTGAACTTGGCATCGTCAAACCATACATGTTTGAGCCAATCAGGAGGTCGGAACCTGACAGTGATGACGACGAGCAGCCAAGTAGCAGCTGTACAACAGAAAAAGAGAGTGGCCACTGGCTCAATGTGACAGTATCAAAAGCACATCTTTTTATACAGTCATGGCTTGAAATAATGGCACCCCAGGGGTAGCAATTTTTTTTAGCACGAGGATACTTATTATATATTCATGTATGTTTCAGTGACACGGCACAAGCTTTTACATAGTATGCAGTATTCCTATATATTGTGTGGCCCTTGCTCGAGTAGCGTTATAACACGCTGCACAGAAAGTCTTTGCAGTGTCTATTGGCTTGTCATATATGCAAAAGTACAGACAACAGGACTGAAAAGTACTGCGTGGGCCTTTTTTTCCTACTCCCCAGTGCATAGTGACCATAATAGAGTTGTCGGTATATACAAGGAAATCCTCACCTCCTGTCTGCGCCGCCGCACCGTGGCGGCTGCGAGATTTATTTCTCTTGCTGGCAGTTGAGGTCCCGATGGCCGTAGGAAAAATAGTTGGCACCACAGCTGATTTCAGCCTCTACCTCTGTATCCAATGCTTTCTCAAAACACGCCAGTTCGAAGTGATTAGCACAGAGCTTGGAATGCTTACTATGCACCCATAGCTGACCATGCTTCTTCCCCTGTTGATTGACTTTCCTTATCCACTGGTCACGTATTCCTTTTTCACTTGGAAAGCCACAAAAACGCTTGCCACTGCCTGAACCATTTATACAACCAAATGCCACACAAAGAAACCATTGTGACATCGCTAAATCATGTGACAACAAATAAACAAGGACGGGAACAAAAGCATGGAACAATAGCACACAACGCCGAATGAACAGGCTGTTTGACTCGTGTGACGTCGTAGTCGGGTAGATCCGAAGACCGGAAGGCGCTAGATGCAAATAGCAGGAGGCACATTCTGAATCATATTTATCGATTTAACGGTTGTATATCTGCTATATAATCACTTCGAAATGGCAGATGTGGTTTGTAAAGGGGTTCTAGAGTTATCAAGAAAAAATTCAACATCTTTGTCCTCTCACCTTGAAGGAGCTGGTCGTGTTTCTCAACCAAAATTTCTTGGGCACAGAGAGCTTCCTTTAAATTGCAGTGGTTTGCTGGGTCCATTCTTTTGGCCAAATGTTTCTCTATCGTCTGTCTTTATTGCTGTAGATGTGGACCCAAAAGCGAAGAGGAGACTTATGGTTAGAGTGGATTTTTTGTTTAATGTATCATAAGAGGTCACATGAACAGTCCAAGAGTGTCGCAGGGCGACCAGCAAGTGCGTCAGTGTTTGGGTGAGGCAGGGAAGCTGATGGCTAGTGCAGCGGGGGTCCGTGGATCAGTTGGGAAGAGGAGGGATTTCAGAAGACAATCTGAAGCCAGGCTGGGTGAAGGACACTGCGGTGAGAAGTTGAGAGACACTGGTGGAGAAAGACAGGGTATCAAACAAGGAATTCTCAGAAAAATGGTGACACTGAAGACATGCGTGTAGGACAAAGTACCACTAGTGGAAGCGGGAAAAATCTGGGGCCTGCTTGTAGATCAGGCAGAATCTTTCAACTCAGTTGATGACAGATTAGTTGCAGGTCCGCAAGAATGAGTGCCCCTCCAGAAGTTGGTCAGCCCAGCCTGAAGCAAGAAATCAGTTGATAAGCAGTATGGTGCAGGAAATGAACCCACCAAAACAAAACGAGTATTTCCCTAGATACCACAATAAAATTGTAAAGAAGCAATGTTACAACAAAGAAATAATCTACAACCAAACACAAATATCTTTACTTTTAAGACATTAAGTCTGATTAGTAACTAATTTGCTGCATATCTTCTTTCCAGAATCACTAAATACTATATACTATTTGTATCCATTAGTGTGTGTGTGTGTGTGTGTATATCTATTTATATATGCGGCACGGGAGCCGACTGGCACATCTGCCTCACAGTCCTGAGGAGCGGGATTCAAATCCCTGCGCCGCCTTTGTGGAGGTTGCATGTTCACCCCGTGCCTGGGTGGGTTTTCTCCAGGTATTCCGGTTTCCTTCCACATCCCAAAAACATGCGTGGTAGGTTGATTGAAGATTCTAAATTGCCCGTAGGTGTGAATGTGAGTGCGCATGCTTGTTTTTTTAGATGTGCTCTGTGACTGGCTGGCAACACAGCTCGAAGGTAGCCTGGATAGGCTCCAGCACGCCCGTGACCCTAGTGAGGATAAGCGGTACAGAAAATGGATGGATGAATGAATGAATGTATATATATATATATGGAAAGTATATATATATATATATATATATATATATATATATATATATGGAAAGTAGACCCCTTTAAATTTTTTCAGTCTTTGTTATGTTGCAGCCATTTGCTAAAATCTCGAAGGTTCTTTTTTTCCCCCTCATTAATGTACACACAGCACCCCATATAGACAGACAAAAACAAAATTGTTAATTTTTTTGCAGATTTGTAACAACAGACAAACTGAAATATCACACAGCAGTAAGTATTCAGACCCTTTGCTCAGTATTTAGTAGAAGCACACTTTTGAGCTAATACAGCCATGACTCTTTTTGGGAATGATGCATCCTGAAGGTTTTTGTTCAGGATATCCCTGTACTTGGCCACATTCATCTTTCCTTCGATTGCAAGCAGTCGTCTTGTCCATGCAGCTGAAAAACATCCCCACAGCATGATGCTACCACCACCATGCTTCACTGTTGGGACTGTATTGGACAGGTGATGAGCAGTGCCTGGTTTTCTCCAAACATATCACTTAGACTTTAGGCCAAAAAGTTCTATCTTGGTCTCATCAGATCAGAGAATCTTATTTCTTACCATCTTTCATCTCAAATTTAATGGGGTCTACTTTCCGTACACACACACACACACAAATATATATATATATATATATATATATATATATATACACGTAGACACCCATTTATACTCATATGACCACCTGTGGTAACTGTCGTGTCTTTATTAATTTACTGTATACAGGTATCTGTATTTTGATTATGTGTGAGGGTGGCACGGTGACGACTGGTTAGTACATCTTCCTCACAGTTCTGAGTACCCGGGTTCAAATTGGGCCTCACCTGTGTGGAGTTTTCATGTTCTCCCCGTACCTGCGTGGGTTTTCTCGATGTGCTCTGGTTTCCACCCACATTCCAAAGACATGCATGGTAGGTTAATTGAAGACTCTAAATTGCCCGTAGGTGCGAATGTGAGTGTGAATGGTTGTTTGTTTATATGTGCCCTGCAATTGGCTGGCGACTAGTTCAGGGTGTACCCCGCCTCTCGCCCTGAGTCAGCTGGGATAGGCTCCAGTACGGCCGTGACCCTAGTGAGGATAAGAGGTACGGAAAATGGATGGATGGATTATGTGTGAAAGACTACCCAGAGACAACCTACACAAGAACAGAAGAAAATGCAAACTCCATTCAGAAAGGCCCAGTCCAACATCGATTCAAAATCAGAACCTGTCAGGCGCTCATCAGTGGGTCACTGTGCTTGTGCTGTCAAACAATTAAAATGTGGTGTAAAACATGACTGACTCGCATCAACTCTACAGCAATATTGGCTGCTACTCTCATTCTGACCACTGGGTGGTGATCAAGTCTTATGCGAACTCACCACTCTCAGCACTTTATTGTGTGATTACACGCTTGAAATTGCAAAACATCTGCCCCAGTTGTCCCTGCATGTCAGCACTGATCAGACAGCAGACGGGTTTCTCCGTCTTGATTCACCTGCAGTCACCTGAGATGGAGGAAATTACAGGCGCAGGAAATGGGTAACAGATGTGCAATTACGGAAACAGGGATTTGTACTTAGCACACTCAATGCTGCTGCCTTCCGTAATAACCATCAACATACAGACAAAAAAAAAACAACGCAAATACAAGTATATTAGTTGACATAACCATGTGTTAAGCATGCGTGCTTGAAAAAAAAAAAAACAGTTTGTCATGTAACATTGCACCAATACTTGTCTAACTTTTTTTACTTTTTTACCCAAGTGACGCTTGTCTTCAGCCATGTGTGTTTGTGCATGTTAGTTAGCATCAGCATCCAGCAATCCAGCATCCATTCATTTTCCGTACCACTTTTCCTCACCAGTGTCACAAGCTGACTGGGCCAGAGGCGGCGTACACCCTTAACTGATCACCAGGACCCAAATAAATAAATAAATAAATAATACAGACATTATGATTATTATGATGATGATGATGATGATTATTTTTATTATTATAATACTAATACTACTACTAATAATAATGATAATTATTATTTTTATTATAACTATAATAATAATTATAATAATCATAATAGTCATAAACATATATATATATATATATATATACATAAATACATAATATATACATTAATAAATAACATATTCGTTTCCGCCACCTCCAGCTCTGCTTCCTGTTGTCTCTTCAGTGCCACTGTCTCTAATGGCTGGCCTCACCACTGTCTTATAAACTTTGCCCTTCATCCTAGCAGAGACTCTAGGTGGCGGACGTTGTTAATCACACACCTGATCCGGTATGGAATTCCGGATATAATGTTTTTGTGTCCTGCATTGCTCTTGTTCTCTCTCATTACATTATGTGTTGAAATGTTTTTGTCTTTATTGAAGGACCCAGATTTTGATTCGTTCGTGAGGAAGGAATGGGACGGGTTTTTGAAATTCAACGGCTCCTCAACCATATCCCCATCTCTGCTGTGGGAAACCGGGAAAGCTGTATTGAGAGATCGAATCATATCATACTCTTCGTACAAGAAAAAACAAGAACAAAAATTAGAAAATGAAATTGAGGAAAAAATTAAACACCTCACAGAAGAATATGCAATTACAGGACACTTCCGTCAGTCTTTGTGCATGCAAAACGGTGTCAATTCAGTTGCATGTGTCCGCAGGCACGCAGCCCTGGGACTTTTTCGCTGGGTGTGAAGCCATTCACTTATTGCGACAAAAAACTCATGAATATGCGAATTGCTTGGGTATCCCCTCACTCACATTCTCGTCCTATAGACTTTTATAATTTACATAGTCACTCTCACCACATTTCAGTTGTATAGCCGGGTTCATTACCCTTCTCCTGCATGTTACTCCTGTCCTATCTTGTCCTGTCCTTCCCTCACAGGGTGTAGCACTACTACCCCATACAACACTCATATCTAATGTTGCATTGTTCTAGATATGGGTATTAATATTCAGACCCCCTTCAAATGTTCACTCTTTTTTATATTGCAGCCATTTGCTAAAATCATTTAAGTATTTTTTTTCCCACATTAATGTACACACGTGGCACGGCGGGAGACTGGTTAGAGTGTCTGCCTCACAGTTCTGAGGACCGGGCTTCAATCCCCGGCCCTGCCTGTGTGGAGTTTGCATGTTCTCCCCGTGCCTGCGTGGGTTTTCTCCGGGCACTCCGGTTTCCTCCCACATCCCAAAAACATGATTGATTGATTGAAGACTCTAAATTGCCCGTAGGTGTGAATGTGAGTGTGAATGGTTGTTTGTTTAAATGTGCCCTGCAATTGGCTGGCGACCAGTTCAGGGTGGTACCCCGCTTCCTGCCCGTTGATAGCTGGGATAGGCTCCAGCACTCCCGCGACCCTTGTGAGGATAAGCGGCTCAGAAAATGGATGGATGGTTGGATGGATGGATAATGTACACACAGCACCCCATATTCACATAAATAAAACGGAATTCTTGAAATTTTTGCAGATTTATTAAAAAAGAAAAACTGAAATATCACACAGCCCTAAGTATTCAGACCCTTTGCTCAGTATTTAGTAGAAAGACCCTTTTGAGCTAATACAGCCATGGGTCTTTTTGGGAATGATGCAACAAAGTTTTCACACCTGGATTTGGGGATCCTCTGCCATTCCTCCTCTCAGATCCTCTGCAGTTCTGTCAGGTTGGGTGGTGAACTTTGGTGGGCAGCCATTTTCAGGTCTTTCCAGAGATGCTCAAATGGGTTTAAGTCAGGGCTATGGCTCATCCATTCATAAACAATCACGGAGTTGTTCTGAAGCCACTCCTTCAGTATTTTAGCTGTGTGCTTCGGGTCATTGTCTTTTTTTAAGGTGAACCTTTGGCCCAGTCTGAAGTTCTGAGCAGTCTGGAGAAGGTTTTCGTTCATGATATCCCTGTACTTGGCCGCATTCATCTTTTCTTCGATTGCAACCAGTCTCCGTGTCCCTGCAGCTGTAAAACATACCCACAGCATGATGCTGCCACCACCATGCTTCACTGTTGGGACTGTATTGGACAGGTGATGAGCAGTGCCTGGTTTTCTCCACACATGCCACTTAGAATTAAGGCCAACAAATTCTGTCTTGGTCTCATCAGACCAGAGAATCTTATTTCTCACCATCTTGGAGTCCTTCAGGTGTTTTTTATCGAACTCCATGTGGGCTTTCATGCGTCTTGCACTGAGGAGAGGCTTCCGTCGGGCCACTCTGCCATAAAGCCCAGACTGGTGGAGGGCTGCAGTGATGGTTGACTTTCTAGAACTTTCTCCCATCTCCCGACTGCATCTCTGGAGCTCAGCCACAGCCTCTTTGGGTTCTTCTTTACCTCTCTCACCAAGGCTCTTCTCTCCCAATTGCTCAGTTTGGCCGGAAGGCCAGCACTTGGAAGGGTTCTGGTCATCCCAAACGTCTTCCATTTAAGGATTATGGAGACCACTGTGCTCTTAGGAACCTTAAGTGCAGTACAAATATTTTTGTAACCTTGGCCAGATCTGTACCTTGCCACAATTCTGTCTCTGAGCTCTTCAAGGAGTTCCTTTGACATCATGATTCTCATTTGCTTAAATTGGGTTAAGGAAATTACAACCCCAATTCCAATGAAGTTGGGACATTGTGTTAAACATAAATAAAAACAGAATACAATGATTTGCAAAACATGTCCAACCTATATTTAATTGCATACACTACAAAGACAAGATATTTAATGTTCAAACTGATGAACTTGATTGTTTTAGCAAATAATCATTAACTTGGAAATTTATGGCTGCAACATGTTCCAAATAAGCTGGGACAGGGTCATGTTTACCACTGTGTTACATCACCTTTTCTTTTAACAACATTCAATAAATGTTTGGGAACTGAGGACACTAATTGTTGAAGCTTTGTCAGTGGAATTCTTTCCCATTCTTGCTTGATGCTTCAGCTGTTCAACAGTCCGGGGTGTTCATTGTCGTATTTTACGCTTTATGGGAGACAGGTCTGGACTGCAGGCAGGCCAGTCTAGTACCCGCACTCTTTTACTATGAAGCCACGCTGTTGTAACACATGCAGAATGTGGTTTGGCATTGTCTTGCTGAAATAAGTAGGTCCGTCAATGAAAAAGACGTTGCTTGGATGGCAGCATATGTTTCTCCAAAACCTGTATCTACCTTTCAGCATTAATGGTGCCTTCACACATGTGTAAGTTACCCATGCCATTGGCACTGACACAGCCCCATACCATCACAGATGCTGGCTTTTGAACTTTATGTCCATAACAGTCCGGATGGTTCTTTTCCTCTTTGGCCCGGAGGACAGGACGTCCACAATTTCCAAAAACAATTTGAAATGTGGAGTCGTCGGACCACAGAACACTTTTCCACTTTGCATCAGTCCATCTTAGATGAGCTCGGGCCCAGAGAAGCCTGCGACGTTTCTGGGTGTTGTTGATAAATGGCTTTTGGTTTGCATAGTAGAGTTTCAAGTTGCACTTACGGCTGTAGCGCCGAACTGTATTTACTGATATTGGTTTTCTGAAATGTTCCTGAGCCCATGTGGTGATATCCTTTACACATTGATGTCGGTTTTTGATGCAATGCCGCCTGAGGGATCGAAGGTATCAGGCATTCAATGTTGGTTCTCGGCCTTGCCAATTACATGCAGGGATTTCTCCAGATTCTCTGAACCTTTTGATGATATTATGGACCGTAGATGATGAAATCCCTAAATTCCTTGCAATTGTACGTTGAGGAACATTGTCCTTGAACTGTCGACAATTTTCTCACCCACTTGTTTACAAAAAGGTGAACCTTGCCCCATCTTTTCTTGTGAATGGCTGAGCAATTCAGGGAAGCTCCTTTTATTACCAATCATGGCACCTACCTGTTCCCAATTAGCCTGTTCACCTGTGGGATGTTCCAAACAGGTGTTGGATGAGCATTCCTCAACTTTCTCAGTCTTTTTTGCCACCTGTCCCAGTTTTTTTGGAACGTGTTGCAGCCATAAAATTCTAAATTAATGATTATTTCCTAAAAACAAAAAAGTTTATCAGTTTGAACATTAAATATCTTGTCTTTGTAGTGTGTTCAATTAATTATAGGTTGAACATTATTTGCAAATCATTGTATTCTGTTTTTATTTATGTTTAAGACAACGTCCCAACTTCATTGGAATTGGGGTTGTAGGTTTAGGACACTTTTGAAGGTTGTTCTGAGCTCCTTATGTGCTCTAACTGTGAATTTGTTGACAATTATTAAAGTGTGCCTTGTATATCCAATTTAACAATATAACTACAACGACTTTTTTTGTAACCTTTATGACCAGAAAGATAAGGATTGAGAGTGAAGAAAAAAATGTCCCTTTTGATGAGGGAGAGGTGTGCATGTATTTCCTGTGTCTCAGTAGGCTCCTGAGGAGATCCACTGCTTACTCAGGAGTGAAATGCCTCAAATTAAAGTGTTTTCGCTGACAAAGGACAAATGGGATTTTTCCTTTGCGCAAACGGTGCAGGATTGTGTTGGCTTGCACAATGTCAGGGAAAAATGTCTCCCGGTCGACACCTCACTGGAACATATGCTTGAAATTAAGGCCTGGATTTTGTGGCTAATGTTGATGTTACTCATGTATAAAAACCTTGAAAGAAGAAGAGGGAGGTAGATAAATGGTATAACACAGTGGGAGAGATGGTGTTCTTATCAACTGTGTTTAGATACTGTATGTCTTATGTACCCTTGAAGTGGGGGTAAATTGAATATTCATGAGTGAGTGTGAATAAGTGCTCTGTCAGCCGATCGTGTCACTGATAGATGAGGGGTGGACCAGCACAATCCTCTACAGAGAGCCATAGTAGCGAGTCAGCGGCAATAGGCAGTCAAGTCTAGCCCTGGAAAAACTGGGAATTTAGGGGTTATCTTCAAAGCATACATTGTACCCTTTTTGTGTGTGAGGTCCTGGCACTAATGGGTCAATCACCCTGGTCAACAGGACTGGAGATTACTTTAAAGTACAATTTGCAGATTTAAAAAACAAACAAACGAACAACAACAAAAAAACACCTGTCATACAGTACATCTAAAATTGTCTCTATGACCTGACAGTAGAATATTATTCAAATAATCTTTTAAAAAACCCTCCTTCTCTCACCCCATCTAATTCCTCTTATTTAATTTTAATTATTATTTTATAACTTGGCATGGCGGGACAAGAATAACTAAGACTGTAATGACAGTTGGCATGACTGAATAGTCTCTCAATCATTTGCAAACACCCACCGTGCAAAAGAAGGATTACGTGGACAAATGCAGCCTCTCACAAATGACGACTATTATAGTTTATTGTTTCTTATTTAATTCTGATTAGCAACAAAAGTTAAAAAGAAGGAATTGACTCTCTACTTCAAATCAATGGTCAAGATATATAATGGTGGTCTGCGTCCTATACGTGGACAGCTGCATGGCTAAGCTTGGAAAACCAGTGCGTACGTATCATCACCGTCTTCACCGATTTGCCAATTTGATATTTGACAGTTGATATTTTTAATTGACTGTACTGTCTCAGATTTGGAGGTGCTGATTCTCATCCCAGCCGCTTCACACTCGGCTGCGAACTGCTCCAGTGAGAGTTGGAGCTCACGGCTTGATGAAGCCAACAGAACCACATCATCAGCAAAAAGCAGAGATGTAATACTGAGGCCACCAAACCGGACCCCTTCTACGCCTCGGCTGCGCCTAGAAATTCTGTCCATAAAAGTTATGAACAGAATCGGCGACAAAGGGCAGAGTCCAACCCTCACCGGGAACGAGTCTGACTTACTGCCGGATATGCGGACCAAACTCTGACTCCGGTCGTACAGGGACCGAACAGCCCGTAACAGGGGGTTCGGTACCCCATACTCCCGAAGCACTCTCCCCAGGACTCCCCGAGGGACACGGTCGAATGCCTTCTCCAAGTCCACAAAACACATGTAGACTGGTTGGGCGAGCTCCCATGCACCCTCGAGGACCCTGCCGAGGGTGTAGAGCTGGTCCACTGTTCCACGGCCAGGACGAAAACCACATTGCTCCTCCTGAATCTGAGATTTGACTTCCTGACGGACCCTCCTCTCCAGCACCCCTGAATAGACCTTACCAGGGAGGCTGAGCAGTGTGATCCCCCTGTAGTTGGAACACACCCTCCGGTCCCCCTTCTTAAAAAGGGGGACCACCACCCCAGTCTGCCAATCCAGAGGCAGTGTCCCCGATGTCCACGCGATGTTGCAGAGGCGTGTCAACCAGGACAGCCCCACAACATCCAGAGCCTTTAGGAATTCCGGGCGAATCTCATCCACCCCCGGGGCCCTGCCACCGAGGAGCTTTTTAACTCCCTCGGTGACCTCAAACCCAGAGATAGGAGAGCCCGCCTCAGAGAACCCACACTCTGCTTCCTCATGGGAAGGCGTGTCGGTTGAATTGAGGAGGTCTTCGAAGTATTCTCCCCACCGACTCACAACATCCCGAGTCGAGGTCAGCAGCGCCCCATCCCCACTACACACAGTGTTGGTGGTGCACTGCTTTCCTTTCCTGAGACGTCGGATGGTGGACCAGAATTTCCTCGAAGCCGTCCGGAAGTCTTTCGCCATGGCCTCACCGAACTCCTCCCATGCCCGGGTTTTTGCTTCAGCAACCACCATCAGCTGCCTCAGGAGTCCCACAGGCCAAAAAGGCCCGATAGGACTCCTTCTTCAGCTTGACGGCATCCCTCACCGTTGGTGTCCACCAACGGGTTCGGGGATTGCCGCCACGACAGGCACCGACCACCTTATGGCCACAGCTCCGGTCGGCCGCCTTAGCAATGGAGGCGCGGAACATGGTCCACTCGGACTCGATGTCCCACGCCTCCCCCGGAACATGAGCAAAATTCTGTCGGAGGTGGGAGTTGAAACTCCTTCTGACAGGGGATTCTGCCAGACGTTCCCAGCAGACCCTCACAATACGTTTGGGCCTGCCACATCGGACCGGCATCTTCCCCCACCATTGGAGCCAACTCACCACCAGGTGGTGATCAGTTTACAGCTCCGCCCCTCTCTTCACCCGATTGTCAAAGACATGCGGCCGCAAGTCCGATGACACGACCACAAAGTCGATCATCGAACTGCGACCTAGGGTGTCCTGGTGCCAAGTGCACGTGTGGACACCCTTATGCTTGAACATGGTGTTCGTTATGGACAATCCGTGACGAGCACAGAAGTCCAATAACAGAAGACCCCTCGGGTTCTGATCGGGGGGGGGGGGCGTTCCTCCCAATCACGCCCTTCCAGATCTCACTGTCATTGCCCACGTGAGCATTGAAGTCCCCCAACAGAACAATGGAGTCCCCAGCGGGAGCGCTCTCCAGCACCCCCTCCAAGGACTCCAAAAAGGGTGGGTACTCTCAACTGCTGTTTGGTGCATAGGCATAAACAACAGTCAGGACCCGTCCCCCCACCCGAAGGCGGAGGGAGGCTACCCTCTCGTCCACCGGGGTGAACCCCAACGTACAGGCACCAAGCCGGGGGGCAATAAGTATACCCACACCTGCTCGGCGCCTCTCACCATGGGCAACTCCAAAGTGGAAGAGAGTCCAACCCCTCTCGAGAGGACTGGTACCAGAGCCCAAGGTGTGTGTGGAGGCGAGTCCGACTATATCGAGTCGGAACTTCTCAACCTCACACACCAGCTCGGGCTCCTTCCCTGCCAGAGAGGTGACATTCCACGTCCCTAGATCCAGCTTCTGTAGCCGGGGATCGGATCGCCAAGGTCCCCGCCTTCGGCCACCGCCCAGCTCACACTGCACCCGACCCCAATGGCCCCTCCCACAGGTGGTGAGCCCATGGGAAGGGGGACCCACGTTACCCTCTCGGGCTGTGCCCGGCCGGGCCCCATGGGTGCAGGCCCGGCCACCAGGCGCTCGCCTTCGAGCCCCACCACCAGGCCTGGCTCCAGTGGGGGGCCCCGGTGACCCGCGTCCGGGCAAGGGAAAACGAAGTCCATTGTTTGTCGTCATCATTAGGGGACTTTGAGCCGTGCTTTGTCTGGTCCCTCACCTAGGACCTGTTTGTCATGGGTGACCCTGCCAGGGGCATAAAGCCCCAGACAACTTAGCTCCTAGGATCACTGGGACACACAAACCCCTCCACCACGACAAGGTGACGGCTCAAGGAGGGGAATTTTTTTCTAAAGAAATAAAATAAATAAATAAATAAAAATATATACGAAGATTTATGATTAAATGTATCAAACTGAAATGTTTGATTTAGGCCAATGGATTTTCTATCATGATCCATGCCCTGCAGTTCCTCTTTTGGAGCTTGGGTGGCACCGTGTTCCTTGTCACTCCCTCTCCCCCTCTGTCTCCAGAGCAATCATCATCACTTGTGCAGCGCACTCCTCTTCAACCAGCACTGATTACTGCCTGCATTGGAAGCCTGTCAAGCTCTACAGCCTTCCCCTGAGTATTAGCACTTGTCTGTGACTCACCAAAAATATACTCCCTCCACCTCAGTCTGCTCTTGGGTGCAATACAACTCACAGAGTGACAGAAGACTCAGGCCTTGACGGACCCAGCGACTACCCTCGCGCTGAGGGAAGCGATCGCCCAACAGGGCGCCCATATCGGCAGATAAGACAAAGCCCTCGGCGAAATCATGGACTCATTAAACACTCTCACACAAGTATCCCTCCTGCCTTCCCAGAGCCATGCCAGCGATCCACCTGTGAGTATTCTTCCTGAGCCCGCAGCCTCCGATCAACCCCGCCTCCCGTACAAAGAGCCTCACGTCCCCCTCCCGAACCTTACTCGGGGAACCTCGGCTCATGTAATCAATTCGTACTAAACTGCACTCTCGTATGCCACCTACAACCGCTGAGCTATCCGACCGACAGATCCAAAGTTGCATATATCGTCAACCTCCTGCGCAGAAGAGCTGGCATATGGGCCACTGCTCTTTGGCATAATTCCTCCCCTGTACTCATGTCACTAGACTCCTTTTTGGCCGAACTCAAAAAAGTATTTGATCATCCTGTTAAGGGTCGGCAAGCTACTCAGCGCCTCTTAGCTGTCTCTCAAGGTTCGAGTTCTGTGGCATCCTACTCTATTAATTTCCGGATACTTGCAAGTGAATGCGGGTGGGACGACGCTGCGCTAAGGGGAAATCTTTTTCAAAGGGTTATCGGAACAACGCAGCCAGGGACGAACCCACCTCCCTCGAGAACTTGAGTTCCCTAGCCATTCAACTCAACAACCGCCTCCGAGAGAGAGCTTGTAAGCGAGGAAGAAGGACGCATAGTTTCGCTCCACTCATGGAGGTTGCGCCTCCTACCACTCCGCCAGACACCGAACCTCAGGCCGCCTCCTCTTCACCCCCCACAGGAACGACAGCACCGCGTCACTCAGAAATTACCTATCTATTGTGGATGGCCATTCACTTCTTGGGAAACATCATCGCAAAAGGACAGTTACAATCCGACCCAGCAAAGATCTAAGCAGTCGACCAACCAATCCTAGCCTGCTCCGTCTGTGCCCGAGGTAAGGCCTCACATTAACCCCCAGCTGGTCTGCTGCACCCCTTACCCATTCCGAGCAGCCCTTGGTCCCACATCTCCCTGGACTTCGTCGCCGGCCTACCTCCATCTGAAGGTAACACCGTCATCCTCACCATTATTGACCGGTTCTCCAAATATATTCACTGTGTACCTCTTCCCAAATTGCCCTCTGCCTTTGCGACTGCTAACCTTCTTGTCCTCCACGTGTTCAGACTTCATGGTATCCCTGTTGACATAGTATCGGGGATACTATGTGGGAGGAATATGCCCACAACTCCCTCACCAGCTCCGCCACACGTATGACTCCCTTTATGGGATGTTATAGTTTCCAACCTACATTGTTCAAAGATCAGGAGCATACAGTGGCGGTTCCCGCCGTGAGGGAGCATCTTCACCTGTGTGGAAGGACATCAGGCCTGCTTTAACTCGGTCAATGGAGAAAAATAAGCAGCTGGTGGATCGTCATCGATCTCCTACTCCAGAATACAAGTGGGTCAGATGGTTTAGCTCTCCTCCCATGACCTTACACTCCAAACAGAATCCCGTAAGCTCACTCCTCGCTACATTGGTCCATTCCCTATCACCAAAATCATTAATGCCACCTCGCTTCAGTTAAAACTCCCCCAATCCTTCAAAATCCATCCAACATTCCACGTGTCTCTGCTTAAACCGTTGTCCACCAGTACCCTTTCCCGTCTCCAGTGTTCCTCCCGTGCCTGCCTCGACTCGCTGCCTGCTCCAGCCGTGCCACCAAGCCACTCCACTTGCTCACGTTCCCGCTTCCTGCTAGCTCCTTGTCCTTGTCCACCTACCTCGGCTATCCTTACCCTGTGTCAACGTACAATAAACTAAAAAAAAAATCTACTCCCTCCGCCTCAGTCTGCTCTTGGGTCCAATCCAACTTGCATCGTGACATTTTCTTAGAGTGAGTGTGATTTATGAGGGGCCATTAGAGACATTATTCAGGATTAGATCTCACACTTACTATTCAAATGCACTCACACACTCAAACTACTGAAAACCTCTCATAAACACTGGTCAAACGTGCTAATGAACACTTGTCAAATGCTCTTATAAACATGAGTCAAACACTCTCAGGTGCACGACTGAAAGTCTTGCTCTCATAAACACTGCTCAAATGTGCTCATGAACACTTGTCAAATGCTCTTATAAACACTAGTCACTAACGCTCACGCACGCATGTCAATCACAATCACGCGGACGTTACTGGCGCTCACGCACACGTCAATCACGTTCACGGATGCATGTCACTGGCACTGATGCATGCATGTCACTGACACTCACGCGTGCATGTCAATCACAATAATGCACAGATGTCACTGGTGCTCACGAACATGTCATTGGCGCTCACACGTTCATCTCACTTACACACACACGTCAAGTAACATTCATGCGCATGTCAATCAGGCTCACTCGCACGTCGATTATGCTCACACACGAATGGTGTAAATCTTAATTTAGTTAGGTAGTTCTATTCAAAAAGTGAAACTCATAGATGCACTGCACACATTCAGAGTTAAATATTTCATATTTAAAACATATGATTTTGATAATTATAGCAAATAAAAAACCCAAATTCCTCAAAATCCTGAATAATGTACCTAACGGCCCCTGATTAGGATTTGCGCATGAACAGTGGTTCAAACTTCTGTCAAGTCTGGCGACGATTGTATTCCCGCTCACTTTACAGCTAATAACTGTAAGACTGTAATGACAGTTGGCATGACTTTACAGCCATTGAGGATTTTGATGGAAGGTTTTGATCAGACATTAACAATGGGAAGAAAAATTAATAAACTTTGTTATTTGGCAAAGTTACTGTTAGTTAAGTCATTTACATTTATAAACATGTATTTTCATTGACTGGGCGTAATTTCCACCCCTCAAATCCGACTGTGTCCAGAGAGTGCAGGCCAGGTAGCCGATTCACATCGGGGACAGCAGGAGGTGCCGCTTAAAACTACAGTAAACATTTCTCTCAGATAAACCAAAAAGACGGCATAAAACATGTGTATGACCACTAAAACTCACTGCCGTGTTTCTAACTAAACTCGGCTAAGTTAGCAAGAGCTAACGTTTTGGCTAACACTGGTAACATAGCAATGACCCTTGTTCACCTCTGTTTTATTTACTTTTAAATTAACACATAAACCATTAATCACAACCAAAGTTTTATTTAACACTGTATTTAGCTGTGAACTAATAACTATGTCCCCTCCCTGAGCTGTCACCTTATTGTGGTGGATGGGTTTGTGTGTCCCAATGATCCTAGGAGCTAAGTTGTCTGGGGCTTTCCACCCCTAGTACAGTCACCCATGGCTAACAGGTCCTAGGTGGGGGACCAAACAAAGCACAGCTTCACGTATCTTGTCTTGTTCACGAGTGAGGGAAGAATGGAGCGGGAGATCGACAGGCGGATCGGTGCAGTGTCTGCAGTGATGGGGCCTCTGTATCGGTCGTGGTGAAGAGGAGCTGCGCCGAAAGGCAAAGCTCTTGATTTACCAATGGCCAATAGAAACTCAGGACAACTTCTAAAGAACTCCAGGCCTCCCTTGCCTCAGTTAAGGTCAGTGTTCATGACACAACAATAAGGAAGAGACTGGGCAAAAATCGCATTCATTTGTCTGATATTTACATTTGTTTGACGATCTGAAACGTTAAAGTGGGGAAACTATGCAAGAAAATATGAGAATTTGAGAAGAATACTAGGCCTCAAATAGACATTAACTATTTTATTTGAAAGACATTTTCCACCAAGCATATTTTTTTTCAGCATTCAAAATGTGTTTGTTAGAAGCAGAAATAAAATTGTGTGTTCTCTATTGCAGTTCATTGATTTAATAAATGCATCACACTATATATCTTTTATACATAAAGGTTTATAAAAACTGTGATTAGCTGGCAACCAGTTCAGGGTGTACCCCGCCAACTGCCCGATGATAGCTGGGATAGGCTCCAGCACGCCCGCGACCCTAGTGAGGAGAAGCGGTTAAGAAAATGGATGGATGGAGGGTTTATAAAAAAATTATCTATGCAGTGTTATCATCACTTTAGATGTCAAAGGAGTTAGGTGGCTCCCAGTGTTTTTTGTTTGTTTGTTTGTTTGTTTTTGTGTGGGAGACGGTCCAAATGGCTGTTTGAGAATGAAAGGTTGCTGAGCACGGGTCTAAACTGAGTGTGTACTGTAGGCCTACTCTTGTGTCTGTCATGTTTTCAGTAAATTGTCCCGTCTTAGGAAAGTGGAGAGACCAAGGTCTGCACTCGACTCGACTGTGCATTGTTCTAGTTTTCCACATTCTTTTTTGTGTGCATGTGGAGGCAAATGAGACTGAGGAAGTTGAGCAGGCAACCATAGCAATCTTTGTCAATGGGAGAGAGGATCCTTTGCATCCACTGACGTTAAAGTGGTGATTGATGAAACACAGGTCCTGAATGAGCTGCACTCAGTTGCAACAGCAGTTTACATGCTCTTTGGGCCCATATTTGCACTCAACCTAAAATATCCCCAAAATCTTAAATACACCCTTGAATTTGTGCAAAAACTTCTGATGGAGTTTGATAGAAAAAGGTTGTCCCTAAAAATTCATAGGCTGAGGATCCAGCTTTTACATCCCAGAGAGGCAGAGTTAGAAATCAAGGCCTGGATTGCCTGATTTTCTTTCCCTTGGTGTGTAAATATTAAAATTTTTTCTCCAACAAAGACTGGAGCCTTTTATGTTTGATGTTGGTGTTTGAAAGGTTGCGCTTGAATGACTGCACTAGCATTGTAGTATTGACGAGAGTATCTGTTGATCTTGTAATAGTTACTGTTTAAATAGCTGATTATTTGTTTCATAAGGCCATTTATGTAGAATTGCTTGCCATGTTGAGTGTTGCAATTTGTAATTAATTATCGATCCATCCATCCATTTTCCATACCGCATATCCTCACTAGGGTTGCAGGCGTGCTGGATCCTATCCCAGCTGACTCAGGGCGAGAGGCGGGGTACACCTTGAACTAGTCGTCTCTCTCAACTTCATGAAAAGAACAGTTTTGATTTTATTTGTATTTATATACATATATTTTCTTAGGAAATAATGGGTTTGCTTCATTTTAAGAAATATATTTGCATGAAGGTAAAACATTCAGGTTCCATGAAATTAATAATTATTGGGGGGATTTACAGACAGATAGATTGAAAAACAAATGCAAATATGATTCGGCCTTGCAGGCAGTGTTGATGTATGTGTGTTGATATACAATATCATTAATGTATTGCAAAAAAACGCATTTAATTGTGGCTTATGACATACCCAACTGTAACAGTCTATTATCTGTTCTGTGGTTCCATTCCAAACCAGCTAAACGCTGGGTCTGTTGTTGTTGTTGTTGTTTTGGTAGATTTGGTCATCTCTGACTGCAGAGTTCAATAAAGATATCAACATGAATCAGAAAGCCCACTCTTGTTATAAAGATTTGCTGTGATGTCAAGAAGGAAGTGTTATGCAACGTCAAAAGAATCAGGACCCCAAAAGCAGACACGTTGTTAGGTAGCGTACAGTCGGTTTAATAAAAAAAGTTGTATATAACATATGACGAGAAAGGGGAACTAAAAGTGCACATAACATGCGAGTAGAAGCAGTAAAAGTACAAACCATACACTCCTTGAAGTCTCGGCGCCTGAGAAAGGAAAATGTCTCGCCTTCAAGAAGATGACTCAGCAGGAATCATCAGAGAGAAGGATGTGGTCGGGGACGTGACAGGTGTTGGTAAACATGATGAGTAAAGGCAAAAAATTCGGACCACTGAACGACACACAGTGTAAAGTAACCTTAAAAGTCGGACCAAATTTTATGCCAGTATCACGGAGCGACATCTGGTGGTGGTGCGGAGATGATAGACTGTTTGATAGATTACCTAAAGATATATCTGGATTGTGCGCTATTATCATTTTGATATTGCATGTGTCAGTATACCCTATGCCTGTTCAAGATTTAATGGAAAGGGCATCAATGTTTTTGTCCAATCTAGAACATAGACAAAAAAGAGATTTATCCTGGCAGAGGCAAAATTATCCAACATAAAAGATACATCGACGCCATAGGTGTTCCTCGTGGGGTTCCTAATCAATACAAATTAGCTGACCAAGTTGCAGGAGGATTTTAATACTTCATATGCTGGTGGTGTACGATTAATAAAAATGTTGATGGGATAAACTATATCCACTTCAATGTACAGAGATTGGACTCAGAGTGGGTTGGAAGCTGTGCATGAGCAGTTCAAGGACGTTCCAAAACCGCATAGCTGTCGACATGCTCCTCGCAAGAGAGGGAGGTGTTTGCGGTATGTTTGGAGAACAAACAATACTGCTTCAGATGGCAGCTTGACCAGAGCCATCGATGGTCTACGGACCCTCAATCAACACTCCTTGTGGGGCAGCTGGATGGACGTTTTTGGTAAATACAAAACCCTAATTTCACCAATATTGATATCAATTGCTGTTTTTGCAGCCATTCTGACATGGTGTGGATGTTGTTGTATCCATGCATTCGGCCTTTAATCAGTAGATTAATCACCACAGCAATTACCCACATGGAACCGTATGGAGCAGATGTATCCTTTATTGGATGTGGATAATGATGATGATGATGATGATGTTGTTTTACCTGATTTGTTTCCTGATCCAGGTGATTACGATGTTTAAACTACAACATTTATGTATGACAAGTTTACTCTGAGTGTAAATGTATTTGTTTCATAAAAATTATTCTACAGTTAAAAAATCGAAATGAAGTGACTGTAAAATGATATGAGAAATTGTGCAAATACAAGATAAACAGGAGGGAAATGTTAAATATATTGTAGAAGTTATAATTTATTTGCTTAGCTTGCATTAGTATTATGGACGATTTTGAGAAAGGAAAATGTCTCGCCTTCAAGAAGATGACTCAGCAGGAATCATCAGAGAGAAGGATGTGGTCGGGGACGTGACAGGTGTTGGTCCCATGTTTTGTGTTGTGTCTTGTTGCTTAGAACGTTATGTCTTGTAAAAACCTCCTATTTTCAAATAAATGCAGGAGCGACGGGAGAGATTGTTTAGAGCGTACTGAGAGGCTGTAATCTGAACAATCTCCCATACGCCCTCCTCATGAGAAAAAGAAACCAGTGTATTCATTCCTTTTGTGTCTATTTTTTATAATGTTGGGTAAGATAAATCCAACAGCGCCCTTTGCACAATGGTCATTGCAACGGACTATAGCAATATTAGTCATTCGAACTGGTCTCAGTCCTAGAGGACTCTGCATCTTTTGCACGATTGTCAAAAAAAAAAATAATAAAAATAATTATAAAATAAACCAGCATTAGCGGCACGGTGGCCGAATGGTTAGAGCGTCAGCCTCACAGTTCTGAGGTGCGGGGTTCAATCCCCGTCCCCGCCTGTGTGGAGTTTGCATGTTCTCCCCGTGCCTGCGTGGGTTTTCTCCGGGCACTCCGGTTTCCTCCCACATCCCAAAAACATGCATTAATTGGAGACTCTAAATTGCCCGTAGGCATGACTGTGAGTGCGAATGGTTGTTTGTTTCTATGTGCCCTGCGATTGGCTGGCAACCAGTTCAGGGTGTACCCCGCCTCCTGCCCGATGACAGCTGGGATAGGCTCCAGCACGCCCGCGACCCTAGTGAGGAGAAGCGGCTCAGAAAATGGATGGATGGATGGATAAACCAGCATTACCAGACAACTATCCATCCATCCATCCATTTTCTGAGCCGCTTCTCCTCACTAGGGTCGCGGGCGTGCTGGAGCCTATCCCAGCTGTCATCGGGCAGGAGGCGGGGTACACCCTGAACTGGTTGCCAGCCAATCGCAGGGCACATAGAAACAAACAACCATTCGCACTCACAGTCATGCCTACGGGCAATTTAGAGTCTCCAATTAATGCATGTTTTTGGGATGTGGGAGGAAACCGGAGTGCCCGGAGAAAACCCACGCAGGCACGGGGAGAACATGCAAATTCCACACAGGCGGGGGCGGGGATTGAACCCCGCACCTCAGAACTGTGAGGCTGACGCTCTAACCAGTCGGCCACCGTGCCGCCACCAGACAACTAGCTACCCTTTATTGCTCAGTGACTGTTTTTTTTTTTTGTTTTTTTGTCAATGTCTTTATGTCTCAAAAGTGTTCTCTGTCAATCAACTGTCTGTTGTCGTACTAAAGCGGCTCCAACTACCAGAGACAAATTCCTTGTGTGTTTCTTTGGACATGGCAAATAAAGATGATTCTGATTCTGATTTCTATCTATCTATCTATCTATCTATCTATCTATCTATCTATCTATCTATCTATCTATCTATCTATCTATCTATCTATCTATCTATAAATCTTAATATATATATATATATATATATATATATATATATAAATATTAATATATATGTATATATATATATATATATGCAAATCTTAATATATATATATATATATAAATCTTGCAACATATATATATATATATTTATAGAAATCTTGCTCAAGCATAATGAGATGCACCAGTATGTAATTTGAGTTAGACTTGAAAATCTGATTTGTTCATAGTTGTACAATGATTTGTCACATCAAAAAGTACATCTAATTAACAAAACTTAAAATACTGGCTTAATCAGTCTAAATACAGCAATAATATAGGTATACTATAGTATACTCCTATAATGGAACTCACAACATGAATTGTTAATAATGTTCCCCTAGATACAGTAGTATTCCATCATATTAAATTCAAATTATACCCAAAGAAAGTGAAACTTAAAGAAATTATTTGAAACTTGCAAAAAGTGAGACAAGTCCTTGAAGACGTTAAAATCGGTTGCCCATTTTCTATCCGTAAATGACTATTCAAAGACCAGACGCCCCTCCTAACTCCTCACAGCCTTTTGTTTTCATTCCTCTCTTTAGGCAGTAATATATTGTCTACAGTGAGGGTAATGATGCTCGAGAGCAGTTATGTACCACTAACAGGCACTTCTGTCACACACATCACCATCACTGTGCATTGATTTGTTTGTTTCCTTTAAATTGTCCGTTTCCTCCAGTCTTCCTTGTGCAGCTGTAATTGCATCTTGCTTAAATGACTCAAATATGGCTCTCTGTTGCTTACACCTCTGCTCCACTGTCATTGTCACCCCCACTTATTTTATTGCAGATTTTGTCATATTGATAAACAGCGGGGGTGCTCCATTGCACAGCTCTTAGCTCGTATGGCCTGGGACAAAGAAGCGGTGAAGCGGGGCAACAAATCACTCCAAACGGCGCATTTGGTCTTTGTGCAAGCTAGTTATGGAAAACAGATAGCAGCATATAGAATTCTTAATAGGTATAATAGATGCTGAAGAAGGGGGCCTCTTCTGCTAATTGGCAAGAGTGAGGGAGGAAAGACTGGCACGCCCACCCACCCTTTGTGTTTGTGAGAGCTTTCTGTACTGTGAAATAATCTAATAGATCGTATACAGATGGGGAAGTGCCACACCCCCTCTGCCATCTTTTCATTCCTGTCTTTGGGCTGACAGATAAACATGTTAACTGGCTAATAGTGCTACCTGTTTCTTCCTAGTCTTAAGTGACAGATTTAAAAAAAGAAGAATAAATATCCCAGACCATACACACAAATATACAACCCTAATTCCAATGAAGTTTGGACATTGTGTTAAACATAAATAAAAACAGAATACAATGATTTTCAAATTATGTTCAACCTATATTTAATTGAATACAATACAAAGACAAGATATTTAATGTTCAAACTGATAAACCTTCATGTTTTTAGCAAATAATCATTAACTTAGAATTTTATGGCTGCAACACGTTCCAAAGAAGCTGGGACAGGTGGCAAAAAAGACTGAGAAAGTTGAGGAATGCTCATCAAACACCTGTTTGGAACATCCCACAGGTCAGGCCAATTGGGAACAGGTGGGTGCCGTGATTGGGTATAAAAGGAGCTTCCCTGAATTGCTCAGCCATTCACAAGCAAAGATGGGATGAGGTTCACCTCTTTGTGAACAAGTGCGTGAGAAAATAGTCAAACAGTTTAAGGACTATGTTCATCAATGTACAATTGGAGGGAATTTAGGGATTTCATCATCTACGGTCCATAATATCATCAAAAGGTTCAGAGAATCTGGAGAAATCACTGCATGTAAGCGGCAAGGTCGAAATCCAACATTGAATGCCCGTGACCTTCGATCCCTCAGGTGGCACTGCATCAAAAACTGACATCAATGTGTAAAGGATATCACCACATGGGCTCAGGAAGATTTCAGAAAACCAATATCAGTAAATATTGTTGGGCGCTACATCCGTAAGTGCAACTTGAAACTCTACTACGCAAAGCAAAAGGGATTTATCAACAACACCCAGAAACGCCGCCGACTTCTCTGGGCCTGAGCTCATCTAAGATGGACTGATGCAAAGTGGAAAAGTGTTCTGTGGTCTGACGAGTCAACATTTCAAATTGTTTTGGGAAATTGTGGATTGTGGATAAGAACCATCCGGACTGTTATGGACGCAAAGTTCAAAAGCCAGCATCTTTGATGTAATGGGGCTGTGTTAGTGCCAATGGCATGGGTAGCTTACACATCTGTGAAGGCACCATTAATGCGGAAAGGTACATATAGGTTTTGGAGAATCATATGCTGCCATGCAAGCAATGTCTTTTTCATGGACGCCCCTGCTTATTTCAGCAAGACAATGCCAAACCACATTCTACACGTGTTACAACAGCGTGGCTTTGTAGTAAAAGAGTGCCGGTACTAGACTGGCCTGCCTGCAGTCCAGACGTGCCTCACATTGAAAATGTGTGGCGCATTATGAAGCGTAAAATACGACAATGGCGACCCCGGACTGTTGAACCGCTGAAGCTGTACATCAAGCAAGAATGGCAAAGAATTCCACCTACAAAGCTTCAACAATTAGTGTCTTCAGTGCCCAAACGTCTATTGAATGTTGTTAAAATAAAAGATGATGTAATACAGTGGTAAACATGACCCAGTCCCAGCTTTTTTGGAACATGTTGCAGCCATAAAATTATAAGTTAATGATTGTTTGCTAAAAACAATCAAATTTATCAGTTTGAACATTACATATCTTGTCTTTGTAGTGTATTCAATTAAATATAGGTTGGACATGATTTGCAAATTATTGTATTCTGTTTTTATTTATGTTTAACCCAACATCCCAACTTCATTGGAATTGGGGTTGTACAACTACAACTGCCATGTCAAGCTGAATAACTTCAAAGTGATGAAGAAGTACGGTACTTGATGAAGACCAAGCAACGTTTTTAAATAGGCTATGAAGAGACCTTTTTTTAGACACACAATATTGGAAAATAACTCATACGACGTGCTACGAAAGATGACAACATCTTTCTACTGTAATTATACCAATTTCAATAAAAAAAGTAACACAAACTAAAGTTGCCAATGCAAGTTTGAGTTTATTGTTAGCAAGTCAACAACATTGTATACAATTAAGAAAAATAAAACAAACATTACATATAATGAAAAACATTTTAACAGAGTTAAAAAGGGGAGTTGACCAGCAGGGACTGAGGTGGGCCGTTGTCTGGCCTCTTACCCTCAACCCCACAATTAAGGACAGGATAATTGAGCAACACGTCTTTGAAAAATTGAGAGAGAGTTAGCAATATCACGAATAGGATCATTTCATAGTGGCACTACCCTGTTCCTAAAAAATATTTCCTTAGGTCCAATTTAGCACGTTTAATATGGAGCTTGTGACCTCTTCTTCGATCCAACAATGTATATTCAAGGAACCAATGAAAGTTCATATCCACTAAATCATTAATAATCTTGGACACCATAATCAGATCGAACATAACACGACGATGAGTAAAGGACTGAAGGTAAAGTTTGGCTAAACGTTTGTTATAGGATTATCCAGAATAGCCAGGCAATCTACCTGTAAATAGACGTTGCACTCTCTCAATTAATTCGATATCTCCTTTTACTAAAGGAAACCATACTTTAGTTGCGTATTCCAAAAACGTTATATAACTTCACTAAGAACTCAACGTTACAGTTGTTGAAATTGGCATAAAATAAGATAAACCTTTAGAAAACCTGTCTTTGCAATTGTCGAACAATGGTGGGAAAACTTTACATTTTCACAAAAGTCTATCCCCAAGTCAAAGACTACATCATGACAAGTAACTGTGATGCTCCTAACCTGAAAATCCTTCTTTGGGTTAGCATAACCACAACAAAACATTCTTTGGCTGCTATTTCCAATTGAATGTTTCGAGCCAACTCGAAAACAACTTATTGAAAACAAATCAAGTATGAACTCTTGAAGCACACCAGATGTGATCTCGATAAATTCTGAATTTTATTTCCAATTGTCACAAACTTTTTTGCCCATGCAGGTATGCCTGAAACCATTCAAGCAGTTTTCCACCAATACCATACGATGCAAGTATATGTAGGAGCTTAACATGAGACACACTAGCAAATACTTTACAACTATCCAAGTAAAAGGCATCAACACGTACACTATCATCATCATCATCACAATCAGTGTTTCCCAACTTTTGAATTGTACTGAAAGTACCTTTGTCAATAAACAGGCACTCAGCTAGAAACTGACTGCCTCCTCTTAGAATAGTAATAGTACAAAGGACTGCTTAAAGGACTGCTACATGTTTAAGAAAGTAGCTGTTCTGTCTAAATCGCAGCAGACCACTATCAACAGATCAATTCAGAGGACATGAGACACATGGAGGCTAGCAATTCTCCTGATCAAGACAGTCTCTGCACTGATGTAAGTCAGCGCCAAGAGGAACTTTCAAATTAGGCGTCTATTGAAAGATACAAAGGTAATTTAGAGCAGTTGCCGCTGTTTCGAAAAATGAGAAATGCTGGAGTTTCTAGACGTTACAGTTCGGAATCTCAGATAAGGGAGCTTCCGCTGCTCTTTCCAGTGATCACGATGAGGCCTTAATGGGTGTTACTTGCCTCTTGAGCAAGTCAACCAAATACGGTACAAGGTCGATGCAGGCACATTTCTTTTCTATGATGGCAAAGAGAAAGCATGGAAAGAGGAGAGAAGTATGTTGTTTTAGCAAAACCCTCAAGAACATAATGATTTATTTAAGAGAGGGGAAATATGAATAATGTATTGGCTATACAGAGGATGATTTTTTTTTTAAATTAATTGTCAGGAAGGTTCGTAACAAGTGTGTGAGGAATAGTGGGTCTGTAGGACCCATAGATCACAGGGGCGCTGCTCAAAGCCTCCGGTCCTACAGCCACAGTTTGACTTGCAAATGAGCTCAAGGAGGCTAATTAATGGGAAACGTGGGTCTGTAATGAAAGCAATGGTAGTGCTGAAGTAAAAATTATCTGGGTTCCTCATTTCACTCATCACCCTATTCTTTTATTCTATCTGTCTTCACTGATTGCGATCTTGAACGGCAGTCTGTGTCCAGTGCGTCACAATATGTGAACAAAGGACAATCACAATAAGGTTCAGATATTTTTTGTCTATGTATTTACGTATTTTAAAATTAAGATATATAAAAATTATTAATCTGCAGGTACAACAGGTACATATTGTCGCTATTGTTAGCCTTATAGCATAAGTGCCTATAATAATTGCCTAATTTTAACCTACTGTTATAATCAATAAAAAATACCAATGTCCTAGCTAAATATTGTGTATTTCCCTTCTGATAACATTCAAATATGACTTAGGCAACTATGCTAGTAGGCTAGAAAGGATAATAGCAGAATATTAATGATGATGATTAATACATATATATCAGAGTAAAGCAAAGCAAAGCAAATGTACTTATATAGCGCACTTCATACACAGGGTAACTCAATGAGCTTTACATGATTAAAAGAAAAAATAAAGAAAAAATAAAGAAAAAAACAGAAACATTTAAAACAAAGAGAAAAAACTAAAACTACAATTAAAACAGCGTACAATGCAAGAAACATATTAAAGTGGAAATGCTCTAAAAAGCATGAGAAAAAAGAAGAGTTTTTAACCTATGACTTGAAGTATTTGCAAACAGCAGTCCTCTTTTCTTTATTGCCAAAAACAATTATCTCAGTTTTATTGTGGTTTAATTGAAGAAAATTTGTCTCATCCAGTTATTTATCCGTTTTAGACAGTGACACAACACCTCAAGTGAACTGTAGTCATCTGGAGACACGGCTCGATATAACTGTGTGTCATCTGCATAGCTATGATAGTCAAAATGTATGTTCTGAATAATTTGGCCCAAGGCTAGCATATACAGGCTGAACAGGAGGGGTCCAAGAACTGACTCTTGAGGGACCCCATAGGTCATTGGCATTCGATGAGATTCAATACTTCCAATGATTGCAAAACAACTCCTTCCTCCAGGTCGGACCTGGACCTGTTTAGTCCTACCCACGTTTCCGACCTGTTCAGGAGTATATTATGATCTACCGTATCAAAAGCCGCACTGAGGTTCAACAAAACCAAAATTGACACATTTCCCGAGTCAGTATTCAACTTTATATCATTTATCACTTTGATAAGAGCAGATTGAACCTGATTGAAATTTGTCAAAAAGTCAATTTAAGTTCAAAAAATTGCTGAGTTGATTAAAAATAACTTTCTCAACAATCTTGGCTATGAAAGGGAGATTGGAGATGGGTCTATAGCTTGCTAACATGGAAGCGTCCAGCGTTCTATTTTTTTAGAAGAGGCTTAATGGCGCCTACTTTAAGAGCTTAAGGAAATTTGCCTGACTGAAGTGAGAAATTGATTATTTGCTGTACATCAGCTAGCACAAACTTTGCAATAGCTTAGAAAAAGTCAGATGGAATTGAGACAAAACAGCTCATTGATGGTTTCAGCTGTTGAATCGTTTTCTCTACAGTTTTTTGGTCAATTGTATCAAATTCTGACATGGTAATAGAGTTTTTCCTGGGTGGCTTCAGATGTAGGATAATTTTATCATTTTGCTTATTTGTGCTGATATTCAACCTGATGGATTGTATTTTTTCTCTAAAATAACAAAGCAACGCAAAGCAAAGCAAATTTATTGATATAGCGCATTTCATACACAAGGTAACTCAATGTGCTTATCACGATTAAAAGCATTTAAAAACAAAGAAAAAAACGCTTATAAACATTTAAAACAAAGAGAGAAACAAAATAATGAAAATACAATTAAAACAGCATACAGTGCAAGAAATATAATTTAAAAGTGGAAATGCTCTAAAAAGCATGGGAAAAAAAGTGTTTTTAACCTGGACTTAAAAACATGCACACTTGGGGCTGACGTCACTTCTGTTGGCCACTTATTCCATTTGTGTGCAGGATAATAGCTAAATGCTGCTTCACCATGTTTGCTTTGGAGTCTGTGCTCCACTATTTGACCTGAGTCTGTCGATATCAGAGCCCTACTGGGTTTATATTCCATGAGCATTTCATTCATGTATTCAGGACTTAAACCGTTTAATGATTTATAGACCAATACAGAACTTTAAACAAGCAAATTCATTGCATTTATCTGATTCGGGGCGGGGGGCTTTATGAGTTTGTCATCATTGTGCTCCCCCACAGTTTTCTAGGTCGCCTCAAGATTGTCTTAGTTTTAATAGGAGTGACAGCATTCATGACATTTGAGATTTTCCCTGTGAAATTATCCAAATCTTCATCAACTGTCTCAGCATTCACAGTTTGTGGCACAGCTATGGTCTCCATAAACTTAGTTGTGATACTCTCATTTATGTAAATTTTCTTAATAGACATGGAGGTTGTCTGAACTTTTGGAAGAATCAGTAATTCAAAGAATACACAAAAATGGTCAGAAATAGCCATATCCTTAACGTCAATTGATAGAATTTCAACATCCTTAGAGATGAACAGGTCTAAGATGTGACCTTGAGTATGGGTTGGACTCTGAATATGTTGAGAGAGGTCAAATGTGTCTAGTATAGCAGAGAGTTCTTTATATTTTTCTTCCATGTTATTGTCAACATGAATGTTAAAGTCTCCCATTATGACAAAATACTTGTAGTCAGGGCAAATAACTGACAGCAGTTCCGAAAAATGCTCAATAAATTTTCTATTGTATCTTGGAGGTCTATAAATTATTAAAACAATAACCTTTGGGTCACCTTTAACTCAGAAACAGAGATATTCAAAAGAGCTAAAATCACCCAGTATAATTTCTTTAAACTGAAATAATGACTTAAAAATAAGAGCAATACCATCGCCTTTTTTCCCTATTTGACACTTGTTCATAAAATTAAAATTTTCTGCTGTTGCCTCATTTAAAATGGTATTACAACTACTTTCTGTTAACCACATTTCATTTAGAAACAAAAACTCCATATCATAGGTTAAAATGATGATTTATTACCTAGTGACCTGATATTGAAAAGAGCTGGTCTAGAAGAGATAACTGGAGACAGTGGTTTGATATATTCCCATTTTATCCTGACTAAGTTTGTAGTTATACTTTGCCATATTTCTTTGACCAACTTTCTGTCCCTTGTAATTACAGGGATGAAAAATGCTTGTCATTGTTCTTTGTTTCTCTCTCCCCTCTAGAAACTTTGTTCTGTTCGACTGATCGATTCTTATTTTCAATAAACATCAATTATAATATAACACGTTTTATTTTAGTTCATGGGTTTGATATTGATACTGGTTATAAAGAACCCTGAATCAAATATTCATTTCAATGTTCAGCCCTATCAACTCTGAGGACCTGTTCACAATAACAAAAAATTTAATCAGAATCAGAATCAGAATCATCTTTATTTGCCAAGTATGTCCAAAAACACACAAGGAATTTGTCTCTGGTAGTTGGAGCCGCTCTAGTACGATGTCAATTTACAGAACACTTTGGAGACAGAAAGACATTTACAAAAAAAAAAAAAACAGTCACTGAGCAGTAAAGGGTTGCTAGTTATCTGGTAATGCCGGTACATTTTTTTGACAATTGTGCAAAAAGATGCAGAGTCCTCTTGGACTTAAAGCAGTTCGAATGACTAATATTGCAATAGTCCGGTGCAATGACCATTGTGCAAAGGGCGCCGAGACTTCAAGGAGTGTATGCGGTTTAAAGTGATGAGTAATGCGATAGTCTGGGACAATGTTGGTTGTGCAAATGTTACAGATACTCCTCAATCAGTGTGCAAATGGAGCAGATGCTACTCTGGCATGAGTGGCCAGTATATGCAAATAGTGCAGCATGGCGAGACAACTACACTGAGTGCATGAGTAATACATAATTGGCCCCACAGAAATGTGACAACAAACTCAAGTAAAAAAATTGCCAGCATGTTGTAATGGAATTGTAGGTTAGGTGTTTAAGAAGTTGATTGCAAGAAAAAAACGTTTACAGAGAAAACACAAAAGTTAGTGTTCCAGCATAGTGCAGATAGTGTTTTGTGATACAGAATCAGACCCAAAATTTGTCCCAGAGTGGATGAATGACATAATTTCTTTGCAGCGCCTGTATGTGGAAATGCCGTCTGTTCGTTAAAGATTGTCTGACCTCTCGAGACTTGCTGGTTGTTGTTCACATGACAACAAAAGGATGGACTACAGGTTTTGTGTTCATGTACAGACAGTAAATGTTTTCTTCATCTAAGAAGTAGCTTTCATCTTGCAATAGTTGTTTGGCACAGTTTTTACACCAGATCAGAGGCGTTTTTTGATATGAGCGATATGGGCAGGCGCCCAGGGCAGCATTCTCTGGGGGGCCGGCAGTCCTCCCGCATTCCAAAAACATGCATGGTAGGTTAATTGATGACTCTAAATTGTCTGTAGGTGTGAATGTGAGTGCAAATGCTGGTCTGTTTATATCCATCCATCCATTTTCTGTACCGTTTATTCTCACTAGGGTCGCAGCTGGGTCACTCACATCCTTATTGATGGCCTTCCAAACGCGTTCACGCATAAGCACAGTATTATAATTCCATCCATCCAATTTCCATACCGCTTATCCTGACTAGGATCACAGGTGTCCTGGCGCCTATCCCAGCTAACTTTGGGCGAGAGGCAGGGTACACCCTGAACTGGTTGCCAGCCAATCGCAAGGCACATAGAAACAATCATTTGCAATCACATTCACACCAACGGGCAATTTAGAGACTTCAATGAACCTACCATGCATGTTTTTAGGATGTGGGAGGAAATCGGAGTCCCCAGAGAAAACCCACGCAGGCATGGGGAGAACATGCAAACTCCTCACAGGCGGGATTTGAACCCCAGTCCTCAGAACTGTGAGGCAGATGTGCTAACCAGTCATTCACCGTGCTGTTTATATGTGCCCTGCAATTAGCTGGCGACCAGTTCAGGGTGTACCCTGCCTCTCGCCCAAAGTTAGCTGGGATAGGCGCCAGGACACCTGTGACCCCAGTGGGCAGCGTGGCACAGAGGGTAAGTGCACGCCCTGAGCACACGTCACAGCTTTAGTCTGCTCCCATTCAAATTGTGTTAGTAACTGGCTTATACTGTATACAGTACATTGCTGCATTTTTATCAGCTGTGATGTTACAAAGACAACCAACGGCAAAGGTAATAATCAGATATGTAATGTCCTATCTTTCCTCTGTTTATAAACTCTTTTTAAAAATTAAATATAATAATGCTCAGCTTAGATTGAGACATTACAAGTAATAATAATTCAACAATATGTTATAATGAGTAGTGTTTGCAGTGTTATAATGCTAACCTGCATCAAACTGAGAGGTTTTTCTACTAGTTATGTAAACTTATATTCTGATCCCAATATGACACATGAACCACAATATTAAAAATGTTATATTGACACCTCTTCTCAATGATAAAATTGTCAGTCAAAACTGAGGGAGGATTAAGGACATTTTTAGACATCTTTTGGATTCATATCATCAGATTGTGCACGTGGTCATAAAATGGAGGCCACAGTCAAGCTTGGAGACCAGGAACAGTTTTGACAATTCCTTCTCTAACGTTGAGCTTTTTTAACCCAGTGTGTTTAAGCTGCTATACAAATGAGCTGCAACTCTCTGCTGAGAATGGGGTCAATATAGGGTCTTAAATTAACCTACTGTGCACGTTTTTGGAATGTGGTGGGAAACCGGAGTACCCGGAGAAAACCCACACAAGCATTGGAAGAACATGCAAACTCCACAGAGGTGAGGCCGGATTTGAACCTGTGTCCTCTGAACTATATATACATAACTATACAGAATTATAGAGAATGTTTTTTTAGAAATATATTTACCATAATTTCTTGTGTATAATGCGCACCCATGCACCCCCAAAGTTGACCTCAAAATTCTGGAAAACCATTCTACCTATGTATAATGCATTTTTACAATGCATGATTTTGCTTCTACCCATATGATCAAAACCTGAAGTTTTATCTCTATTTATTTTTTTTTTTTTCAAAGAATCGTTCGGAAGTTAAGCACTTTATTTGAAAACGTAATACTTCTTTAAATTTACTTGTTCTTATTTTGAAATTCACAGCCCTACTTTTATTTAGTACATTAGAAAACACCCAGTTGTGTTCATATGTTTGATTACCCAGGTAGAATTTGTAAGATGGGTACAATATTTTAAAGAAAACATGAAGGTAGGTTAATTGACAACTCTAAATTGCCCGTAGGTGTGAATGTGAGTGCGAATGGTTGTTTGTTTGTTTGTATGTGCCCTGCGATTGGCTGGCAACCAGTTCAGGGTGTACCCTGCCTCCTGTCCGATGACAGCTGGGATAGGGTCCAGCACGCCCGTGACCCTAGTGAGGAGAAGCGGCTCAGAAAATGGATGGATGGATGTTCTTAATTTGAAATTCACAGCCCTACTTTTATTTCGTAGATTACAAAACACCCAGCTGTATTCATGTGTTTGATTACCCAGGTAGAATTTGTAAGATAGGTACAATATTTTAAAGAAAACATGAAGGTAGGTTAATTGACAACTCTAAATTGCCCGTAGGTGTGAATGTGAGTGCGAATGGTTGTTTGTTTGTTTGTATGTGCCCTGCGATTGGCTGGCAACCAGTTCAGGGTGTACCCTGCCTCCTACCCGATGACAACTGGGATAGGCTCCAGCACGCCCGCGACCCGAGTGAGGAGAAGCGGCTCAGAAAATGGATGGATGGATACTTTTTTAAATTTACTTGTTCTTATTTTAAAATTCACAGCCCTACTTTTATTTCGTAGAATAGAAAACACCCAGTTGTGTTCATATGTTTGATTACCCAGGTAGAATTTGTAAGATGGGTAAAATTTTTTAAAGAAAACATGAAGGTAGGTTAATTGACAACTCTAAATTGCCTGTAGGTGTGAACGTAATTGCGAATGGTTGTTTGTTTGTATGTGCCCTGCGATTGGCTGCCAACCAGTTCAGGGTGTACCCCGCCTCCTGCCCGATGATAGCTGGGATAGGCTCCAGCACGCCCACAACCCTAGTGAGCAGGGTTAACCCTAGCTCTAAAAATGGATGGATGGATGACGGATCAGACGAAACACATTTAATTTTATTTTAATGAGGTTAAAATTAAATGGTCAAGCATTCCAGAAAAGCATTATCATGAAACAAACCATAACCATAAATACATTAATGATAGTTGTTGTTCAGTCATCAGTCATATTTTAATTCTGCCAGGGTACTGTATTAAACTTATGAACACAACTGTACATATATGCAGCCATACGTACGCCTGTCATGTTGGCATGAAAGTGTAGGCTACACCTTTTTATAACCACTAGGTGGCGGTGGCATATTAGAATGAAAGTGTACACCTTTCTCATAACCTCTAGGTCGCGGTAGCATTTTGCAATGAAAGTGTACAGCTTTTTCATAACCACTAGATGGCAGCATACATTTATAAAATGTGAGTTTTTTCCATTTGCCCCTATACCTATGTATAGAAAAAATGTATGACAAAAAATGCGCATTATACACGAGAAATTACGCTATTGTTTTTTTAAATGTTCCAACTTTCTAAGTATGTTTGTTGTCTGCGTAAACTCTTTTCCCGCTGTAGGTTCAGTGTATTTTGTTAGTACAATATACAATATAGCCACATACAATGGCTATGGTATTTTCTGTGTCCTCCTTGGATGCTATTATTTAATTTCCTACATCCACTATCGCTACTGAAACGATGCAAATTTTCCTATATTGTGGGACTAATAAAGGATATCTTATCAATATCCTATCCAATTGCAAGGATAGATACAATACAGATACAATGTGATCCTGGTTTATAGTTTATCTTATAGTACAGTTCATTTTCTGGCTTTCCACTTTCGCGAGGGCAGATGGGAGCAGGGTGTAAGGGGCTGTAATGTTATTTCTATTTCTCCCCTTCTTGTTTCCATGGTTTAGGGGGTGGAGTGTATCCTTAGATCAGAAAGTCTGCCCTAAAGTTGTCTTTCTTGTTTGAAGCTGTGTTACTCCTCTCAGACACCCCAGCAGCCCCTGGCACTGCCACCGTCTGCAGGGCCCTGCTGCACAGAGCCATGCTGCTCTTTGAAGATATGCAGAAAAAGCTTTTTCTTCATTGCTCTCACAACATACAGTAGATGATGCACATGAATGCGCACACATGTCAAATCTCACTCATGCAATCTAAAACAGTTTCAGCTTCCTCTTGGCACCCTTTGATAAATATACATGCTTTGTCACCTCTTAGCAACTGTCATCATTACTGATAATAACACAGTATAACAATGTCACAAAGGACAAAAACTCAAATATAAGCATGGAAAACAGAATTATCCAGGAAACACCAGCATATTGATCTAACTATACAACAATGTACAACCCCAATTCCAATGAAATTTGGGACATTGTCCATCCATCCATCCATTGTCTTCCGCTTATCCGAGGTTGGGTCGCGGGGAAAGCAGCCTCAGCAGGGAAGCCCAGACTTCCCTCTCCCCAGCCACTTCCTCTAGCTCTTCCGAGGAGATCCCAAGGCGTTCCCAGGCAAGCCGAGAGACGTAGTCTCTCCAGGATGTCCTGGGTCGTCCCCGGGGTCTCTTCCCGGTGGGACGTGCCCGGAACACCTCACCAGGGAGGCGTCCGGGAGGCATCCTAAACAGATGCCCAAGCCACCTCATCCGGCTCCTCTAAATGCGGAGGAGCAGCAGCTCTACTCTGAGCCCCTCCCGGATGACCGAGCTTCTCACCCTATCTCTAAGGGAGAGCCTGGACACCCTGCGGAGGAAACTCATTTCGGCCGCTTGTATCTGGGATCTTGTTCTTTCGGTCACGACCCACAGCTCCATACGTCAGGGTAGGAACGTAGATCGACCAGTAAATCGAGAGCTTCGCCTTTCGGCTTACCTCCTTCTTTACCACAACGGATCGATACAAAGTCCGCATCATTGCAGACGCTGCACCGATCCGCCTGTCGATCTCCCGTTCCATTCTTCCCTCACTCGTGAAAAAGACCTCAAGATACTTTAACTCCTCCACTTGGGGCATGATCTCATCCCCGACCCGCAGAGGGCACTCCACCCTTATCCGACTGAGGACCAAGGTCTCAGATTTGTAGGTGCTGATTATCATCCAAGCCGCTTCACACTCGGCTGCGAAGCGCTCCAGTGAGAGTTGGAGATTACGGCTTGATGAAGCCAATAGAACCACATCATCTGCAAAAAGCAGAGATGCAATTCTGAGGCCATCAAACCGGACCCTGTCTTCCGGGGTTCAAATCCCGGCCCCGCCTATGTGGCGTTTGCATGTTCTCCCCGTGCCTGCGTGGGTTTTCTCCAGGTACTCCGGTTTCCTACCACATCCCAAAAACATGCATGCATGGTAGGTTGATTGAAGATTCTAAATTGCCTGTAGGTGTGAATTTGAGTGCAAATGGACGTTTGTTTCTAGGTGCCCTGCGATTGGCTGGCGACCAGTTCACGGTGTACCCCGCCTCTCGCCCGAAGATAGCTGGGATAGGCTCCAGCACGCCCGCGACCATAGTGAGGATAAGCGAGTCAGAAAATGGATGGATGGATAGTTCGCGTGTGTTTGTGGACCACATTCAGTTCCACATCCAGATCCGCAACAAATTGTACTTTTCCTTTTCTTTTCCTTTATTTAGCCCCACCTCCTTGTTCGTCTTCCTCTTTCCCTCCTCCTTGTCCGTCCTGCTGTGGTCGTCTCCCCTTTTTCTCTTGGGTGGGCGTGGGGTCACACTCTAGCCTTGGAGACTGATGGGTGGATTGGGGGTCGTCACCTCCTGATTTAGGGGCACGCAATCTTATTGCGCTCTGGAGCGGGTGCCGGGTGCTGGCTTGGGGTGGAGGAGTGGTTCCTGGGGGGTTTAAGTTTGGGATGTTGTGCTGCTGTCCCATCCCTCTTTGGTCTATGGTCTAGGCTCCTACATCCCAACCCTGGCCTGCGCTTCTCCCTTTTTGATGGGTGACGCCAAGTCTACCCATCTTCATTTTGCCGGCACAGCAGCTCTGTACACTAGATGACTAACATGCATGTGCGATGATGTAAATTAACTAATATATCACCATTGACACACCTATAGGATTTAGTTGCTTAAAGAGGGGCCACTCATAATGACACAGCGTTTATGATTATATCAACTCTCCGAACTGTCCCCTCTTTTGCACTCTAAAGTCCGTACAGGTGTTTAGGTAATGTATACCAACTCCCACCACCCACAGATAGCACTGCCTGGCTCACTACCCCTGTCCTGTCTTGTCTTCTCCTGAACTGTCTTATTGGTTAGTTGATGCATCCTTTCCTCACAGGGTGTCTCTTTCCTTGAGAGATAAGAATGTGACACCTTTGCAACGTTATAGTAATCCTATACCATACTATTTTATTATGGTTGTTGTATTTTTGTATTATTTATGTTCTGTTCTCTCTTTTCTCTCCCACAAACCTTGTTCTTTCCGACAGCTTTTCTAACAATATTACAATGCAAACAACCACAGAGAAAGTATTTAAAATTCCCGTTGCAAAGAAAAACTGTTCCAGCACAAAAAGTTATACAGATCCACCATTCTGCATGACCCTGCATCTGAATGACAGTTTGAAAAAAAATGAAAAAAAATGTTATTTACTGTCTAATTGTGCTTAAAACATGTTACGTCCACAAAGAACTACTCAAAATTTCAGCAAAATTTTTTTTTAAAAATAATGTGCGGTCAAAAAACAAATGTTGGTGAAAATATTAATTTACAAAGCAGATAATTACACAAAATTGGAAAAACTGGGTTGCTGCAGATGTGTTATACCAGCTGGCATATGCACATGCAAGACCCTAAGTGGTGCTCAAGCAACTGCCTTATTTTGCTGTAGCCCATTTTCTCCCCCTTCATCAATATTTGAAAAAGTTAAAATTACCCCCTGTCAACAATTCTACCCAAAGTGTTTTGCTACTTGAGCTGCATGTTTTTGAGTCCTTGGGAGAAATGTACATATGCTCCGGACTTATTTTATTTGGGGTTAATCAGAGGCACTGTAAATCATAGCAGGTGTGTGCTGACCCCCATTTAACAAGAGTTTGAATGTGATTGCTTAAGTCTGAACACATTTATAAGATGGTGTGTGTGCACTGGGACAACCACATTATTTCACTTGTTTATTCTTACTTTCCCTCTGTAACTTGTGAGCTTTACATGTTAACTAAGAGTGAATTTTTTAAATAATTTATCTTGGTCTCATTTTTGTATACAATATCACAAAACATACCATTTGAGCAGGGGTGTGTAGACTTTTTATATCCGCTGCAGGTTCCCTTCACCTCTGTTGTTAATAATTGTATTATTGAATGTGTTGATTGTGTTAAAAGAAATAAATACATAAGTTAAATATATACTACTGTTTTTCCTTAATTGTATGAATAATTTTTGGAATGGTGTTCTTTTTTTTTTTTTTTTGAAATACTGGTACTTGGTATTCTTGTATTGAAAAGCAGTATCAAACAATCCAAATTCAGCTGTAATGCAACATAAATGCTTTTGCCCTAAAAATAACTGGGTGGTGTCCATGTCAGTGACTACTCAGCTCATTCCAAATCTTACATTTGTCCAACAACGTGTACAGTATTTTAGTAATTCAACAAAATTAACTTTGTGCTTTGAGCCAATGAAAATACAATGCCACATAACGAACAGCTACAACAAGAGGATGTAGTCAAGTCTGCACATGACACCTTTTTAAAAAATGTTTAAGAAAATCTATTTTTACAAAGTTGTTTTTATTGAAATGTACAGTTATCAGACCTAAATACATTTTCCCTAAATATAAGTATTGTCTTCTTATACATTATGTTATGCAAGAGATTGGATGGTTTCTTTGTGGTGGTTCATCTCCTCAAAACAGTTATCATTGGTTACAGGATCATAGGCCTGGTAGAGAGCCTTGTCCTTTGTATCTGCAGCCTTTCTTCTTTCTCCCCAGGTATGTGAACCCATTCCACCCTCAGCCTCCCAACCCCTCTTTCCCTGTCTTCCCCATCAGAAGCAGAGATGGATGGAAACAAAGAGCACAGCCCCCCCAGACTGGCTGATTTATGGCTCCTCCTTTCCATCTAAGCAGAGCTTTGGCCCCAAGGTGCCCTGCCTAGCATGCACAAGGGACAGAGGCTGTCTCAGACCTGATGGCCCCAGAATCCCAGCCCTCTGTGATGCCAAGTACCAAACAGCGATTCTAGAATGGTGTTCATTCGTCATATGGGAAGCCTGGGATCCACCTTAAAGAGAAGCAACACATAGTGCAGGAACAATGAAAGATGCTCCCATTCTCCCTCACCTCTTCCCACATACATTGATCTACTGTAACTATATATCATACCTATACGCACCACCACTTTTACGATTGTCACGGGGGATGCTTTTGTTTAATGGTCAGTACAGTTACGTAAATATGACAACATTCAGGCAAAGGAGAGAATCTTCAGGTTTTGTTCAGACTATCACTGACTTTTTACAGCATTGCAAACAAACTACCAAGCGTATGGCCAAATGTATTAAAGTATGCAATTATTATAATCAAAATTAAAACCATTTTGAATCCACATGAAACATTTTAATACCACATTCATGATTGGAATCAATGTTAAAAAGTTGTTTGTAACATCCATCCTTCCATTTTCTATGCCGGTTATACTGCTCTGTGCTGTTTAATTCTTTCTCTGACTTCAGGAAAGAGGTGGGATACAGATCATCAGTCATCAAGATCAGGTATAGCACAAGAACATCATTCACACTCAAATTGAATGTGCACATTGTTGGTTGAATGTGGTATAGGTCCAGTCCCTGTGCATAAAATCTAATATTTTGTGGAAGTCTATGAAACGAGAAATAACATAACATATGACCCACTTTGAGTTGGAGTTCATACCTTTTGAGCGATTATTATGAGCAGAAGAATAATAAGAAAAATAGGACTATAAGATTAATTATTGCATCTCGACTTTGACACAATTAATGGTGATTGTAAATGGCTGGATTCAGTCTGTGAAATACACGAGACAGTAAGAATCTTCAGCCGTTGAAGATTAAAATAATAATTTGCAGTCATACATAAGAATCGCTAACTCACAAAGCTTTCAATTAATCTAAAATACTCCGGTTATTGCTAATTACAGTGGCTTGTAAAGATAGGTAGCCAGGTACACACAGTTCAAGTCACAGTACACACAAAGTAAACAGCAACGATAATATCTCGACCACATCATAACTTTTCACCATTAAAGAGCTTTGAATACTTTGAATGTAGAATAGTGCCATATACTGTAAGCGAAGACCATTTAGTCAATTTTGCCCAAAGTGGTAAAAAAGTGGTGAAAATTAAATACTTACTAATGTATAATAATATATAAGAATTATAAATTATACTTCAATCATATTTGATCTGGTTAAAACTCAAAATAAAAAAGCAAACACTTTTTATCATATGTTAAAACTGTATGACTTGACAGTAGAATATTATTAAAATGTCCTCCCTCTCTGGCACCATCTAATGTCTCTAATTTAATATTTTTTAATTATTTTACAACTTGACAAGGCGCAACAGCAACAGCGTATCAGAGACTGTTGACACAGAAGGCGTGACCAAAGATATGACAATGGTTTGAGCAAAGTTTTAGCAAAATTTGGGTTCAATGAATTTTGTCATCAACCCGTAGTTATGTTAGTTATCGCAGCATTTAAGGGGAGTGCGCTACCTGTTTTCCGGGTTTGGTCAAGTGACGTTCACAATTCATTTTGGGCGATAGCAAAGGGCGATATTGCCAAAGATGGCGGCAATGCATGAAAATTGATGAAAATCAGTTTGTTTAATTCTTAATCCACTAATGCAGTAACAATCAAAATATCATGTTTTGGCAAGTAATCTTAAACTTAAATTTATCCTCACGAGGGTTGCGGGCGTGCTGTTGTCTATCCGAGCTGACTTTGGGGGAAATTCTGAACTGGTCGCCAGCCAATCGCAGGGCGCATATAGACAAACAATCATTCACACTCACATTCACACCTATGGGCAATTTAGAGTCTTCAATTAAGCTACCATGCATGTTTTTGGGATGTGGGAGAAAACCGGAGTACCCGGAGAAAACCCACACAGGCACAGGAAGAACATGCAAACTCCACACAGGTGACGCCGGATTTGAACTCGGGTCCTCAGAACTGTGAGGTGGATGTACTAACCAGTCATCCACCATGCCGCACCACATGCAATGTATTCTTGCAAAATAAAATTTATAAAAATGGGTTCAGTTCCGGCGGCACGGTGGAAGACTAGTTAGAGCGTCTGCCTCACAGTTCTGAGGACCGGGGTTCAATCCCCGGCCCCGCCAGTGTGGAGTTTGTATGTTCTCCCCGCACCTGAGTGGGTTTTCTCCGGGTACTCCCGTTTCCTCCCACATCCCAAAAACATGTGTGGTAGGTTGATTGATGACTCTAAATTGCCCGTAGGTGTGAATGTGAGTCCGAATGGTTATGGGTTTATATGTGCCCTGCGATTGGCTGGCAACCAGTTCAAGGTGTCGTTCTCTCCCGAAGATAGCTGGGATAGGCTCCAGCACCCCTGCGACCCTAGTGAGGATAAGCAGTGCAGAAAATGGATGGATGGATGGATAATCATTTCACTGTCATTGTGTATTTATACTATTAGCTGAGCAAAAATAGAATACGCTTCACAAGGGATAAAAAAGGAGTGACAAATGAAAACATCACATGAATCACCAATGAAGAAGTCAGAAAATGTTTTTATTTTACAAAATCAAGAGCTCTTTATTAGCTTTATGTGATTCCTGTCATAAAAATATGTGCATAGATAAAGGGCCGCTGTTTTCTGTGCTTTCCATGGCTTTTGAACGTGTTATTTCAATTAAAAAGTGGATAAACTGCTGATTAATTCAGCACACTTCCCAATTAATGATCAAACGGGCCTCCTGGGGCCTGCAAAGCCACAAAGATGGCAGATGCCATGCACACATTCGGGCATATTTCATATGACTATAAAATATTGAGTTGGTGTGTGGTATTGTGGTACTGCTGGGTGTCTGTGTTGCTTATATGTAAATGTGGCTGTGACACCCTGGTCTGCAGTGGGAGACTAATATCTGGGACATGCTGGGATATGCTGCAGGGAAAATGATGCAATGTGATGCTCAGACACCCTAGACAAGTTGCAGCTCACTCTCTGCAACATCATGTGAATGCAAATATTGTTAGATGATCAAGTAGATGAACATTTCAGTTCTCAGAGAGGTTGTCTTGAAAGCCTTCATTTTGATTAAATAAACACTAGAAAAGCATACATAATATTTGATTCAGAAATGTCCTTTTATGTTGTAATAAAAACATTTGTTGAGTTATTAGCATATTGTTATGAGGTCATCATTTGATGTTCAACTTGACATAAATTCTGTTTACAAATAATATTTAGTTTACCAACTGAGTAACATCGGAAGTCATAGATCAGGGAATTCAGGGCACTGACTGAACTTTCTTCTTATACCCTACATGTAAGCAAAAATTGCTCATATCCTGACCAGATAATGAGTCTGTGTGTGTGTGTGTGTGTGTGTGTATATATATATATACAACGACAATTCCAATGACGTTGGGACGTTGTGTTAAACATAAAAAAAACAGAATCCAATGATTTGCAAATCACGTTCGACCTATATTTAATTGAATACACTACAAAAACAAGATATTTAATGTTCAAACTGATAAACTTTATTGTTTTTAGCAAATAATCATTAACTTAGAATTTTATGGCTGCAACACATTCCAAAAAAGCTGGCACAGGTGGCAAAAAAGACTGAGAAAGTGGAGGAATGTTCATCAAACACAGGCTAATTGGGAACAGGTGGGTATAAAAGAAGCTTCCCTGAAGATGGGGCGAGGATCACCTCTTTGTGAACAAGTGCGTGAGAAAATAGTCGAGCATTTTAAGGACAATGTTCCTCAACGTACAATTGCAAGGAATTTAGGTATTTCATCATCTACGGTCCATAATATCATCAAAAGCTTGAGAGAATCTGGAGAAATCACTGCACGTAAGCGGCAAGGCCGAAAACCAACATTCAATGCCCGTGACCTTCGATCCCTCAAGCGCCACTGCATTAAAAACTGACATCAATGTGTAAAGGATATCACCACATGGGCTCAGGGACACTTCAGAAAACCAATGTCAGTAAATACAGTTCGGCGCTACATCCGTAAGAACAACTTGAAACTCTACTATGCAAAGCAAAAGCTATTTATCAAAGAAACACAGAAACACAACCAGCTTCTCTGGGCCCGAGCTCATCTAAGATGGACTGATGCAAAGTGGAAAAGTGTTCTGTGGTCCGACGAGTCCACATTTCAAATTGGTTTTGGAAATTGTGGACGTTGTGTCCTCCGGGCCAAAGAAGAAAATAACCATCCGGACTGTTATGGACGCATACTTCAAAAGCCAGCATCTGTGATGGTATGGGGTTGTATTAGTGCCAATGGCATGGGTAACTTACACATCTGTGAAGGCACCATTAATTCTGAAAGGTACATACAGGTTTTGGAGAAACATATGCTGCCATCCCAGCAACGTCTTTTTCATGGACGCCCCTGCTTATTTCAGCAAGACAATGCCAAACCACATTCTGCACGTTTTACAACAGCATGGCTTCGTAGTAAAACAGTGCGTTTCCTAGACTGGCCTGCCTATAGTCCAGACCTGTCTCCCATTGAAAATGTGTGGCGCATTATGGAACGTAAAATACAACAACGGAGACGCCGGACTGTTGAACAGCTGAAACTGTACATCAAACAAGAATGGGAAAGAATTTAACCTACAAAGTTTCAACAATTAGTTTCCTCAGTTCCCAAATGTTTATTGAATGTTGTTAAAAGAAAAGGGGATATAACACAGTGGTACCATTGACCCTGTCCCAGCTTTTTTGGAACGTGTTGCAGCCATAAAATTCCAAGTTAATGATTATTTGCTAAAAACAATCAAGTTTATCAGTTTGAACATTAAATACCTTGTCTTTGTGGTGTATTCAATTAAATATAGGTTGAACATGATTTGCAAATCATTGTATTCTGTTTTTATTTATGTTTAACACAACATCCCAACTTCATTGGAATTGGGGTTGTATATATATATATATATAATGCAGACCTTTGGAGGGCACAACCCAGTGCAAACTGTAGGCCGGTCCCAAGCCCGGATAAATGCACAGGGTTGTGTCAGGAAGGGCATCCGGCTTAAAACTTTGCCAAACAAATATGAGCGTTTATCCAAAGAATTCCATACCGGATCGGCCGTGGACCGGGTTAACAACATCCACCACCGGTGGCGTTAACCTGCAGGGCGCCAGTGGAAATTCAGCTACTGTGGGTCGAAGACGAAGGGGAGGTGGAAAGCGGGTTGTTAGGCAGAAAGAGAAAGCAAAGCACAGAGGCTAGAACTGAATGTGGGGACTTCGAATGTTGGGACAATGACAGGAAAATCTCGGGAGTTGGTTGACATGTTTAGGAGAAAGATTGACATATTGTTTGTCTCAGAGAGCAGGTTGAAAGGCAGAAACACGAGAGGTTTAGGGCAGGCTTTAAATTATTTTACCATGGTGTAGCTGGGAAGAGAAATGGAGTAGGGGTTATTTTAAAGGAAGAGTTATCTTAGAATGTCTTGGAGGTGAAAAGAGTATCAGATCGAGTGATGAGACTGAAAGTTGAAATTGAGGATGTTATGTATAATGTGATTAGCGGCTATGCCCCACAGGTAGGATATGACCGAGAGGTGAAAGAGAAATTCTGGCAGGAGCTAGATGAAGTAGTACTGAGCATCCCAGACAGCGAGAGTCTTTATTGATGTTGATAAAGGAAACAGGTGATGAAGAAGTGATGGGTAAGTTTGGCATCAAAGAAAGGAACTTGGAGAGACAGATGGTTGTAGACTTTGCCAAAAGGATGGAAATGGCTGTAATGCACACTTTTTTCCAGAAGAGGCAGAAACATAAAGTGTCCTACAAGAGCGGATGCATGCACAGATGCATTATTTGCCTTGAGGGTGTTGATGAAGAAATACAGAGAAGGTAAAAAAGAGCTACATTGTGTCTTTGTAGATCTAGAGAAAGCCTATGACAGAGTACCCAGAGAGGAACTGTGCTATATATATTTATATATATATATATATATATATATATATATATATATATATATTAATGGGTATCTTCTGGGACAAAAAGTCAAAAGATCAAAGTTTAAAGGGACTACTGATACTTGTTTTTAACATTTTGAAAATTATTGATGTATCCCTGAACTTATCTGTCAAATTTGAGGAAATGCACATTCTTTACACGATTCTAAAGGATCTTGGTAACTTCAAGCATAATCTGGAAAAGTGGTTCTAAAAGTGGGTTCCAGGGACCGCTAGGGGTCTGCGAGCTGTAACTAGGGGTTGTGCAAAATGATGTCGTATCGGTTTTTTAAAGAGTGCTTCCCAACATATGGGGTTCGGGGCATCAATAAAAAAAATTATACATGAACTCATTATTCCTTCCTTAACGATAGATTTACTCTTAATGATATTGCATATCTATCCGGCACATTAACGGTATTGTTATCTTTATTTTTTAATTTTAGAAAACCACTAAAACAAATATCACAATGAACAATTTTAGTTTTCACCCCTCCTGGAGCCGTCACCTTGTCGTGGTGGAGGGTTTTGTGTGTTTGAATGATCCTAGGAGCTAAGTTGCCTGGGGCTTTATGCCCATGGCAGGGTCACCCATGACAAACAGATCCTAGGTGAGCCAGACAAAGCATGGCTCAAAGAACCCTTTATGATGAACAACTTAAATGGACCTAGTTTTCCCTTGCTTGGACGCGGGTCACTGGGGCCCCCCTCTGGAGCCAGGTCTGGAGGTGGGCACAATCCGAAGCCGCAATGTCGGTCCCCCTTCCCATGGGCTCACCACCTATGGGAAGGGCCAAGAGGGTCGGGTGCGCAATGAGCTGGATGGCGGCCGAAGGATGGCAGTTTGATCCCCAGCTACAGAAGCTCTCTGGCAGGGAAGGAGCCTGAGCTTGAGTGTTTTGTTGAAAAGTTTCGACAAGATATAGTCGGGCTCACCTCCACACACACCCTGGGCTCTGATACCAGTCCACTTGAGAGGGGTTTGACTTTCTTCCACTCTGGAGTTGCCCACAGTGAGAACTACCGAGCAGGAGTGGGCATACTTATTGCCCCCGGGCTCGGTGCCTGTACACTGGGGTTTACCGCGGTTGACGAGAGGCTAGCCTCCCTCCGCCTTTGGTAGGAGGACGAGTCCTGACTGTTGTTTGTGCCTATGCACCAAACAGCAGTTCACAGTACCCACCCTTTTTCGAGTCCGTGGAGGGGTCCCATTGGGGCCTCCTTCGTTCTGCTGGGAGACTTCAACGCTCACATGGGCAATGACAGTGAGACCTGGAAGGGCGCGAATGGAAGGAATAGCCCCTCCTGACCAGAACCCGAATGGTGTTCTGTTATTGAACTGTCCATAACTAACACCATGTCCAGGCATAAGGATGTCCACATGTGCACTTGGCTCCAGGACACCCTCGGCCACAGTTCTATGATCGACTTTGTGGTCATGTCATCGAGACCAAGTTGGCGCCTACCAGGGTGGATGCCTTTGTAACGTGCTCTCTTATATTGACCATGTTTTTGTCTTTTTCGTGCGTCTTTTGAGTTATTACGCAAATTACTTTCACGAGGGAAGAGTTGCTAAGCACTGGGAAGTACCCTCTGGATCTTATTCTGACAACTTTTACAAATCAAAGTTTTTTCACAGTTACTCACGAGTGGAGCGACTGCACACTATTGCGTAGAGAGGAGGGGGAGAAGACAACGCCACAGAGGAAAGCGTGCCAGAGTGCAGGTTACGCTCTGACAGCGTGAATTTCTAATGCTGCTTCCGCCAATTCACCTCGCAAATCTACTCTCTCTAACCAACAAAATGGAACAGCTTCATCTCCTAACAACTATCAGTAAAGATTTGCATGTTCTGCCGTTCTCTGCTTCGCGGATATTTGGCTTTGTGAATGCACCCCCGACAGCGCTGTACTGCTGCTTGGCTTCCAACTACACCAAATGGACGATGACACGAGCTATCGGGGAAAATAAAACGTGGCGGAATATGCTCCTCGATCAACAGAAATTGTTTCATTCATACTCACCGCTGTTTACATTCCCCCTCAGGCTAACACGAACACCCCACTGCAAACGCTGGCTGACCAGATAAACTAACTGGAAAAGACGCACCCAGATAAACAACAAAAGATCAACAACGCAGAAGGCCCGCACAGTGTGTCCACCCACTGCTTGAAAGTCTGTGCTGACCAGATCGCCCTGGTTTTCACACAGATCTTCAATAGATCTGTAGAACTGTGTTAAGTCCCATCCTGCCTCAAACACTCTACCGTCATCCAAGTCTCCAAGAAACCTGCAATTTCATGACTGAATGACTACAGACCTGTCGCCCTGACATCTGTGGTCATAAAGTCGTTTGAACACCTCACGCTGGACCACCTCAAGAGCGTCACAGGAGCCCTGCTGGACCCCCTGCAGTTTGCCTACTGCGTGAACAGGTCTGCGGATGATGCAGTCAACATGGGACTGCACTTCATCCTGGAACACCGAGACAGCACAGGGACCTATGCGAGGATCCTGTTTGTGGACTTCAGCTCTGTATTTATTACTATCATCCCCGGACTCCTCTCCTCCAAGCTTCTCCAGCTCAGCGTCTCACCTGCCATCTGCCAGTGGATTTACAGCTTCCTGACGGGCAGGACACAGCAGGTGAGGCTGGGGGACACGAACTCATCCACTCACACCATCAGCACCGGGGCCCCTCAAGGATTTGTCCTCTATCCGCTACTCTTCTCTCTCTACACAAACGACTGTACCTCAAAACAAACTGTCAAACTCCACAGTCATTGGCCTAATCAAAGACGGTGACTCTGTCTGCATATCGACAGGAAGTGGAGAGGCTGGAGCTTTGGTGCTGTCAACACAACCTGGAGCTGAACACGGTCAACGGGGATGATCTTGGACTTCAGGAAAAATCCTTCGCCACAGGTGCCCCTCACGCTGTCCAACTGCCCTGTGTCAACTGTCGAGACCTTGAAGTTCCTTATAGTTTCTCAGGACCTGAAGTGGTAGACCAACATCAACTCTATCCTCAAATAGACCCCGCAGACAATGTACTTCCGACGGCTTCTGAAAAAGCATAGCCTGCCACAGGAGCTGTTGAGGCAGTTCTGCACAGCAGTCTTTGACTCGGTTTTGTGCTTATCCCTCTCAGCCTGGTTTGGTGCTGCCACAAAGAAGGACAAAATCAGACTGCAACGGACAGGCAAGGCTGCCCAAAAAATGTTTTGTACCGACTTACCCATTCTTGAGGACTTGCACAATGCCAGGACTAAAACAAGGGCATGCACCCTCCACATAGCGGTCACCACCTTTTCCAGTTACTTCCCTCAGGTAGGAGCTATTGAACAATGTAAACTCAAACCAGCAGACATTCCGACAGCTTTATAACTCTTGCCATTAATTTCTTTCACAGTTTACGTACAATTTCATTGCAACATGGTGGCAATTTGGCACATCTCTGTCGGGACACTTCTACATTATTTGTCCACTCACTGTTTTATCATGCTGCACTCTCTTCCCTATTAACTTCTTAAACAGTTAACTTACAATTTAATTGCAACATGCTGACAATTTTGCACATCTCTGTCAGGACACTTCTACATTATTTGTACACTCACTGTTTTATCATGCTGCACTATTTGGATGCTGTTGTTGATTACGACTGGCCACTTGTGTTTGAGAACTCTTTGTACCATTTGCACAATCGTCACTGTGCCACATCATTGCACTTTTAGTCACTTTAAACTGCTCTAAATTGCTTGAGGACTTTGCATCATTAGCACAATTGCCATTATATTAGCATAACCACACTAGCGGTTCACGATCATTGCCCAATGACTTGCCACACTTTTTTTTTTGTTCTTTGTCCTAAATGTATATTTTGGTGGCGGCACGGTGGACGACTGGTTGGCATATCTGCCTCACTTCATCCACATGCAGAATCAGCATTGGGGCACCCCAAGGTTGTGCCCTCTCTCCGCTGCTCTTCTCTCTCTACACGAACGACTGCACCTCAACGCACCCGGCTGTCAAACTCCTGAAGTTTGCAGATGACACCACTGTCATCGGCCTCATCAAAGATGGTGACGAGTTTGCATATCAACAGGAAGTGCTGCGGTGGGAGCTGTGGTGCGGCCGACACAACCTGGAACTGAACACGCTCAAGACTGTAGAGATGAGATGACTTCAGGACGCATCCTTCGCCACAGCTGCCCCTCACGCTGTCCAGCTGCCTTGTGTCAACCGTCGAGACCTTCAAGTTCCTGGGAATTACAGTCTCTCAGGACGATCAACATCAACTCCGTCCTCAAACAGGCCCAGCAGAAGATGTACTTCCTGCGGCTTCTGAGAAAGCACGGCCTGCCACAGGAGCTGCTGAGGCAGTTCTACACAGCGGTCATCGAATCAGTCCTGTGTTCTTCCATCACAGTCTGGTTTGGTCCTGCTACAAAAAAGGACAAACTCCGACTGCAACGGACAATCAAAACTGCAGAAAAGATTGTCAGTACCCTCCTACCCACCCATGAGGACTTGCATGCTGCCAGAACTAAGACAAGAGCGTGCAAAATCCTCTCGGACCCTCCACATACCGGTCACCAGCTCTTCCAGCTCCTTCCCTCAGGTAGGCGCTACCGATCAATGTAAACTATAACTAGCAGACATTCCAACAGCTTTTTCCCTCTTGCAATCAACTTCTTAAACACCTAACATGCAATTCCATTGCCACATGCTGCCAATTTTTTTGTCTTGAGTTTGTTGTCACATTTCTGTCGGGCCAGTTTACATACTCGTGCACTCACTGTAGTAGTCTCACCACGCTGCACTATTTGCATATCTGTTGTTGACCAATACTGGCCACTCCTGCTAGAGTAGCATCTGCCCCACTCCCAGACTGGCTGAGGAGTACAACATTTGCACAATCAACATTGTCCCAGATTATCGCGCTACTAGTCACTTTAAACTGCATACACTCCTTGAAGTCTTGGCGCCCTTTACACATTGGTCATTGCACCAGACTATTGCTATATTAGTCATTCAAACTGCTCTAAGTGCTAGAGGACTCTGCACCTTTATACACAATTGTAAAAAAAAATAATAATAAAAATAATTGTACCGGCATTACCAGATAACTAGCAACCCTTTATTGCTCAGTGACTGTTTTTCTCAATGTCTTTATGTCTCAAAAGTATTCTCTGTCAATTGACTGTCTGTTGTCATACTAGAGTGGCTCCAATTACCGGAGAAAAATTCCTTGTGTTTTTTGGACATACTTGGCAAAGAAAGATGATTCTGATTCTGATCGTACTTGGAGCCACATCTCTTGGACACTCGGGTGAAGAGAGGGGCTGTCAACCGATCACCACCTGGTGATAAATTGGCTCCGAGGGTGGGGGATAGATGCCAGTCCAATCTGGCAGACCCAAACGTGTTGTTGTGAGGGTCTGGTCGGAATGTCTGGCAGAGTGCCCGAACAGAAGCAATTTCAACTCCCACCTCTGGCAGAACTTAGAGTGTCCCAGGGGAGCCGTGGGGACAATGAGTCCAAGTGGACCATGTTCTGGGCCTCCATTGTTGATGCGGCCGACCGGAGCTGTGGCCTTAAGGTGGTCGGTGCCTGTCATTTTGGCAATCCCCGAACCCGTTGGTCGATGCCAGCAGTAAGCATCAATTTGAAAGAGTCCTATCAGGCCTTTTTTCCCTGTGGGAGTCCAGAGGCAGCTGATTGGTTCTGGTTGGCCAACTGGAACGCAGCTTTTGTGGTCTCTGAGGCAAAAAAAAAATGGGTGTGAAAGGATTTCATTGAGGCCATGGAGAGCGAATTCAAGACGGCTACAAGGAAATTCCGGTCCACCATCCGGCATCTCAGCAGGGGTAAGCAGTGCACCATGAACACCGTGTATAGTGGGGATGAGGTGCTGCTGACCACATCTTGGGACATTGCGAGTCGATGGGCCAAATACTTCGAAGATCTCCTCAGTTCTACTGACATGCCTTCCTATGAGGAAGCAGAGTCTGGAAACTCTAAAGTGGGCTATCCTATCTCTGGGATTGATGTCACCAAGGTGGTTAAAAGCTCCTTCAGGCTCTGGAAGTTGTGGGGCTGTCCTGGTTGATATGCCTCTGCAACATCATGTGGACATCAGGGACAGTGCATCTGGATTGGCAGACCGGGGTGGTGGTCCCCCTTTTTAAGATGGTGGGCCAGAGGGTGTGTTCCAACTACTGGGGGATCACACTCCTCAGCCTCCCTGGTATGGTCTATTTGGGAGTGCAGGAGAGGAATGTCTGTCAGGAAGTCGAATCTCTGATTCATGAGAGGCTGTGAGGTTTTCGTCCTGGCTGTGGAACAGTGGACCAGCTCTTCAACCTCAGCAGCATTCTGGAGGGTGCATGGGAGTTTGCCCAACCAGTCTACATATATTTTGTGGACTTGGAAAAGGCGTTTGACCGTGTCCCTCGGGAAGTCTTGTGAAGGGTGCTCTTGGGGAGTTGGGTACCAGACCCCTGATAAGGGCTGTTCGGTACCTGTACAACCAGTGTGACAATTTGGTTTGCATTGCCGGCATTACGTAGAATACGTTTCCAGAGAGAGTTGAACTCCGCCAAGGCAGCTCTTTGTCACCGATTCTGTTCATTACGTTCATGGACAGAATTTCTTGGCTCAGCCAAAGTGTTGAGGGTTTCTAGTTTGTTGACATCATTATTACGTCTTTGCTTTTTGCAGATTATGTGGTTCTAATGTTTTCATCAAGCCATGATCTTCAACTCTCGCTGCACCGGTTCACAGCCAAGTGTGAAGCAGCTGTGTTAAAAATGAGCACCTCCAAATCTGAGACCCTGGTTCTCAGTCGGAAAAGGGTGGAGTGCCTCTCCTGGTCAAGGAAGAGATCCTGCCCCAAGTGAAAAAGTTCAAGTATCTCGGGGTCTTGTTCACAAGTGAGGGAAGAATGGAGCGGGATATCAACAGGATTCTGTATCGGTCTGTCGAAGGAGCTGAGCTGTGGGTTGTGACTGAAAGAACAAGATAGCGGATACAAGCAGCCGAAATGAGTTTCATTAGCAGGGTGTACAAGCTCTCCCTTAGTGATAGGGTGAGAAGCACGGTCATCCAGGAGGGGTTCAGAGTTGGGCTGCTGCTCCGACGCATCGAGAGGAGGCAGATGTGGTGGCTCAGCCGTCTGGTTAGAATACCCCCTAGACTCCTCCCTGGTGAGGTGCGCCCATGTCCCACTGGGAGGAGGCCCCAGGGAGGTTGGGGAGATTACGTCTCTCGGCTGGCCTGGGAATGCCTCGGGATTCCCCCTGAAGAGCTGGCGAGAGGAAAGCCTGGGCTTCCATGCTTAAGCCGCTGCCCCCACGACCCGACCTCTGATAATGGATGGATAGATTTTATTTTTTTCAAATAAATTTGCTTGTCTTGCTACTGGACCAACATTAATGTAAAATAAATAAATGAAAACAATGATTTAAAGAAAAAGAAATATCTTGAAAACATCACTATTATAATGTTAAACATTACATATACCTAAAGTGCAAAAGAAAACAGTGGTGTAGAACTGCTGCCAGACAAGGCAGCGATAGTTTCTCTTTCGCTGCCTCGTGTACAGTTGTTCAGGTAAGGCAGGGAGACCTCTGTGAAATATTTGCAGCTTGGAATAAATAACTGCTTTTGCCATTTCCTGTAAATATACTATGTCTTTTGCAAGGTTCAGCCCAATTTACTCCACGATTCCACAGATTTTAACACAATGTGAAAATGATGTCTGTTTCTTCGCGGGAAATAAAGTAATTTGTCGTTTTAGTGAAAAACAGTCATGAGAGCAGTCAGAAAATCAGAATCAGAATCAGATTCAGATTCAGATTCAGAATCAGAATCAGAATCATCTTTATTTGTCAAGTATGTCCAAAAAACACACAAGGAATTTGTCTCCGGTAATTGGAGCCGCTCTAGTATGTCAACAGACAGTCAATTGACAGAGAACACTTTTGAGACATATAGACATTGAGAAAAACAGTCACTGAGCAATAAAGGGTTGCTAGTTATCTGGTAATGCCGGTAGAAATTTATTTATTTTTTTTTTTTTTGGACAATTGTGCAAAAAGATGCAGAGTCCTCTAGCACTTAGAGCAGTTTGAATGACTAATATTACAATAGTCTGATGCAATGACCATTGTGCAAAGGGCGCCAAGACTTCAAGCGAGTAGTACGATAGTCTGGGACAATGTCGATTGTGCAAATGTTGCAGATACTCCTCAGTCACAGAAATGTGACAACAAACTCAAGACAAAAAGACAGAAAATTGCCAGCATGTTGCAATGGAATTGTAGGTTAGGTGTTTAAAAAATGATTGCAAGAGGGAAGAAGCTGTTGGAATGTCTGCTAGTTCTAGTTTGCATTGATCGTTAAGTTAGCATCATTCTCTTTGCTTTTTTTAAAAGCACATCTGCCTCACAGTTCTGAGGACTGGGGTTCAAATCCTGGCCCCGCCTGTCTGGAGTTTGCACGTTCTCCCCGTGCCTGCATGGGTTTTCTACGGGCACTCAGGTTCCCTCCATCCATCCATCCATTTTCTGAGCCGCTTCTCCTCACTAGGGTCGCGGGCGTGCTGGAGCCTATCCCAGCTGTCATCGGGCAGGAGGCGGGGTACACCCTGAACTGGTTGCCAGCCAATCGCAGGGCACATAGGAACAAACAACCATTCGCACTCACAGTCATGCCTACGGGCAATTTAGAGTCTCCAATTCATGCATGTTTTTGGGATGTGGGAGGAAACCGGAGTACCCGGAGAAAACCCACGCAGGCACGGGGAGAACATGCAAACTCCACACAGGCGGGGCCGGGGATTGAACCCGGGTCCTCAGAACTGTAAGGCTGACGCTCTAACCAGTCGGCCACCGTGCCGCCAGGTTCCCTCCCACATCCCAAAAATATGCGTGGTAGGTTAATTGGAAAGTCTTAATTTCCCGTAGGTGTGAATGTGAGTGTGAATGGTTGTTTGTTTGTATGTGCCCTGCGATTGGCTAGCGACCGGTTCAGGGTGTACCCCGCCTCCCACCCGAAGATAGCTGGGATAGGCTCCAGCAGCCCGCGACCCCAGTGAGGATAAGGAGTAAAGAAAATGGATGGATGGATGGATGTTAAAAAAAAATTAAAAATACAAAATCCCATAGCATTTAGGGGTGCGCACGGTAGTCATGTTTCATAGCATTGGGATGCTGTGAGGGTCCTTGTGAAAATTTTCCTACAATAGGAGTCCCTGGACTTAAAACAACATTTAATATGTTGGATATGCCTATGTTGAGAAAGGGTTTGACAATCACAAGCCACATTCTTTTGTCTGTATCTTGTGTCATTTCCAGCTGAAAGATGTATTACCAAATAAAACTTGATTCATTCAAAAAAATTAAAGAATCAACAGTATGTAATATTTTTGACCTGACATTTATTTAAATTTGCAATACTATCTTCTGGTCAGTCACTAATAGTGAGGTGGTTCACTCCAAAAAAATGCAACCATGACATAATCGAGGGCTATGGATAGTTTTAAAATATTGAAATTGGACTTTTTATTTGTTGAACAATGACCTGACTTTATTCCTGAATAGTAAATAATTCAATTCTGATTCAGAAGTCGTTCATTACTGTGAACACGTATAGCTAATGGGAATTTAGAGGGCGAGACCGAGTCCTACCAAACAGGATTAACATTATAAAATGGATGGGTGCAGTTAATTGTAATGTTAAAAGACTGAAGCTGTGTTCAAAGATGTTTGCAACCAAATAAGGTTTGCCAGTTAAAATTTTCATGACTAAATTATTAGACCTTATTGCACAGTTTTTACACGAATCCAAATAGTTGAGGATTTCCTTTTCTGGTAAAACCTCTTACAATTCATAATTTTCTTATTTTAAACTTAACTGGCACAATATCCTGATACTAGCTGCAAGATTCACAGTGAGTGTTGTCAGCCTTCTTTCCCTTAGTGTGTCCATAACTCATTTACTGTAAGTGTAAGCGCAAACAAACTGCTTTAACAGCTCTCTGGACGCGTGTTTGCCTGGTCCAGTTATATGATGCCGCTCTTCTCACACTGTGCTTCCTCCCAAATGAGCCAGCAGTAGTTTGTATCCACCAACTTTTTGTCCCAAAAGACGGCAGACCAATAGTTGGTGAAATCCACTGTGACCATAACACATAAATCATCTTTTAAGTACTAAGAAGAGCAGGTGTGGGCATAAACAGTGTCAACGCTGCTTCCTCATTGATGTAAATAATTTATCAAACCTACACACACACCACTGTTTATTCCATCCCAGCCAGTGTATAATCCTCAGACACCATTTTAGAGGAGGGCCAGTCAAGTAACACACACACACACACACACACACGCACACACACACACACACACACGCACGCACTCGCACGCAACATACAGTCCGTGGTTCGGAGGCAGCACTGTCTGTCGCTGTAATGAATCCCTCTGTGATCACCCTGGCAGTTGTGGTCATCACTCTGGCCAGCTTGCACGCACGCACACGCACACACATGCACACACACACCCCTACACACGCACACACACACACAAACACACACACACAGAGTTACATGGAATCTCCCCCTACACATGCAGGCAGAGGTCCTGCTGACTGTCTACTCATTCATCATGCGACCCCTTTAGGAGTTGCTCGTGGGAGCCTGGGGGATGCGATGGAGATGGAAGATTTGCTGGTGGTGGGCGTGTGTTTCGGCATGTGTGTGTGTGCCGGTGTGTTGGTGGGTCTAAGGGTTTACATTGTGATAGCCTGCATGGGTTTGAGGGAGGCAGAGAGATGGAGGATTGTGTCCCATGAAAGAGGGTGACACCTCATAGCTTTGTGCCTGGGGACTGATTTCGAGGCAGACTTAGAAGGAGAGGGAGGGAACACCATGGCTCCCACTACACATGATGAAGTAACCTCAGTAACCGCCTCGTAAATTTTAATCAGGTTTGATTTTCACAACAAAAGAATTATTGGTTCCCCATCAACACATTGACAAGGGCTTCCTCTCCGAGTGCCTGCCAGCAGCTCGACTTGAGCTTCTCCAAGAGCGTTAAGCGCATATCTAAATAGTTGATGAGCACTAAGCTGTTGGGGGAAAGTGTCGCCGCAGCCGGCTCATTGAACCGGCTGAGGCATCTCGCGGGACTGTTTTAAACAACCTGGCGTCCTACTGCTTGGCAACCAGGGAAGGAGGACGCTCTGAGTTCAGCAATTTTATATTATATTATATTTATCAATAGAAACAACGGTGGTTTATTTTGGTCAAAAACTAAAAATTAATGGGACCGTCAGTGATGCAAACAGTGATGCAATCAAGCCATATTTGGTAATATTGCCAAAAGATTCATTTGATATTTCACTTTTTTAATCCATTAGCTGTTTTACAGTATGTCAAAATGCAGCCCTATGGGGGGCACAAGTCAGTGCAAACTGTAGGCCGGTCCCAAGCCCGGATAAATGCAGAGGGTTGCGTCAGGAAGGGCATCCGGCTTAAAACCTTGCCAAACAAATATGAGCGTTCATCCAAAGAATTCCATACCGGATCGGTCGTGGCCCGGGTTAACAACGTCCGCCACCGGCGCCGTAAACCTGCAGGGCGCTGTTGGAAATTCAGCTACTGTGGGTCGAAGTCGAAGTCAAAGAAGAAGAAGAAGAAGAGGTGGAAAGCGGGTTCTTTGGCAGAAAGAGAAGAGGAAAACACAGAGCCTAGAACTGAATGTGGGGACTTTGAATGTTGGGACCATGGCAGGAAAATCTCGGGATTTGGTTGACATGATGATTAGGAGAAAGGTTGATATATTGTGTGTCCAGGAGACCAGGTGGAAAGGCAGTAAGGCTAGAAGTTTAGGGGGAGGGTTTAAATTATTTTACCATGGTGTAGATGGGAAGAGAAATGGAGTCGGGGTTATTTTAAAAGAAGAGTTGGCTAAGAATGTCTTGGAGGTGAAAAGAGTATCAGATCGAGTGATGAGGCTGAAATTTGAAATTGAGGGTGTTTTGTGTAATGTGATTAGTGGCTATGCCCCACAGGTAGGATGTGACCTAGAGGTGAAAGAGAAATTCTGGAAGGAGCTAGATGATGTAGTTCTGAGCATCCCAGACAGAGAGAGAGTCGTAATTGGTGCAGATTGTAATGGACATGTTGGTGAAGGTAATAAGGGTGATGAAGAAGTGATGGGTAAGTACGGTATCCAGGAAAGGAACTTGGAGGGACAGATGGTGGTAGACTTTGCAACAAGGATGCAAATGGCTGTAGTGAACACTTTTTTCCAGAAGAGGCACGAACATAGGGTGACCTACAAGAGCGGAGGTAGAAGCACACAGGTGGATTACATCTTGTGCAGACGATGTCATCTGAAGGAGGTTACCAACTGTAAGGTAGTGGTAGGGGAGAGTGTGGCTAGACAGCATAGGATGGTGGTGTGTAAGATGACTCTGGTGGTGCTGAGGAAAATTAGGAAGACAAAGGCAGAGAAGAGAACCATGTGGTGGAAGTTGAGACAGGACGAGTGTTGTGCAGCTTTTCGGGAAGAGGTGATACAGGCTCTCGGTGGACGGGAAGAGCTTCCAGAAGACTGGACCACTGCAGCCAAGGTGATCAGAGAAGCAGGCAGGCGAGTACTTGGTGTATCTTCTGGCAGGAAAGGAGAGAAGGAGACTTGGTGGTGGAACCTCACAGTACAGGAAATCATACAAGGAAAACGGTTAGCTAAGAAGAAGTGGGACACTGAGAGGACCGAGGAGAGGCGAAAGGAATACATTGAGATGCGACACAGGGCAAAGGTAGAGGTGGCAAAGGCAAAACAAGAGGCATATGATGACATGTATGGCAGGTTGGACACTAAAGAAGGAGAAAAGGATCTATACAGGCTGGCCAGACAGAGGGATAGAGATGGGAAGGATGCGCAGCAGGTTAGGGTGATTAAGGATAGAGATGGAAATATGTTGACTGGTGCCAGCAGTGTGCTAGGTAGATGGAAAGAATACTTCGAGGAGTTGATGAATGAGGAAAATGATAGAGAAGAGAGAGTAGAAGAGGCAAGTGTGGTGGACCAGGAAGTGGCAATGATTAGTAAGGGGGAAGTTAGAAAGGCATTAAAGAGAATGAAAAATGGAAAGGTAGTTGGTCCTGATGACATTCCTGTGGAGGTATGGAAGCATCTAGGAGAGGTGGCTGTGGAGTTTTTGACCAGCTTGTTCAATAGAATTCTAGTGCGTGAGAAGATGCCTGAGGAATGGAGGAAAAGTGTACTGGTGCCCATTTTTAAGAACAAACGTGATGTGCAGAGCTGTGGCAACTATAGAGGAATAAAGTTGATGAGCCACACAATGAAGTTATGGGAAAGAGTAGTGGAGGCTAGACTCAGGACAGAAGTGAGTATTTGCGAGCAACAGTATGGTTTCATGCCTAGAAAGAGTACCACAGATGCATTATTTGCCTTGAGGATGTTGATGGAAAAGTACAGAGAAGGTCAGAAGGAGCTACATTGTGTCTTTGTAGATCTAGAGAAAGCCTATGACAGAGTACCCAGAGAGGAACTGTGGTACTGCATGCGGAAGTCTGGAGTGGCAGAGAAGTATGTTAGAATAATACAGGACATGTACGAGGGCAGCAGAACAGCGGTGAGGTGTGCTGTCGGTGTGACAGAAGAATTTAAGGTGGACGTGGGACTGCATCAGGGATCAGCCCTGAGCCCCTTCCTTTTTGCAGTGGTGATGGATAGGCTGACAGATGAGGTTAGACTGGAATCCCCGTGGACCATGATGTTTGCAGATGACATTGTGATCTGCAGTGAAAGCAGGGAGCAGCTGGAGGAACAGTTAGAAAGATGGAGGCATGCACTGGAAAGAAGAGGAATGAAGATTAGCCGAAGTAAAACAGAATATATGTGCATGAATGAGAGGGGTGGTGGGGGAAGAATGAGGCTACAGGGAGAAGAGATGGCAAGGGTAGAGGACTTTAAATACTTGGGGTCAACCGTCCAGAGCAATGGTGAGTGTGGTCAGGAAGTGAAGAAACGGGTCCAAGCAGGTTGGAACGGGTGGAGGAAGGTGTCAGGTGTGTTATGTGACAGAAGAGTCTCTGCTAGGATGAAGGGCAAAGTTTATAAAACAGTGGTGAGGCCAGCCATGATGTATGGATTAGAGACAGTGGCACTGAAGAGAAAACAGGAAGCAGAGCTGGAGGTGGCGGAAATGAAGATGTTGAGGTTCGCTCTCGGAGTGACCAGGTTGGATAAAATTAGAAATGAGCTCATCAGAGGGACAGCCAAGGTTCGATGTTTTGGAGACAAAGTTAGAGAGAGCAGACTTCAATGGTTTGGACACGTCCAGAGGAGAGAGAGTGAGTATATTGGTAGAAGGATGATGAAGATGGAGCTGCCAGGCAAAAGAGCTAGAGGAAGACCAAAGAGAAGGTTAATGGATGTCGTGAGGGAAGACATGATGGCAGTTGGTGTTCGAGAGGAGGATGCAGGAGATAGGCTCTCATGGAAAGGATGACGCGCTGTGGCGACCCCTAACGGGACAAGCCGAAAGGAAAAGAAGAAGACAGTATGTCAACCCAATTTTTGATGAACACAGAGTACCAGTGAAAAGTTTGGACACACTGGTTCATGCTATAAATGAAAAGATGTGTTCAAATTGACTTCACTGGTGCTATATTTGTGTCCTTCCTCCATTTCTCTTTACTTTACAAAGTTATAAAACCTGACTTCTGTTGTCGATGTTATTTTGTACAGCTACGGACAGAGCAATTATTGGATTGTTATCAGTGATGGTGTAAAATAAAAAAATTAAAATATTGTTTTTTAAACAAAATTAATCTAATTATATATTTAATAATTAAGCAATTTAAAGCATTTAGTCTATCGTTAGCATTTTAGCATTTAGCATTTAGCATTAGCATTTAAAAAAATATTTGACACAATAAGCAACGTTATTCCATTCAAATAGATTTTGAGCAACTGTGGTTAATTTCTTGCACCTGTGCTTCCGAGTCGTTGGTCTCCCGGGAGAACTCCGACTTCCGTCTGGCATGGGGTGAATGAAGACTTCGAGACACTTGGCGTTTGGGCTAATTCGATTTATTGAACAAGCCTTAGTGTCATAGCAGCTGCTACATTGCCAGAATGACGAAAAAGCCCCCGAAAAACCCCTGGATCTCAGTTTATCAAGGTTTAATTCTCTGGGCGTGGAATTAGCCCCTCCTTGGGGCACCCGTGAGAGGGCCGTTCCTCATGACCATATTTGGACTTGCACTCCCCTGCGGGTGTCTCTTTACTCTGTCAATTTCCCCCCTCCCTGGGGCCCTTGGTTGCGATAATGAAAACCAGTCCTCTCTGATGACCTGACCCCGGTTGTAAATACTAGTCAGGTTTTGGTCAAGGACTAGCCGGAAATTCCACTATCCATATAACTGATTTAAGGATGTCCTTGGATGTAGAAGTGCAAACAAAAGATAGTTGGAGTGAATACAGGTCTCCCACCCTTTGACCCTCTCAAAGGAGGTCTGGTTTCAGTACTATTGAAATATACTACATATTTCCCCCTTTAATGAGATCCCCGAACTCATTACAAACCTAGAGTTAGCAAATGACACTTGGCAAGAAACAACAAACCAAAGTTAGCCCAAAAAGTTAACCTATTATCTACAATTTGAAAGAATCTACTTGGTCAAGAAAATCTATCATGCTCCAAGGCATTTACTTAAGGTTAACCATTTACTAGGAAAAACAATTATTCTAATAAGGCCGAATCACTCCCTGCGTCTCCTCGTCGCCCCCTGAGGCCACACGTGCGTACCAAACAGCCAAACAAACCAAATCTCCTCCCCGCTATCAAAAAAGGAGCCAATCCCAAATTTATCAATTTGTACGCGCAGCCTCGTGGAAGCGCCAAGGTTTCGCGGCTCTCGGTCGAAAAACCTTTCTCAAACGAGACGAGGAAAAGAGCGAGAGTCATATCAAGTGTCCTTCAGAGCCCCGTACATCAAAACACCCAAAGGGACCCTGACTCGGATGGCAAAACATACACAACAGAATAATACAAACATTGAAATAAATGAACAAAAAACAGTGTAAAACACAAAAAAGAACTGTGGAAGCACACATATCAAAATACACCCAAAATAAAAATAAAAATCTTAAAGGTGGTCTCCCTCCATATGGTCTACAGCTCGTGTCATTGATGAAGAAACTGTAACCCGCTGTCCATAATCACAGTCCATGGAATTGTCCTAGAGTCCAGGTTTATACACGCGGGACCCCGAACAGCTCTAGACCACCCCTGGAAGAACAAAAACATCTGCCAGTATTTTGTAACAAAAACAAACACAATACTACAAACAGTCAAATGGAGAGCAGTCATGTCCACCGAGCTAGAGCCAGACCAGCAAGGGAAGTCTCTTAAAACTTGACTGCCCACTACCCCCCTTGCATCGACTTAGGTCTCCAATTCACGTGGACATGACTGCTGTACGTACACCCCTGAACAGCACTCTTATAAAACAAAATAGCACACACGAATCCTGGCACAGACAATGCCTTAACGTTGGAGTAAAAACAATACACAAATGTTCACATTGGATATACATCTAGTACCGTCGACTCCATGGTGACCACGTCTCCATTAGTTTCGTGCCCCTTTAATACTGGCAATTGTACTTTGTCTCCCGGCATTACAACGCCAACCCACCGGAGGATCATGGCCTTGGCAAAGGTGAGCAGCAAGGTGCAGAAGCAAAACATGACACACAAAACCAACACGAGTGCTGCTAACATTTGGACTATCACAGCACCCATAGGCCCAAACCTATCCTGTAACCAGGTATTGGCTAACCAACCAGCTTCAGCTGAAGGGCCAAACACGTCTCTAATGACTTTTAACGCTTCTACGACGCTGGTGATATTATCTGAGTTGTCTGGTATCAAAGTGTAACAAGCATCGCCAGTCAAATTCAACGAAACACACAAACCAACCTGCCTAGCCAAAATGTAGTCCAGTGCCATGTCGTGTTTAAGGAGAGTTAGTCGATGGCTTCTCTGTGTATTTGACAACATCTCGAATACCTTAATTGTTTCATTAGCAAAACCCTGCAAGGTGTATGTTATATTATCAATGTGATCAGCTAAAAATGTCACTCCATACCATGGAAAGAATCCAATGCCCCATTTTTCTCCTAAACTAATACGCCAATGATATGCCTCCAATTCCCTCTTAGTTCTGGTATCCTTAACTCCCGTATGGTAAACATCCACAGGCCTCTCACCCCGCTTGATAGTTATTACATCATACGGCAACTGTAATGTTGCCACATAGCAACATCCAGTTCAACCATAGGGTAAAAATATGTACGCCTTATTTCCACAGACCCACCAAATATCTTTAAAATTCCCCATTGTGCTGTTTCCCACTAATGTACGGTTTGTTACCTGTAACGTCACATTTTGACCCTTAGCCTGTGATTGAAATGTCACTGAATAGGTCTTAAGCCTATCTCCGAACTGCTGCACTTTAAACTTCATCAAGTAATATACACATTCCGAAATTCCCATAAACCTTCCCGGACCTCCATGAGTCTCATTGGAACAAAAACAAATTGTCGATTTTACCAGTCTCACATTTATCGCATCCGGGACCGCTCATTGCAAATCTTCATGCTGTCCTAGCAAATCCAAATATTTCAGATCTTCCACCCAGTCACACTCTGTACCACGCACCCTGATATTATTGTGATACCACTGAAGATGATGTTCCGGTGGGTCGGTTTGTATGAAGTCTAACCACCTTAACAACGCATGTTGGCAATAGCGACGTAAAGGCACCGGTATTGTTTCAAAAATTGACACCGACGTACCGGGAGGCGGAACCCTGACCTAGCATGGTCCGTTAATTAACCCCGAATCTCTAACAGAATGTGTCACTTGTCGATACCAGACATTCCTACCTGCCCAGAGGTCGTCGACATGTATTGCCGAGGAGTCAAAGCCAAAGGCCTTCCATTTGTCTTGACTGGTTTTTAAATCCCCCAAATCATTGTGTGCTAATTCGTGTGACTCCACCGGCTCGAGAAAATACTTCTCTTCTCTTTCACGTGCACCTAATCTGGTCTCAGGTGCTCTGCCGGCGGTGGGTTCACCGTGAGAAGTTAGAACCACAGTTTTCCTTTTGCCGTCAGACTTTACGGGATCTTTAGTCCGTTTCCTGCCTTGAGAGGAACTAATACTTTCTTTAATAGTTATCCCCTTAGAGGGGGCTCTAACGCGTCCTTTTTCTTCTACCAGGTCGATTACGTAGGTCTTATAGTTTAGCTTTAACCATTTAGAAAGGTCCCCTTGATTATTTGATATTGGTCTGATACAAGAACATGAATAAGGTCCCCAGTCTGTGGTCTGTACACGCTGTATGAATAATGTGCAATCCCCTTTGACCTCAAACCTCCTCAAAGTATTAAACAACAAGAGATTATCGTCTAAAGTTAACCTTGATAGATCAAGTTTTTTCCCATTTTTATCTTTCCACTCGGCACCTTGTTTGCAAAGAACAGTATCGTATTGTGGACACCCGCATGGTGGTAAAATGGACCCCCAACAGGGTGGCTAGAAGTCTCTTTATGTCCCCCACAGCGGGCTGCGTTCCCACTAGGGCCTCTTCAAGCTTGGATATCCATGGATGCACTCCGTCTTGAAGGGTGGGTAACTTCTCAAGCACCGCCGTCGGAACTCTGCCAAGGCTTGTATTCAAGGTGCTGTCCACGAACCACTATCGGGAGGATCTTACGTGGAGACTTAAGGATTGGGGCGGAGTGCCTCGTCTTCAAGGCGGTCTCCGCAATCTCCAGGCTGTGCAGGTGCTCTTCTACCTCGTCTCGCATCTCTGGGGTGGTTGCCAACTCCAAGTCCCCGTGACAACGTTGCTTGCGTAGTCTTATGTCTCTCAGTGACTGGGCTGTCCACTCGATAGGGGGTGTCTCGGGTGGTCGGTGTGGGGCCCCTGGCCTCATGCTCCTGGGTAAGGTCATCTCCGTCACTTTCACTGTTACTCTCACTCGACTCCCCCCCTTGCAATGTCCTGCGTCCTTTTTTCTCCGCCCTGAACAATATACGTTTGATTTTCGGGTCGTATCCTCCAGCGGCCCCTTCAGTGTCACTCTGGATATCACACTTAATGTCCCCCTTTGTTGGCCTTTTTCCACTCCCTTTCGAATATTTTATTGTTTTTTCCTTACAGCAGGGACTCGGTTGTAACACAATTGTGGCCTTTGCTCTACCTGTCTCTATTGTACCGTCCCTCTCATCTTCAATTTGGTAATTTCCCTGTTGACTAATTATTGGGAGTTGTGGATAAATGTTAGCGTGCGCAGGTTTTCTTTCATATGGCGGGGGACCCTTAGGCCATTCTCACTTCCCGCAACAAATAACCTGCCTTCATGACCATTATCAACCCACTTAGTCCTTATTCTCGGCCTGAAGTTTATACTCCACGGCGAGGTGAGTCAGCGCCCCCGCCCCCACACCCCCGGTCGCACGCACGCTAACGCTGAGCAATGACCCCTTCGAGCCACTGTTTTCCCCCGGGCCGGGCGGACACCATAATGCATCGCAAGTTGGCCCCCCTTACATGCACAACTGTCTCCTGCCCGTTTCTCCCTATCGGGTAACAGTTACGGCCACCTCACGGGGTCAACTGCCCGCCCGTAAACAGCGCGCCTGCGGCTGGGGTGGGCAAGGGTCAAACTAGACTCAGCCTCTCCCCCCCTGACACAGCTTACAGCCAACTTCCCCGGTCCGTTAATGTCGCGTTAATACTGTACTACCGGACACCACGGGAGCACATACGCCGTACCATCCGAACCAGCACTTTGTCCGTCCTTCATTCAAACTCCGTGTGCAGCCCGAAGTGAGCTACGGCTCCGTAACCTCATGAGCGGCCGCACCAATTCAACCGCCTGTATTCCTAGCGTGAAGCGTTCATGCCAACAAAAACATCCGGGGTCGTGTCTCGCCTGCTTCGCTGGAGACAATTGGCCAGTTACTTTGACCCGCAAATAGACCAACATGACGCAATCCCGCCGTGTTCACGCCCTCCCGGCCCTCGCGTTATATATATAACTATATTAATTTATCATCTGAAATATAGCGTGCTCACCTATGTAAACACCTGATACTTAGACCTTACTTGTATTTTTTATAAAGATGATGGGTACCCGTTAGAGCGCTTTATAGCTGTTTACATAGATATTATTCTAATTATATTTATTATAGTTCTAGGGTTTTCTTCATATTGTGTACACAATTAATAAGTCGTATCACACACAATTTAGTCCACGGGTCTGTTTCCAGATCTTCTATGAGTCTCTTTCGTTTCCAAATAGAGCTCACCCGTCTGTTACTTAATTTGCTCACCCTGGATGACGCCTATCACACAAAGAGCGTCGGGTGATAATGTATTCCAATTCCCGCGTCTTGCTAGCTGTTGGCGGCCTCTCATGGCCCGCCGACGTCACTTCTCTCAGACTACGCTTGCACACTCATTCTGCTAAATAGTAACCTGGCCAGGTTGTGTTCAATCGGTACTTAACGGCTATGGGCTATGGTACTCATCTGGTGACGTGCCTTGCTAATTTAACGGCCTGACTGACATCATGCCAGCATACGAGCTCAGACATCCGCATGAACGCATCCGTTCTGAAACTAAGCGCACGTCCCAAATCGAGCATTCTACTGTTAACACTTTAAAACTTCTTTTGACATCACTGCGTGTCTAAATCATTCATTCTAGAAGGGCCTTCCCCTTCGTGGGTCCAAATACCAGTAAAAACAACAAAAATTTAGACGAAAACTTCAAAACACCCCCGCCAACACGGAAGCACAGGGACGTGCTCACTTGTCGATTTCAATACAGCGCAAAAGCCACTCGCGTCAGCGGCGGACGGCCGTCAGATTCAAACAGTGAAAAAAGACTCACCTTTTTAGCCGGCATGAAATCTGAAGCGGGCCAGCGTCGCTGACTCTTGGCCGCGCCGCAAAGAATCCTGTTCGTGATGCCACTGTGTGGTTAATGTGGTTCTTGCACCTGTGCTTCCGAGTCGTTGGTCTCCCGGGAGAACTCCGACTTCCGTCTGGCATGGGGTGAATGAAGACTTCGAGACACTTGGCGTTTGGGCTAATTCGATTTATTGAACAAGCCTTAGTGTCATAGCAGCTGCTACATTGCCAGAACGACGAAAAAGCCCCCGAAAAACCCCTGGATCTCAGTTTATCAAGGTTTAATTCTCTGGGCGTGGAATTAGCCCCTCCTTGGGGCACCCGTGAGAGGGCCGTTCCTCATGACCATATTTGGACTTGCACTCCCCTGCGGGTGTCTCTTTACTCTGTCAATTTCCCCCCTCCCTGGGGCCCTTGGTTGCGATAATGAAAACCAGTCCTCTCTGATGACCTGACCCCGGTTGTAAATACCAGTCAGGTTTCGGTCAAGGACTAGCCGGAAATCCCACTATCCATATAACTGATTTAAGGATGTCCTTGGATGTAGAAGTGCAAACAAAAGATAGTTGGAGTGAATAGAGGTCTCCGAGCCTTTGACCCTCTCAAAGGAGGTCTGGTTTCAGTACTATTGAAATATACTACACAACAAATAGACTACAAAATTCAATTAAATCTGTTTATTGTCCACAAGGCTGTGACAGCAGATACTGTATGCAAACAGTGAAATATGTAATTATAGGAATATGATTTCAAGCTGCATTTTGCCTGTGAATATTCTCATTCACTGCGATTGGCTGGCGACCATTTCAGGGTGTACCCCGCCTCTCGCCTGAAGATAGCCGGGATAGGCTCCAGCACGCCCGCGACCCTATTGAAGATAAGCGGAACAGAAGATGAATGAATGAATCAATATTCTCATTCATCCCGGTCATTTCATTCTCAGGGCACTGAATCGATCGAAACAGGACTGTCTGTTTGTCTTAGAAGATGTTTCGCCTCTCATTTGAGCAGGCTTCATCAGTTCATGCAACAAGCCTACTTTTGTCCTAATTAGCCTTGTTGCATGAACTGATGAAGCCTGCTCGAATGAGAGGGGAAACATCTTCTAAGACAAACAGAAGTGTCCAGATTGATTCAATCCCCTGAGAAAGGTGCATTTTGAGCTGACAATATACACAAGGCTCAAGTTATACATTCAATTTGGCTATATTAAAGCTATTAAAGGATGTTTTGACATCTCAAACACTATCAGTGTCTTGAAAACATTTGCTTTGGTTTTAAAAAGAATGGAAAATAGGGGTGTAACGATTTGTTTTAACAACAATTCGATTTGCATGAAGATTCATGGTTGCCGATCAGATTCAAGGATGCTATTGATTCATTTAGACCGATATGATCCGAAAAGATTGAGAGGCTTTAAATTGATTCAGTAACTTTTTACTCTTTAGCCAAGATTCAACCAGTGTGACTGTGAAATAAATACCATCCATCCGTCCATCCATTTTCCAAGCCGCTTATCCTCACAAGGGTTGCGGGAGTGCTGGAGCCTATCCCAGCTATCTTCGGGCAGGAGGCGGGCTACACCCTGAACTGGTTGCCAGCCAATTGCAGGGCACACAAACAAACAGCCATTTGCACCTAGGGGCAATTTAGAGACTTCAATTAACCTACCACGCATGTTTTTGGGACGTGGGAGGAAACCAGACAAAACCCACGCAGGCACGGCGAGAACATGCAAACTCCACACAGTTCTGAGGACCGGGGATTGAACCCCGGTCCTCAGAACTGTGAGGCAGACAATCTAACCAGTCGGTCACCGTGCCGTGAAATAAATACCAAATACCCTAAATACTGGACAGTGCAAGTGAAATTGAAGTGAAAAGGGAATCAGGTAAAACTATTTATGGTCATAAAATATAAAGATTTTCCTGATGTACTTGTTTTGCTTTGCAATAAAACAAAGGAGATAAAAGCACCTTATTGTTATTTATATTACTTCAGCTATGATTTCACTGGTTCGACCAAAAAACCCACTGTAAGGGCTCCTTGGACCCAAAACGTTGGAGAATCCCTCATCTAAATAGTCAAATATTAATGGCTAGAAACGAAGCACTGTGAGGTTTCCACGAGGAAACGCTTTTAGGAATGGTGCTAATAGTACATAGAGAGTTAGTAAACAAGAAAAAAAAAAACTGCTCTTTGTAACACAACAAACTGAGGCTTAAAAACAGTGTCCAGTAGTTGACACTGTTACTTGTTCTCCGCTTTTGGCCAACAAAGTTCCTTCTTGTAACTCTATTTTCGTTCTTTCAAAATGAACAAATACTGTACTACTTTAACAGCCACTCTTAGTCACAGATTTAGCAATGCTCTCAGCATTTTCACACAATAATCACACCACTTTACACTTACACTTGATCCCTTGATGTGTTAATCACAACGCATCTCTATGTTAGAGGCTAGCGAGCTAAGCTAAGCAAGTCTTCTACGTGCACCACGGCAAGTCACACACACGCATGCATATAAAATCTGCCATTACCTTTCAAATGATTTTAAATCAATATATTTCGTCGGGAAGGCCTGCTTACCCAACACAGATCAATGTAGTTGAATTGTAGCAATATAAATCGATACACCCCTAGTAGAAACTATAAAAGGATTATTTCCTTTGCCAAAAGTAACCAGAACAATCCTGTACATTAAAGTGAACTTGTCTTTTCTTTCTCTTCAACTGCGACAAATTAGATTTGCTTGTAACTGTTGCTGACGCCTGCTCTAGTGTCCATGCTCGCTGCATGTTTTGCATTGTGACGGTAACATGGGCTTGAAGTGCTTCCGCGATAGGCCATAAGTCTTTGTTGTTTGTCCGCACACAACCATGCTCTTCTCTACACTACTATTGGGACACAAGTATACTGTTACACCTGTAAATATGTGTATGCATGCGTGTTTGTGTGTGAGTGCGGATCACTGCATTTAAGTCCACATGTGCAGTGAGAACACCGTTCTGGTCCGGAGAACTGGGAGATAATGCCCACAATGTGGTGTTGTAGAAATGGAGGAACTTTCTTGTCCAGAATTGATGTCTCTTGAAGGCGTTTTGTTGTTGCTCACCCCTGCGCCCTTGGGACAATTAAGATGAAAATAATTGGCTCTGAGTCTCTCCCTCTCATCGATCCTTTAGAGTCAGTGAACTCCAAGTATTCAGAGACAGAGGAAGAAACATACACACTCACTCACACACAAGTATAGTGTGTCTGTAAAGGGAGAGTGTGCAAAAGAAATGAAAAAGGGGACAACCGAAGAGAAGGCAGAGAAGGGTTTGAATGCTAATTGTAAGACGCTGCATGTAATCTGACCTTAAAAAGAATGACTGTTTCCCCATGAAGATTTAATCAACTGAATGCCTTTATATAAGAAGCTAGATGCCCTCACGCAGAGAGAGTGGCCGAAACGCTTCTAGTTCCCTCTTTTATCCTATAGGACCATTTCTGATGGCCTTAGAACTTGCAGTGTGTGTGGTGGTCAACAGAGGGAGCCCAAGTTATTCCACAGATAAGAAGCCACACTAAGGAGAACCTCATCAAATGGGAAAAGTTATTCAAAAGTGTATGAAGGCTTAAAACTTTTATACTGTACTACTACAATGGTAAATATTGTAATTCACACACTACATTCAGGTAATATCTGATGATAATGTGACAAATTACATTGATAAAAACAAATAACTGATATATATATATAACTGTGTGTCAGTGGGAGTAAAACTTGAGTATATCACAGTTGCTTTGGACATTGTTTATTTAGTTATATAACCAATCAAAAGTCTTCCCAAAATCGTTTTTGTGAGTGTTGAGCAACCTTACTTTAACTTTCAATTTTAAAGTCCACCAACTGAAATTTAAAATCTGATTCTTGGTCGTTTCACATCATGTTGACTATGTTATCTTTTTTCCATTTGTTATGCTTTCCTTTGCTGTGTGAAGGTATGAAATAGGGGATTTATTTTAATTTCTGGAGATGGGTTTCTGCATGTATTTAATTAGGAACAGATGTGCAGATTACAGATTATTCGAAAAACAGCTACGAGACAATTGTTTTATTGTATTACAAATTCTGCTTTTACACTTTTTTTTTTTGCAATGTTATTTTTATGTATTGCAATTACTACAAGGTTGCAACAATTGAATACAAAAAAACAAACATTAATATTAGCATTAATTTGACATTAGTTATTGGGTTGCATCTTGTAATCACTTTGCTTATAACTGCAGCAGTTCTCTTCTCTCACATTTTAATATTCAATTTCCCTAATTGATAACATTTGGTGCTGGACTGTGGGATCATTAATATTTTTTCTTCCAACCATGGAAGTCAAGGCATATGAGAATAATATGGTTTAATGATTGTAATGCCACTCCTTCATATTGCATACATTAATTTAATGAAATGTGCTATGTTAAATATCTGTGCTGAATTTGGTGATGTGAAAATAGTGTTGACTTCAATCATCCATCCATCCATCCATCCATTTTCTGAGCCGCTTCTCCTCACTAGGGTCGCGGGCGTGCTGGAGCCTATCTCAGCTATCATCGGGCAGGAGGCAGGGTACACTGTGAACTGGTTGCCAGCCAATCGCAGAGCACATACAAACAAACAACCATTCGCACTCACATTCACACCTACGGGCAATTTAGAGTCTCCAATTCATGCATGTTTTTGGGATGTGGGAGGAAACCGGAGTGCCCGGAGAAAACCCACGCAGGCACGGGGAGAACATGCAAACTCCACACAGGCGGGACCGGGGATTGAACCCCGCTCCTCAGAACTGTGAGGCTGAGGCTCTAACCAGTCGTCCACCGTGCCGCCTGACTTCAATCAGTATATAAATATATAACTAGTAATACAGAAACAATCAAATCTATAAAGAAATACTGACTATCAATCATTGGACAAATGAAATTTCAGATCATTACTGATTCATCATTTGGATTTGATCTAGTTTCCTATATAGTTCATTTACTCTTGTATGAAATGTTTCACATGGCCCCTGTCTACAAATGCTATAGTAAACATGGACATGGTGGTGACCATATACATTACCTATAAGTAACTCTCCAAGCATTGTAGTTTTTGCCAACCTATTAAGACCCCCCCGTACCCCTGAAAAAAACATTTTTAAACTATATTTTCTATGGACTTGATGTACATTTTTATATGGGATGTATTCATCCATCCATTTTCTTGACCGCTTATCCTCACTAGGGTCGCGGGCTGCTGTAGCCTATCCCAGCTATCGTCGGGCAGGAGGCGGGGTACACCCTGAACCGCTTGCCAGCCAATCGCAGGGCACATGGAAACAAGGAAACAAACAACCATTCGCGCACACATTCACACCTACGGGCAATTTAGAGTCTTCGATCAACCTACCACGCATGTTTTTGGGATGTGGGAGGAAACCGGAGTGCCCGGAGAAAACCCACGCAGGCACGGGGAGAACATGCAAACTCCACACAGGTGGGGCCGGGGATTGAACCCCGGTCCTCAGAACTGTGAGGCAGACGCTCTTACCAGTCATTCACCGTGCCGCCGCATGTATTCATGTTTCTCTTAATTGTTGTATTTCAATATGTGTGCTTTAATGTTTCTTTATGAGTCTTATGGGCGACAGGGTTCACTTGGTGAACTAATTGCATTTTTTCTTGTTCTTAAATATTGAAACACGGAATATAAAACATAATGCAGATTTAGTTGTCGAAAACAGAGTGACTGGTCTTATCAATTTAAAAAAAAAATCAATTATGCATATGTGCTCTACGTACGGTTAGGGGAACAAAGATTCAAACTATTGGCTGATTGAGCATTCGCTGTGCATCCATCTTCAGTGACCACCCTCAATCGTCATATAGTCAGATCTGAATTAAATTAAATCTACATCCCTCTGTCTTCATCATTTGTGTGCTTGCTACAGGAATCCACAAAAGCCAGGTCATCAATATGGGTGGCTGAAGGTTGCTTCCTGTGAAGAATTGATGTTTACTGAGGACACAACAGGGGGTGTTCATATTCAGTATCTCACATTCCATCTCTGGCCTTTACAATGCCTAGTAGTTCATCACCATGAATATGAAATATATTTACATACCCTGTCCATCTATAATGTGACACCAAGGTAATTAGATCTCTTCATATTCATACTTCAGAGATGACATGAATATTAATCCCATGCCCCCCCACCCACCCACCCCAATGGAAATAGGTCATGGATAATTGAATTTGTTTATTGTATTTTCTCCCATTAAGAGTATTCAAGTAAGTAATAGGGTATGGCCCATGACAGTCATCCACCAATGATGAACCATCACATTAATTGAAGCTAATGGGCAGAGCTGAGAGTGACTGGATTAGAGAGAGCGAAGGAGGGAGGTTGCACGGATGAATGCATCAACTGAGAGGTTGAAGGGAGGGCCCAGTCTTGTTCCTTCAGCGCAGGACTGGATGGCTATGCTTGTGTAGGAGCAAATATAATGTACAGTATATAACACACATTAAATATTTAGTTAACTTTGAAAGCGTTTTATAAGTATTGTAGAAAAATGCCATCCGATCTGAGATCTGGAAATTGAAAACTTTGTTTGTGATCCATGGAATGTGGTCTTGGGCAGTCAAATCCTGCACATTGAAAATGAAAAGCAAACCTTTTGCTTCATCGTAAGTTACCAATCAATTAGTGCTTTGTTGTTGGAAATACACTGAAAACTCTAAATTTAGACATACACATACACAAGCATTATAATTTTTTGCCACTTCTCCTCGACAAAGGTGCTGACACAATATCCCCGGTTGCTACACTGTTCCTGCCCAATGCTCCTTATCTATCTTCATGTTAATTGTTACTGAGTTTGTGTGTTACTTAAGGGAATTACCAGACAGAGGCTCTGTCGTGGTTTGGTTTCCTTTTAGCCAGTGGTCTTTATTAGCGGTGCACAGAGCGCGCAACAGCTCACAGTACGTCACTGACATCCACTCACTGTTTAAGACACACACACACACACACACACACTTCTGAACAGATGTTGTACCGTACAAGACTGTTAATGCATTTTTTATATTAGTCTCCTCTCTCACTGTTGAAGCAAGAAAATGACATCCATGTTGGCTTTAGAATAGAATGCCTTTTATTGTCACCAAACACATGTACAATGAGAGTTAAGCAGCTCCTTCTCCAATGCAAAAATGTATGTAAAGTATAAAAATAAAATATAATAAAATGAATAAAAAGTAAGAACCATAAAATATAAGACCTTTACAGCAAAAGATGAATAGTAAATGTAATAAGATAATGAATAAAATTGTGGTCGAAGTCGTAGTATTGCACAGCATATGGATTATTGCACAGAAACATATTAACATGTAGATGAATTTAGTTTACCAGATTTAAAATAGTTTTTCTTATTATTTTTACAGAAGTCCTCTAGTGATTCCCAGGGGAGCCAAGCCTCACACTTTGAAAACCAATCATCTACAAAATCATTTCTGAGGTTAGACACTGAGAGGGCCTGGCTCACAATCTCTTTTGTAGTTCCACCTAAAACCGTTTGATGGGGATGAGATCTGATCTCAGCGAGGGGCCGTAAAGTTATGGTGCATTACACTCATCCAACCATGGAACTTGCTTCTGTACAATGGGGCACCGCCATACTGGAACAGAAAAGGACCTTCCCCAAAGTGTTCATAAATAAAGCTGAATATAGGGAATTTCCCATTGTCATGTTGTGCCCTAAAACTGTTGTAGATGGATCTTCATAGATTCAGGTGCTAAATCAGATCAAATCAAATCAAAATTGTATTTATATAGAAGTTTTCATACTAGACAAATGCAACACAAAGTGCTTTACAGCGATAAAACCAGACAAAATAGCAGGAAATACACAAAAACCCACCCTTCACATCCCTACATATAAACACAAACACACCCTAATGAACACACACACCTAAACGTTCACACACACAGCACATATTAACTAATAAGCAGGGGTGTCTAACTCATTTTTGTTCGAGGGCCACTGTTACCCCAATTTGATCTTAAGTGGGTATATACCTATAAGCTATAAAGAACGACAATTTAATTTTTCCAGTTTTTTTGTGTGCAAATAATTACAACTACATTTTAAATGTTTTTTTTTGTTTTTTTACACATTTACATTTATTATTTATTATTTTGGCGCAAATCTTTGAAATCATATGAGCCATAGTAACATAACAACCGAAAAAAAATAAAAAATAAAAAAACAAGTACAATTTCAACAATATTAAGAATCAATGATTTCATTTGCAGTTGCAACTTACAGATCACAACAGATCGATAAACTGGATATCTACCTTTAATAAAACAACTTCCCCTCCTGGAGCCGTCATTATAGTGGATAATGGAGGCGTTTGTGTGTCTCAATGATCCTACTAGATAAGTTGTCTGGGGCTTTATGCCCCTGGTAGGGTCACCCATGACAAACAGGTCTTAGGTGAGGGACCAGAGGAAGCATGGCTCAAAGAACCCCTTTTGATGGGAAAAACATTTGGACCATGTTTACCCACCGCTGGATCCAGGCCTGGAGGTGTGGCTCGATGGCGAGCGTCTGCACTCAGGTGTCTCCACCCATGGGGCCCAGCCAGGCCCGAAAATACAATGTGGATCCCCCTTCCCAATGGCTCACCACCTGTGGGAGGGACCAAAGGTGTCGGGTGCTATGTGAGCTGTGTGGCGGCCGGTGGCGGGCTGATCCTCGGCTACACAAGCCAGCTATAGGGATGTGGAAAGTCACCTCTCTGGCAGGGAAAGATACTGAGTTGGTGTCCGAGGTTAAGAAATTCCGACTGGATTTAGTCAGGCTTGCCTTGACACACAGCTTGAGCTCCAGTACCAGTCGTCTCCAGAGGGGTTGGACTCTCTTTCACTTTGCCCCCATTGAGAAGCGCTGAGCAGGTGTGAGCATACTGATTGCCCCACGTCTCAATGCCTGTACGTTGGGGTTCACCCCAGTGGACAAGAAGGTAGCCTCCCTCCGCCTTCGGGTGGGGGGAAGGGTCCTGACTGTTGTTTGTGCCTATGCACCAAATAACAGTTCAGAGTACCTACCCTTTTTGGAGTCCTTGAAGGGGGTGCTGGAGAGCACCCCTGCTGCGGACTCCCTTATTCTTCTGGGGGATTTCACCGCTCACGTTGGCAATGACAGTGAGACCTGGAACGGTGTGATTGGGAGGAATGGCCCCCCGATCAGAACCCGAGCGGTGTTCTGTCGTTGGACTTCTGTGTTCATCATGAATTGTCCATAACGGACACCATGTTTAGACATAAGGGTGTCCACGTGAGCACTTAGCACCAGGACACCCTAGACTGCAGTTCGATGAACGACTTTGTAGTTGTGTCATCGGACTTGCGGCATGTCTTGGACACTCGGGTGGAGAGTGGCTGAGCTTACAACCCAACACCACCAGGTGGTAAGTTGGCTCTGATGGTGGGGAAGGTGCCAGTCCGACCTGGCAGACCCAAGCGTACAGAGTGTCTGTTGGGAATGACTGGGAGAGTCCCCTGTCAGAAGGCGTTTCAACTCCCTCCTCCAGCAGAACCTCGAGCACGTGCCGGGGGAGGTGGGGGACATTGAGTCCGAGTGTACCATGTTCCGTGCCTCCATTGTTGAGGCGGTGGACCAGAGCTTTGGCCGTAAGGTGGTCGGTGCCTTTCGTGGCAGCAATCACCGAACCCATTGGTGGACACCAGCAGTAAGGAATGCCGTCAAGCTGAAGAAGGAGTCCTATCAGACTTTTTTAGCTTGTGGGACTCTTGAGGCAGCTGATGGTTAACGTCTAGTCAAGCAGAATGCAGCTTTGGTGGTCGGTGAGGCAAAACCTCGGGCATGGGAGGAGTTCGGTGAGGCTATGGAGAATGATGTCCGATTGCTTTGAGAAAATTCTGATCCACCATCCAGCATCTCAGGAGGCGGAAGCAGTGCACCATCAATGCTGTATATAGTGGGGATGGGGCGCTGCTGACCTCAACTCTGGACGTTGTGAGTTGGTAGGCCTGAATACTTTGAAGACCTCCTCAATTCTACCGACATGTCTTCCTATGAGGAAGCAGAGTCTGAGGACTCTGAGGTGGGCTGTCCTATCTCCGGGTTTGAGGTAGTTAAAAATCTCCTCTGTGACAGGGCCTTGGGGGTGCATGATTTCTGCGTGGAGTTCCTTAAGGCTCTGGGTGTTGTGGGGCTGTCCTGATTGACATGCCTCTGCAACATTACATGGATATCGGGACAGTGCCTCTGGATTGGCAGACCGGGGTGCTGGTCCCTATTTTGAAGAAGTGCGACCGGAGGGTGTGTTACAACTACAGGGGGGATCACACTCCTCAGCCTCCCTGGTACGGACTATTCAGGGGTGCTGGAGAGGAGGGTCTGTCAGGAAGTTGAATCAAGCTGTGATCTTCAACTCTCGCTGGAGTGTTTCGCAGTCCAGTGTGAAGCGGCTGGGATGACAATCAGCACCTCCAAATCTGAAACCATGGTCCTCAGTCAGAAAAGGGTGGAGTCCCCTCTCCAGGTCGAGGACGAGATCCTGGGAATATTGTTCATGAATGAGGGAAGAAGGGAGCAGAAGATAGACAGGCAGATCGGTGCAGCATCTACAGTGATCTTTATCTATGTATCGATCTGTCATGGTAAAGAAGGATATGACAGAAGCTCTCAATTTACCGATTCAATTTACATTCCTACCATCATCTATGGTCATGAGCTGTGGGTCATGACTGAAAGAACAAGATCACAGATACAAGTGGCCGAAATGAGTTTCTTTCGCAGGGTGTCCGGGCTCTCCCTCAAAATCCAGCCACGGGATATCCCTGGAAAAGCTGGACAAGTTGGCTGGCGAGAGGGAGGTCTGGGCTTCCCTGATTAAACTGCTGCCCCCGCGACCCGACCTCAGATAAGCGTAAAATAATCTGGATGGATGGATGGATAAAATAACTAAATCATTTAAAATTTACACTCTGCAATTGGCTGGTGACCAGTTCAGGGTGTACCCCGCTTCTCGCCCAGAGTCAGCTAAGAGAGACGCCAGCACACCCGCAAACCCAGTGAAGATAAGCAGTATGGGAATGAATTTTAGGGGCAATTTAGAGACTTCAATTAACCTACCACGCATGTTTTTGGGACGTGGGAGGAAACCAGACAAAACCCACGCAGGCACGGCGAGAACATGCAAACTCCACACAGTTCTGAGGACCGGGGATTGAACCCCGGTCCTCAGAACTGTGAGGCAGACAATCTAACCAGTCGGTCACCGTGCCGTGAAATAAATACCAAATACCCTAAATACTGGACAGTGCAAGTGAAATTGAAGTCAAAAGGGAATCAGGTAAAACTATTTATGGTCATAAAATATAAAGATTTTCCTGATGTACTTGTTTTGCTTTGCAATAAAACAAAGGAGATAAAAGCACCTTATTGTTATTTATATTACTTCAGCTATGATTTCACTGGTTCGACCAAAAAACCCACTGTAAGGGCTCCTTGGACCCAAAACGTTGGAGAATCCCTCATCTAAATAGTCAAATATGAATGGCTAGAAACGAAGCACTGTGAGGTTTCCACGAGGAAACGCTTTTAGGAATGGTGCTAATAGTACATAGAGAGTTAGTAAACAAGAAAAAAAAAACTGCTCTTTGTAACACAACGAACTGAGGCTTAAAAACAGTGTCCAGTAGTTGACACTGTTACTTGTTCTCCGCTTTTGGCCAACAAAGTTCCTTCTTGTAACTCTATTTTCGTTCTTTCAAAATGAACAAATACACATCCATCTAGAAATCTTGAAAACCTCAGATGACTCATCACACCATGATCTGGGAACCTTCCAGAATGAAAGTGCAGTTATCCCCCTCCCTTGTAAATATATACATAAAAAACACATACAAGTTGTGGCAAAAATAAATAAATAAAAGGGTTGCACCAAACCAATCTCTTTTGAACTGAAGCTGTTGACTGATAATTTGCAATATTCAGTTTGTTTTTCATCAGTCATTTTCACAGAGCTGTGTTTTACAGATTTCAAAGGTGGCACAGTATTTGATACAAATTAGGCTTACTTTGCTCCTGAAATATAGAATCTTTTAGCCTTTTCTGAACAGACGATGCAAGATGTCCTCATCATAGTTTGCTGGTTACATTTACAGTCTTGACATCAGGCAATGTTTTCAGTATGTCTATTTAGACAAAGTAAGTGCAAACTAGAAACTTAAATTAGCTGCTAATATAATAACGCAGCTGAAAACAAACAATTAATCTGTATGAGGTTAGCATTAGTCTGCACAAACAATTAGCAACCCCTCTCCAACTCTAAATAAACAATGTGTGACACACTCTAGTTGCGTTGGTACATCCATCTTGGTGCAGACTGGTCTGCCAAATTGGCACACACACCAGCGAGCCTTGCGGATGCACGAAAATAAAGATACGCCACCATTTGTGCTTTGACGCACGTTGCGCAGTCTACTAAAATACAACCCTAAGACTGAGACACCACAGTCGGCTAAACAAGGGCCTTTAGAACATGATGACAAATTTGTGTTCCTAAAACACTGGTTAAATGGTAGGCATACTTGAATGTGACTTGAGGCACTCTATGGCGGCGTGCTCAACACCACTGCTTCCGACGCTTTGCATTGCACTAGGTGATGTTTGTCTTGGATGCAGCTGCTCGGCCATGGAAACCCATTCCATGAAGCTCCCTGCCCACAGTTCTTGAGCTAACCTGAAGGACACATAAAGTTTGGAGGTCTGTAGCGATTGACTCAGCAGAAAGTTGGCGACCTCTGCACTATGCACCTTAGCATCCGCTGACCCCGCTCTGTCAGTTTATGCGGCCTACCACTTCGTAGCTGAATTGCTGTCATTCCGAAACGCTTCCACATTCTTAGAGCAAACAGTTGACTGCTGGAATATTTACGATGGAGAAAATTTCATGACTGGACTTGTTGCACAGCTGGCACAGTTCCACGCTGGAATTCACTGAGCTCCTGAGAGTGACCCATTCTTTCACAAATGATTGGAAAAACAGTCTGCATACCTAGGTGCTTCATTTTAAACACATGGCCATGGAAGTAAATGGAACATCTGATTCCGATTATTTGGATGGGTGAGCGAATACTTTTGGCAGTATAGTGTACTATATTGTTATCAGGATATAAAATGACTTATATTGGGATATAAAATGCCCCTCCTTGAGCTGGTGGGGCTCGAAGGCAAGCGCCTGGTGGCCGGGCCTGCACCCATGGCACAGCCCAAAAGGGTAACGTGGGTCCCCCTTCCCTTGGTCTCACCACCTAGAGGAGGGGCCATAGGGGTCGGGTGCAATGTGAGCTGGGCGGTGGCCGGAGGCGATCCGATCCCCGGTGACAGAAGCTTGGTCTAGGGACGTGGAACGTCACCTCTCTGGCAGGGAAGGAGCCCGAGCTGGTGTGTGAGGTTGAGAAGTTCCAACTACATATAGTCGGGCTCGCCTCCACACACGGCTTGGACTCTGGTACCAGTCTTCTCGAGAGGGGTTGGACTCTCTTCCACTCTCGAGTTGCCCACGGTGAAAGGCGCCGAGCAGCTGTGGATATATTTATTGCCCCCAGGCTCGGCGCCTGTACATTGGGGTTCACCCCAGTGGACGAGAGGGTAGCCTCCCTTCGGGTGGGGGGATGGGTCCTGACTGTTGTTCATGTGTATGCACCAAACAGCAGTTCTGAGTAGCTGAGTACCCTTTTTGGAGTCCTTGGAGGGGGTGCTGGAGAGCGCTCCCACTGGGGACTCCATCATTCTGTGTGAAATGGGTTTCCTCCGCAGGGTGTCTGGGCTCTCCCTTACAGATAGGGTGAGAAGCTCGGTCATCCGGGAGGGTCTCAGAGTAGAGCCGCTACTCCTCCGCATTGAGAGGAGTCAGATGAGGTGGCTCGGGCATCTGATTAGGATGTGTCCTGAAATGCCTCCCTGGTGAGGTGTTCCGCGCACGTCCCAAAGGAGGAGACCCCGGGGATTACCCAGGACACACTAGAGAGACAGTTCTAGCATGAAGTACTGTAAACTTCCAGTTTATAGCCTTTGCTGAGTGGAGTTTGCATGGGTACAGTGCACATGGGTTCTCTGGGTGTCATGGTTTCCCCCATAAACAAAAACATGAGATTTCAATTTCCAGACAGTTCCCTTGACCAAGGTACTGCTTGCCCGGGTGCTGTGTAATTGCCACCCAGTGTGACTAATAAAGCTTTTTGTCCTTTAACGTTAGAACACTGTACCTGTATGTCCTGATAAAAAGTAGTATTAGTCAAATTCCATATTTTATTTTTGTTTCATCTTTGGGGATTGAGCCAACATTAGTCTTTGTTTAACATAAAGGTATGGGCATTTCAGAGAGCTGTGCAACTGTATGATCTCACTGGCATCATCACAGCAAAAACATGGAAGCAATCAAGCATTCGTCATCAAGCCGTTCCAATTTTTTTGCTTCATTATGCTGAGATTACAATAAATATGTACATAAAGAACTTTGTTAGAAGGAGAAAAAAAAACTATGATTTGATGTTGTTTTGAACTGACCACACAGAAAAGGAGGACATTGTAGAAATATGTGTAAAAGAGTCTGAAGAAGCTCTGAAGGTGCTCAATTTCTAGTAGGCAGAAAAGCACTACACCTATAACAAGGCTTGACATAAATATAAGGAGGCAGCAGTACATACAACAATCAATAGGCCAACATCAGAGGAAGGGCAAAAGGCAGACCAAGACTTTATAGCCAATCTCCTGAATGCTTGAGAGTGCTGAGCTCCCATCCTCCTTCATTCAAGTGAAAAAGAGAACAGCATAACGACAAGCCATATGAAGAGATGTAAACCACTGACAGAAAAAGCTAGAGAAAGATTGTGTGTGTGTGTGTGTGTGTGTGAGAGAGAGAGAGAGAGAGAGAGAGAGAGAGAGAGAGAGAGAGAGAGAGAGCGACGGATTGTTTCAACTCACATCAGGTTGTGCAACACTTTCGGTGGCTGTTACTTCTCTTCAGGCTTCCTCTGTGTTTTTATTGGTATGCACATTGCTATAACCCTTCATACAAACCCACTTCCTTTATAGCCTGATTTATATTGTTCACATTCATGCATTATTCACAATATTTCCTTTACCACGAGGAATTCTTGATTTCCCCCATCATTATTTTAGTTCTCCAGAGGACAGTTAACGCAAGAAAAAGCCACAGTGGAATGCTGGGATAAAACACCTTAATGCCCACCTTGATGATGCGTTTGTTGCACCATGAACTTAGGTCAATGTCACGAACACACAATATGAGACTTGACAATATACTGTGTGTGTGTGTGAGTGTGCGTGTGTGTGTGTGCGTGTATTAGGCTTTACACGATCAGGATTTTTGGGGCCGATCACTGATCACTGATCAGCGAGTTTAAAAAACTGATAACCGATCACAGATCCGATCACATGATAGAGGAATGTGTCTATTTAAATGAACTGATCATTTACTGTAAATACGTGTGTACCTAATTGCTCAAACAAATTCTATTTACAATAAATAATTTATCTTTGTTTCTCTATTTATGCCAGTGAGGCACAGTGACACAGAACAAATGAATGGTCTTCTATTAAATGGCAGGAAGGAGATACATTAATTAATGTAGCCACTTTTTGTGACATTTTTGTTTGTTGGTATGCTGTGAGATTTTTCAATTGTAAAATTTGTTCATTGGCTCCATAAGGTTGGAAATCACTGCTCTTGTCAGATCGTGTACGCTAATCAGTCAGGTCAAACCAACATTACAACATGACAGAAATAATGGGTGAATTAATAATAATGGGTGATTAAATTACTTTATTTTTAATGAAATTAATTCATCCACACCAAAACTTTAGAGCATGATTCGATAGAACGGTAGCATGTTTACGTCCAACCATTCGTGCTAGCAGTAGCTTGCTAGGCTACATAATGTTTTGTTGCCTGCTAGTGAGCCGTGTCATATTAAAAGTATGGGAACATACCTTAAGCAAGCCTTAAACGAACGTCCTCTCCTGTCCCGACCACCGGGGACCACCAACACATGTTTTTCCCCATTTTGTTTTTATAATACAGTCGGCGCGATCCACTCTTGTTGTCGGCGCCACGGTAATGAGTGTATCTGGTCACATTGTCACATTGAGTTGACAAGATAAAGCTCACTGATTGTAAAAAACGGGATGCGGTGGTATGTGAAGACAAGATATTATGGCAGTAGTCTGTCATAGTGCAATCGTGAAAGAGCAAATTTGTCTTGTTGTCTGATCCGTGCATTACGTGTTGTCTGACTCAGACGTGCCAACATGTTTGTTTTGTTTTTTTTTAAATAACTTTATTGGGCGTCAGATATTTACAGGTCTACGTCAAAAGACGTGCGACAAGGCTAAAAATAAACTAGCTTTTGGATTCAAATATACTGTGCACAATGGCGACGCGGATTAAATGTCTTTTGCGGAGCCGGCCACTTGTATCACCGGATACAAGCGGCCGAAATGAGTTTCCTCCGCAGGGTGTCCGGGCTCTCCCTTAGAGATAGGGTGAGAAGCTCGGTCATCCGGGAGGATCTCAGAGTAGAGCCGTTACTCCTTCACATCGAGAGGAGCCAGATGAGATGGCTGGGGCATCTGATTTGGATGCCTCCCGGACGCCTCCCTGGTGAGGTCTTCCGGGCACGTCCCACCGGGATGAGTCCCCGGGGACGACCCAGGGCACGCTGGAGAGACTACATCCTTCGGCTGGCCTGGGAACGCCTCGGGATCCCCCCGGAAGAGATGGATGAAGTGGCTGGGGAAAGGGAAGTCTGGGCATCCCTGCTGAAGCTACTGCCCCCGCGACCCGACCTCGGATAAGCGGTAGAAGATGGATGGATGGATGGATGGATGGATGGATGCGGAGCCGATCAATGACTTCATTGATCAGATCGGTGAATTCTGACATTAAAACCGATCAGCCGATCAGCATAAAATGCTAATTATCGGCCGATACCGATAAAATCGGTGTAAAGTCTAATATATATGTATATGTGTGTGTGTGTGTGTGTGTGTGTGTGTGTGTGTGTGTGTGTACGGTGAACGACTGGTAGCAGATCTGGTTTACAGTTCTGAGAACCCGGGTTGAAGTCCGGCCTCGCCTGTGTGGAGTTTGCATGTTCTCCCCATGGCTGCGTGGGTTTTCTCCGGTTACTCCAGTTTCCTCCCACATTCCAAAAACATGCATGGTAGGTTAATTGAAGACTCTAAATTTCCCGTAGGTGCGAATGGGTGGTTGTTTATATGTGCCCTGCGATTGGCTGGCGACCAGTTCGGGGTGTACCCCGCCTCTTGCCCAGAGTCAGCTGGGATAGGCTCCAGCACGCCCGCGACCCTAGTGAGGATAAGCGGTACGGAAAATGGATGGACATATACAGTATCCATCCATCCATCCATTTTCTGAGCCGCTTATCCTCATAAGGGTCACGGGAGTGCTGGAGCCTAACCTAGCTATCATCGGGCAGGAGGCGGGGTACACCCTGAACTGGTTCTCAGCCACATATACAGTATATATATATACACACACACACACGCACTATATATATCCATCCATCCATTTTCTGTGCCGTTTCTCCTCACTAGGGTCGCGGGCGTGGTGGAGCCTATCCCAGCTGTCACCGGGAAGGAGGCGGGGTACACCCTGAACTGGTTGCCAGCACATACAAACAAACAACCATTCGCACTCACAGTCACACCTACGGGCAATTTAGAGTCTCCAATTAATGCATGTTTTTTGGGATGTGGGAGGAAACCGGAGTGCCCGGAGAAAACCGGAGTGCCCGGAGAAAACCCACGCAGGCACGGGGAGAACATGCAAACTCCACACAGGCGGGGGCGGGGATTGAACCCCAGTCCTCAGAACTGTGAGGCTGATGCTCGAACCAGTCGTACACCGTGCCGATGTCCATCCATCCATCGATTTTAAAGAAGAAAATAATAATTACTTTGAAAGACACTTAATAAAATAAAGAGGGAAATATAAATATTACTGGCAGAAAATGATTTTTAATCGTCACTGGGAGCAGTAAACCATCTTACCCTTACCTTTCTCTTTTGTTCCTATAAATAACAGGCGTATTAAAGGGTACATATGAATAAAAGTTACTTTTAAGTCGCTTGTATACAAACAGTTGGGTCTCTGGAGCGCCTGTAAAATAAACAATTTTTAACCTGCCTTTTTCTGTAAATGTCTCTGGAAGTGAGCCATTCTGGACTTCCACCCCACTCTTATGTAACAGTGGGGCTAATTTACATAATAACTACCCCAAAACAAAGTCATCCAGGACATAATTGGCTTGGCAGGGTGAAGGTCCAGAACCATTTTCAAGTGGAACCATAGTGTCTGAAATACCAGCGATGTGGACTCGAGTCATGAATTTGACTTTAGACTCAACTTGACAAAATATTAAGAGATTTGGACTTGAAGTGCAATGACTCATGACTTCAGTTGGACTTGATCACTTTGACTCTAAAGATTAGCTACTTTCACCAATGCACTGAGTAACCAACACTTCTTGTCATATACACACACACAACTTGCTGTTTTACCACAGGAAAACACAGTCTGTGAGTACATAACACTTATTATGCCTCGTCTCAGCTGCTGATATTCTGTGCAATCCTTAAATGTAAACAGTTTCCATTGCTAACATTGCTCGGTATTTATATTGCTTAATATTTTTAATGTGACTCACCATGTTTATTTTACAATTAGCTCCCATCAATCCATCCATCCATACATCCATTTTCTGTACCTCTTATCCTCACTTGTGTTGTGGGCGTGCTGGAGCCTATCCCAGCTATCTTCGGATGAGAGGCGGGGTGCACCCTGAACTGGTCGCAAGCCAATCGCAGGGCACATATAAACAAACAACCATTTGCCGTCACATTCAAACCTACCGGCAATTGAGAGTCTTCAATTAACCTATCATGCATGATTTGGGGATGTGGGAGGAAACCGGAGTACCCGGAGAAAACCCCTGCAGGCACAGGGAGAGTATGCAAATTCCACACAGGCGGGGCCGGGATTTGAACCCCGGTCCTCAGAACTGTGAGGCAGATGTGCTAACCAGTCGTTCACCGTGCCGCCTCACTCCCATACAGGTCTCAACAAATTGGAATAGAATCAAAAGCTTAATTTAGTTCAATTCAAAAGGTGAAACATATTATAGAGATGGACGACACAGACTCAAAATGAAATATTTCATGATTTTTTAAAATATATATGTATAAGTTCACTGGAGGTGGGGCTCGAAGGCAAGCACCTGGTGGCCGGGCCATAGGGCGCAGCCCGAAACGATAACATGGATACCCCTGAGATGGGCGGTGGCTAGAGGCGGGGACCTTGGTGATCCGATCCTCGGCTACAGAAGGTGGCTTTTGGGACGTGGAATGTCACCTCGCTGGCAGGGAAGGAGCCCGAGTTTGTATGTGACGTTGAGAAATTGCAACTAGATATAGTCAGGCTCGCCTCCACACACGGCTTGGGCTCTGGTACCAGTCCTCTTGAGAGGGGTTGAACTCTCTTCCATTCTGGACTCGCCCACAGTGAGAGGCGCCGAGCAGGTGTTGGTATGCTTATTGGACACCGGCTCAGCGTCTGTACGTTGGGGTTCACCCCGGTGGACGAGAGGGTAGCCTCCCTCCGCCTTCGGCTGGGTGGGGGGACGGGTCCTGACTGTTGTTTGTGCCTATGCACCAAACAGCAGTTCAGAGTACCCACCCTTTTTGGAGTCCTTGGAGAGGGTGCTGTACAGGGCTCCCGCTGGGGACTCCATCATTCTGCTGGGGGACTTCAATGCTTATGTGGGCAATGACAGTGAGACCTGGAAGGGCGTTGTTGGGAGGAACCCCCCCAATCAGAATCCGAGGGGTGTTCTGCTATTGGACTTCTGTGCTCATCACGGATTGCCCATAACGAACACCATGTTCAAGCATAAGGGTGTCCACACGTGCACTTGGCACCAGGACACCCTCGGTCGCAGTTCGATGATCGACTTTGTGGTCGTGTCATCGGACTTGCCGCCGCATGTCTTTGACACTCGGGTGAAAAGAGGGGCGGAGCTGTCAACTGAGCACCACCTGGTGGTCTGTTGGCTGCGATGCTGGGGGAAGATGCCGGTCCGACGTGGCAGGCCCAAACGTATTGCGAGGGTCTGCTGGGAACGTCTGGCAGAATCCCCTGTCAGAAGAAGTTTCAACTCCCACCTCCGGCAGAACTTCACCCACATCCCGGGGGTGGCAGGGTACATTGAGTCCGAGTGGACCATGTTCCATGCCTCCATTGCTGAGGCGGCCGTCTGGAGCTCTGGCCGTATGGTGGTCGGTGCCTGTCGTGGCGGCAATCCCCGAACCTGTTGGTGGACACGAGCGGTGAGGGAAGCAATTTACCATCAACACTGTGTATAGTGGGGATGGGACGCTGCTGACCTCAACTCGGGACGTTGTGAGTCCGTGGAGAGAATACTTCAAAGACCTCCTCAATTCCAACGACACGCCTTCCCATAAGGAAGGAGAGTCTGGGATCTCTGAGGCGGGCTCTCCTATCTCCGGGGCTGAGGTCACCGAGGTGGTTAAAAAGCTCCTTGGTGGCAAGGCCCCGGTGGTGGATGGGATCCGCCCGGAGTGCCGAAAGGCTATTTGATCTTGTGGGACTGTCCAAGTTGACACCCATCTGCAATATCGCATGGACATCGGGGACAGTGCCTCTGGATTGGTAGACCGGGGTGGTGGTCCCTCTTTTTAAGAATGGGGACCGGAGGGTGTGTTCCAACTACAGGGGGATCACACTCCTCAGCCTCCCTGGTAAGGCCTATTCAGGGGTGCTGGAGAGGAGGGTCTGTTGGGAAGTCAAATCTCAGATCCAGGAGGAGCAGTGTGGTTTTCGTCCTGTCCGTGGAACAGTGGACCAGCTCGTCACCCTCGGCAGGGTCCTCGAAGGTGCATGGGAGTTCGCCCAACCGGTCTATGAGTTCGCCCAACCAGTCTATGAAATGTGTGTCATGTGTCATGTGTTTTGTGGACTTGGAGAAGGCGTTCGACCGTGTCCCTCGAGGGGGGTGCTTCGGGAGTATGGGGTACCGAACCCCCTGATACAGGCTGTTTGGTAACTGTACGACTGGTGTCAGAGTTTGGTCCGCATTGGCGGCAGTAAGTTGGACTTATTTCCTGTGTGGGTTGGACTCCACCAAGGCTGCCCTTTGTCACCGATTCTGTTCATAACTTTTATGAACAGAATTGCTTGGCGCAGCCGGGGCGTAGAAGGTGTATTGTTTGGTGGCCTTAGTATTGCATCTCTGCTTTTTGCAGATGATGTGGTTCTGTTGGCTTCATCAAGCTGTGATCTCCAACTCTCACTGGAGCAGTTCGCAGCCGAGTGTGAAGCGGCTGGGATGAAAATTGGCACCTCCAAATGGTCCTCCATGGTCCCCAGTCGGAAAATTGTGAAGTGCCCTCTCCAGGTCGGGGATGAGATCCTGCCCCAAGTGGAGGAGTTCAAGTATCTTGGGGTCTTGTTCACTAGTAGGGGAAGAATGGAACGGGAGATCGACAGGCGGCTCGGCGGAGGTTGTATCGGTCCATTGTGGTGAAGAAGCAGCTCTGTCGAAAGTCGAAGCTCTCAATGTACCGGTCAATCTATGTTTCTATGGTCACATATTATCACGAGCTGTGGGTCGTGACCGAAAGAACAAGATCCCGGATACACCCTCCCTTAGAGACAGGGTGAGAAGCTCGATCCTCCGCGAGGGGCTCAGAGGAGAGCCGCTGCACCTTCACATTGAGGGGAGCCAGATGAGGTGGCTCGGGCATTTGATTAGGATGCGTCCTGGACGCCACCCTGGTGAGGTGTTCCGCACACGTCCCAACGGGAGGAGACCCCGAGGATGACCCAGGACACACTGAAGAAACTATGTCTCCCGGCTGGCCTGGAACGCCTCGGGACCCCCCCGCAAGAGCTGGTTGAAGTGGCTGGGGAGAGGTAAGACCTCGGATAAGCAGAAGAAAATGGATGGAAGGATGGATGGGATATAAAATGTTGTCCTTATCGCACAGGAAGTGGAAAACACATCTGTCTGTTAACGTACGCCAGAACATCATGCCTGGAGAAAATTGTCACTGTTTTGACGTGGCCCCATTCATTTCCAATGGGATTTCATTTTAAGTTTAGTTTTTTGGGAAGTGTGCACCGTGGTAACAGCGTAAAAAAAAAAATTGCAATCCCACCTGGGGCTTTTCAGATCACATATTTTGTGGCAGTACGTTCAACAGTCTGCAGCATTCATGCTAAAAAACAAACAAACAAAAAAAACAGCAGAATAAAGAATAACAATTAAATGAAAAATATACAGTAAGTATGAACAACAGCAATAGTAATATAAAAAAGTTCCATCATAATGTTTTGGATTAAACTCGGAAGACACTGGAAGTACCCTTTTCAGTTGTATTTGGAGCTTCATATGAATGAGGGTTGTTTGAATAACATTGCTGTCAGTATGTGAATCCTTTAGAAAATTCTTTTTTCTTTAGTTGTACCTTAAAAATCCCGCCTGTTACCACAATACAGTATAATTTGATTTTATGTTCAGTAGAAGACTCTTAAATGTACATGCAGTTATCCAACAATTTGTCCCCACTACAGTGTACAGTGGAGGATTCTGTGGTGTGTGTGTGTTATTATCATATTTACATGAGATGTATACTGATTTATTTACGTGTAACTGTATTGTGCTGTGTACTATATAGTTTGTACAGCATAGCAGGGCAGAGTTCTGCAGGTTACTGTCAGTGACATGGGGGCCCTGCAGTCTCCCAATAGTGTCGGCTCGCCCCCATCACCCCAGGCTGACCTTTCCTCAGTAATTATCCCTGTCGCTCTGTCAACCCACCATCCACACACAAACAAAATCATTGTGTGAAGATGGATAGGTTGGTGCCACTAATCATTCGCTGCCCCATGGACAACTTGCCTCCCTGGTTCTCCTTCACTTCACCTCCCTCCCCTTTCAAGTCCTTGTGTTCGTATCCTCACGACAGAGCCTTTAGTTTATATTTGCATATTTTTTCCCAGTTAATTTTACTGGACTGTGATGTGTTGGATGGTCACGGGCATTGGAGGTGATTTTAATGGGAGAGACACTAGATAATGGCAGTGCCCTCTTGCCCTGGTTTGTGCCTGAGCCTCATTAGGGTGATCAGGTTGTGACAGTCAGAAAAGACTGCAGCCGGGTTGAGACATGACAAAATAGGACAACTATTTATCCAAGGATGAGCATCATGGAAATATTTCCTTATTTGCCAGGCTTTGCACTAGTAATTGTCAGGTTTTCAAGGTGTTTGCGGCAAGGCAGAACATGGAGGACCCAAATGCAGTGAGGCAAGGCAGGAGTGCAGGAATATCAAAAAAGTTATTTTTAATCACAAAAAACAAAGAAGGCAAATAAGGATCATGGAGCAAATGCTAAATTAACAAAGCCAAAAACCTTAATTCAAAGTAACAAAGAAACATTGAAACCAAAATACTGACCACTATGGGCTAAGACAACTGATAACATTTGACAACAATGCAGCAACACTGCCTGAAACAAAGCAGGGAACTAAATACAAACAAATTGACAACAAAAGGTACACCCGGACAGACACGAGTGGCTGGACGGATCTGATTGGTTGACACAAAGTGGAGGGTTGCCGTTGGCCTTCCTCTGTGAGGTTTGCATGTTCTCTCCTTGCTTGCATGGGATTTTTATGGGGGGATTTTTACTCCGGTTTCCTCCCACATTCCAAAAACATACGTTAGGTTAACTGAAGACTCTACATTGTCCTTAGGTGTGGACAATTTCACAAAGTGGTTGTTTGTCTATATGTGCCCTTGGATTGGCTGGCAACCAGTCAAGTGTACCTTGCCTCTGACCTAATGTCATCTGGGATAGGCTCCAGTGTACCCATGGCTCTATTGAGAATAAGTGGTATAGAAGATGGATGGAATTTCAATATTTAGGAATGTGAAATTACACTTCACAGGTTAACAAGAATTCAACACACACTATTGAAATTAAGAGGATAACATATTCCAAGGGTGTCCTCAATTTATGAAGGATTTTTGTTTTTGTGGTGGTGAAGTAAACCAAATTTGGTTAATCAGAATATGTCAGTCAATGAGTAACAGAATGGTAAAATCCTCCATCCATCCATCCATTTTCTGAGCCGCTTCTCCTCACTAGGGTCACGGGCGTGCTGGAGCCTATCCCAGGAGGTGGGGTACACCCTGAACTCGTTGCCAGCCAATTGCAGGGCACATACAAACAAACAACCATTCGCACTCACAGTCACACCTGCGGGCAATTTAGAGTCTCCAATTAATGCATGTTTTTGGGATGTGGGAGGAAACCGGAGTGCCCGGAGAAAACCCACGCAGGCACGGGGAGAACATGCAAACTCCACACAGGCGGGGCCGGGGATTGAACCCGGGTCCTCAGAACTGTGAGGCTGAGGCTCTAACCAGTCGTCCACCGTGCCGCTGGTAAAATCATTTACTGTAAATATTTGTATGACAACCACTAGTAGGCCATATAAAACCATCAAATGAAAAACAGTAAATTGAGTGTGCCTTCTTGTACTGCTTCATGACATATTATTATACGGGTGTCAAAACTAGTTCATTGCATGCCGTTTGTAAACTCGGGATGGACATAAACTATAAGCCTTTTCTTCACAATTTGAAAACGCTCCCAGGTGTCTCATGAAAGGTTTTTGTTGTTCTTCATCAAAATATACAAAGGACAAAGAAAAAATTACACGGTATGGGGGGCACAGTTCTGACTCATACAAATTTACTGTGGGGCAATGCTGAGCACGTGCATTTGGCACATTAAGCGGCAACATCGCAAAAGACAAATGCCGCCCCCCCCTCCCCGAACCAAGAATGGCAGATCTTCGCCCAGTTTAGTAGCCAAGTTCAAGGGTGGAGAAATTTGGTGTGGAGGCAGTATTATGTAACTTAGCCCAGCAGTCACATCACAGTGGGGCACGATTTATAATAGCTTCCTCACAGACACAAAAGATTTACTTGTCTGTTCAATTTCCCACTTAATGAGTAGGCAAGCCCTCCAGAGACCAAACTATTTGTATGCAAGTAATAAAGAACTACAGTATCCATCATACAGTATATCCCCTTTAAACTGATAAATGTCACCCATGTGAATTTTCTCCCTAACCAACAAGTCTCATTCTTATAGATTTTTTTATTTTAACTTCCAGCAGTGGTATGTCTTCCAATGTACATATGAGCACGCTGGATTTCTTCAACCTGAGAATAAGAATGAGTTGCTGGAATCATAACTGCAGTAGGTACAGTATTTATTGAAGATGTTTTTTAAACTTTCATGATTGTGAGCATAGTTTGCAGCAACAAGGGTAATCTGACACTACTTGCTTTGTACTGTGAAACCATACACTGCATTGTACAGGTAGCTTTATTTGTGCTGCACTACAAAAATGGTCATTGTAAATCTATCAAGCTTTTCCATCAATACATGATTAGTACATTTTTGTAACGTTTTTTTCTGGAGCTTTGCTTTAAAATCCATGAATAACAATAATAATACATGTTTTTTTTCTGCAGCTTAACAGTAATTTACTGTATGTTTTAACATAAATATATTAATTACGCATACATATCAAATCTTAATTGGCTTTCTTTAGTATTTTGACACTTAAAATTTTTTAACAATAAATTCACACCATGGCAAAATTATAGGTGCAAATATTGTAGTATTGACCATATAACATAACCACATAACACTTTGAACCATAAGTTTTCATTTTCCTGGTGCTCCGGCTAGTCTTCATAGTGGCATGCATGGGCAGTCGGAACCAGGGTGTCAAATCTTGTCACCCCACCCATCACTTACAGAAGTCCCTGTTACATGCAGCCCCACTTTGCCCTTCAGAGCAAGGGCGCTGTTAGCACTCATGTCAAGCCCAGGATGGAACAAGAAGGACATTCTGTCAGAAGAAAAGAAGGAGAAAGGACCAGCAGTTCATTTGCATATGGCTGTGATCCTAATTTATACAGGTTGCCAACCCCTGAGGTCAAGAGTTCAAACTCGTTGCTAAGGCAACTAGCCTGTTCTTCCCATCACTGGCTTGTTAAAGAGCTGCAGGAATAGGAATAGGTCCGCCAACTGTCCTTATCATGCTGTGGCCATGTCGGTAAGCGACCCTGCCAAGTAATGAGGACCTCTAATACGATGCCCGGGCAAACACATTTACAGTATGCACACATACCGCATACACACAAACACCCAGAGCACACAAAGACATACAAAAATTACTGAAAAAGGTATCATGGTAAATGCTCAAAAGAAACAACAATAAAACAAATTCAGACAAATGTAAGACTGAACATACTCCCACACAACTTACGGTCTATAGCATCAAACATGTAAACCATGTTTAAATGTTGCAACAAACATTACCAGTGTTAGCCAAAATGTTAGCTCTCTCTAACTTAGCTTAGTGTAGAAACACGGCAGTAGTTTCAGTGTTCATACAAATGCACACACTCATACTAGCTTCACAGTCACACGAGCCATAGGCTTTTAGCACTTACCTTCCCATTTTACCTTAAACCAACAATGTTTTATGGCGTTTTTCTGGTTTAACTAAGATAAATATATACTTTTAAAGTAGAACCAAACAAACCAAAAAACTGTCTTGCGTATTTGACACGTCACAGAAAAGTGTCTATAAAGAATACACCCCACCGCTGTCAACACAGGGCTAGTTTTTAGCACCGGCCAAAAAAATTGGGCCAACTGAAATGATAAAAAATACTTTTAAGATACTGTATATCGCTTGTTTTCAGTCTTTGCATGTTTTCAACACTTACCTTCAAACTAATTTAATGTATTTGGGAACAAAACATGACCATGTGTTTAGTTCAACTTTAAGCAGCAGCTTCTCCCTTCCCGAGTAGACTACTGTAACGGACATGCTCCCCACAAACGGAGGTGACACAGTGACTCCCCACGGTTTGATAAACTGCATCCTTCGAAGCCCCCCTACTGTGAGACTCCCACAACAAGACGCTTAGGACCCTAAAGTAATTAGCAGGTCCCCTCGAAATCTTGGTTTACAGTCATCAAAGAGTCCTTTCTTTGTTTGAACTCTTAAATGCACAAAGGGGACCGATCGACGATGGGATGGAAATACAGCAACAAAATATTTGCTTAATATCCAAACGTGCATGGAAGGCCAACTGGACTGCAACCTGTGAACTCACATCTGATGTTTAATCAAGGATCAATGTCTGTTTTAATATTTCATGAACTCTGCAGAAATATTCCAAATATATGCCTTGATGTCTCTGTCAGTGTGTCAACTTTACAAGAGCAATTGTGAGGTTTTGAGAATTGTTTGTCTTGATTTGACTCCAAGCAGCATGAAATGTGATTTGAACAATAAGCAGTTGATTGGCCAAAGTATAAACACTCAGTCCGATATACTTGACCGCTGAGTAAAGAGAGTACCAAGTTGAGGTTATTTTATATTAATATATGATTTTAAACCAATTTTATCATATTTGTAGTCTATATTCAAGCTGATGAGTGTGGTCTTCTCCAGGTCGTCAATCCCTCTTGCCCACGCCCTGCCTCTGGGGTATTTAACTCTTAACTCCCGCCTTCTGGCTGTTGTTTTTTTTTGCTCGCCTCTGGCTTCTTAGCCACGGGGTAGCACTGGCACCTCTGCCCTTCTTTTGTTCGGACACAGCAAGCCACAAAAAAAGGCAGGAAGATAAACAGTCCTACTCTTCCTATGAGGTGTGACAACCAACCATTTTTCATCTTCCTCGTCTTTTGTTTTGCTTTATTTTTCTAAATCTTTTTCGTCTTTGCTTCCTGAGACGCGCCCAGAGAGAGAGATGACCACCCATCAGCTTGAGCCTACGGTCGTGAGTAGACATGGCTAATTTTTTCCAGAATGCTCGAAACGCCACAAGCTTACTACTGATGGTTGTGTAGTGTACTTCGTAAATTTAAACAAACCGAACATGGAAGAAGACATAGATTTTAAAATGCTTTGAAAACATGCGTACACGTTAAACAACAATTGGGAGTGGCAGCATC